>NW_006399986.1:2044429-2064610 GCF_000299155.1 Elephantulus edwardii | reverse complement strand
GCGCAGGAGGGGAAGACCCTCTTTGAGGTGGATTGATTCAGTGACGGGGGTAATCTGGATGGGTGTGTCAGAGGCAGTGAGTTTGGCACAGGATAAAGCAGGGTTTAGGGCTGTTGTACATAGGGTCGCTATGAGTCGCAAATGACGCGATGGCACATAACTACAACAACAAAGTATAGATTCTGCACTTAATGCACTTTAAAGAGAAGATGATGAAGGAGCAAATGCCCTTTCTGGCTGGCTCTCAGAAGGCTAGATGGTGAGGTGGCCTACATTAATAGTGGGAGCCTCCTACTGGAAGATCTTCTGGCACAGTTCAGAGACACTTGTGATGTTAAAGCCAAGACTGTGTTTCTTGGGGATGTACCATTTCACACAAATGTGAGGAAGAGGTCTGTAAACAGAGCTTCACCATCCTTGACCATGGCTGTAACTGTCCTATCGTGTTAACCACACATGACAGTAGAAACTGCCCTGATTTACTTCTTTTTGTAAGCCATCAAGCCAAAATTGATCCAGTTGACCCTCCAGTGGCTTTGCAGAGGCCGTAAACCTCACAGAAGGAGACTGCTCCTCCTTCTCCCTCAGAGCAGCTGGTAGATTCAAATCACATCCCTTAAAGATTGCAATGTAATTTCTGTACCACTAGGCTAAAAGAGGGTTAGCTAGGCCCTATAGTGGCTGCATGGAAGAAACGTTTAAAAAGTGGTGTGTTTCTCTTAATGAACAGAGTCAAAGAAGTAATGAGAATTCAGACTGGTGTGGAATTAGGCACGGGGCACTTAACTCATGATGTCCCTGGAAATTACATTGATGGGAAATGTACTAAATAGTGGATGTGCAAGCAGGGTGGTCCTTAAGAGACAAGGAGGGTGGGATTTCAACTCGTGAACTTTGGCCATCCAGTCTGGAGAGTCCATGATTTAAAAAAAAAAAGACATCACACACTTTCGGCTTTAGGCTTGGACGAGGCCATTCGGTGCAACTTTCTTCGGTCTTCCCGCATCTGGGTTCATCCGACACCAGCCATCTCCACCATGCTGCCTAAGTCCGACCCCAACGAGATTAAAGTCGTGTACCTGAGGTGTACCGGTGGGGAAGTCGGTGCCACATCAGCTCTGGCCCCCAAGATCAGCCCTCTGGGTCCGTCTCCAAAAAAGGTTGGTGATGACATTACCGAGGCCACCGGGGACTGGAAGGGACTAAGGATCACAGTGAAATTGACCATGGAGAATAGACAGGCCCAGATTGAAGTGGTACCTTCTGCCTCTGCCCTGATCATCAAAGCCCTAAAGGAACCACCCAGAGACAGAAAGAAGCAGAAAAAGATTAAGCACAGTGGAAATATCACTTTTGATGAGATTGTTGGCATTGCCCGGCAGATGCGACACTGGTCTTTAGCCAGAGAACTCTCTGGAACTATTAAAGAGATCCTGGGAACTGCCCAGTCTGTGGGCTGCAACGCTGATGGCCGTCACCCTCATGACATCATAGAAGACATCAACAGTGGTGCTGTGGAATGCCCAGCTAGCTAAGGAACTACAGATGAAAATATTTCAATAAAGGATCGCTTGTTAAAAAAGGGAAAAAAAGGGGGGGCTCTGGTGGCCTAGAGACAAGAGACTGTACTGCAATGCCAAAGATAAGCGGTTCGAATCCACCAGATGTCCTGCCAGAGAAGGAGGGACAATTTCCTCCTGTACCAGTCAGATCTGATATGACGGTACATGCAACAAAAAATAATAAAAATAAAAATAATTAAAAAAAAAAGACATCACGCAGGAACAGCTGGGTGGGTAGAGGAAGATAGTACACCAGGTGGATGTACACAGTAACTGTAACAATGAACTCTAGCTCATCCGCGAACATAAACATGGTATAGCATAGGGTAACTGTCTCATCCGTTGTTGATAGGGTCGTTATGACTAGTATTTGCTTTAACCACACATAAGAACAATATATATGAGAGAAAGAATTCTGTGACAAGTGAAAGTCATTCAAGCTTGAACGAATTCCAATTGTAACAACAGTTACCTTGACTCAATACGCCCCCTCACTTGAGCCAGTGAAAATCCCATGAAGCATGAAGAAAGGGCACACAGGGTTTGCATCAAAAGGAATTATGATAAATAGTAAGATGCTAAAAAGAATAAGCATTATGGAAGAAAAAGTTCTGTAGAAAACATCAGGATTGCTTCCACCTAGGAATAGAGTAAAACAAACATACTACTGAATTCTAAGATTAGGGCCACCATGAACCACTTGAAGAATGTAGATGTCATTCTCATATCTTCAATTTAACTTCTGAAAACGGATGGATTTTGGAGAATGAAAGTTCATTAGCATAAACATTAAGCAAGTGGTGAAAAAAAAATTGGGGCCTGCCATTTGAAATGTGGTTTCAGGGCTTAAATAAAGGAATTCGTCTCTTGGCCTGTGCTATGCAGCCACTGACCTAGCCAGTGCTTTTCTGAGCTGTGCCAATTTCAAAGGATTATAAAAAACAGTGCTTTCAGCGTGCAAAGCCAAAAATACACTTATCCTACCTCACCCCAGAGGTGTCCAATCTTCAGCAGTATGTCATAATTTAGATATTACATTTCTGTTGCTATGTGCTTGTCTCATTGACTGCAACAGACAGGGACCCTAATAACAACAGATCTGAACCTTGACCTATCCTGTGCTATCCTTACAACTAGACACACGTGAACCTACTGTTACAGTCACTGTCAATCCATTTTGTTGAGGATCTTCCTCCTTTATGCTGACCCTCCACCTTTTCAAACAAGATAGCCTTCTCCACATTACCAGCCTCTCTTAACATGCCCAAAGTACAGGAAATACAATTCTACTATCTTAGTCTCTAAGGAGGACCCTAGTTTCCTTCTCCAGGACAGACCTGTTTGTTCTTTTGGCAGACCATGGGATAATCAGTACTCTTCTCCAGCACCACAACAAAGGTGTTGAATCTTCTGAGGTCATTCTTAGTCATGATGCAACTTTCACAGGAGAGGACAATGGCTTGAACTGGGCACTTAATTTAAGATTAGTCTTCAAACTATGAAGATGGCGCAGGATAAGACAGAGTTCAGATCTTTTGTTCATTAGGTTGCTACATCCTGTACATAACTCGATGGCACACAACAGCAAAAACAACAGGCTAGCCTCTCTACCTCCAACACACCTGAGCTCACTGTTACAGTCTCTGTATCAATCCATCCCAAGGGTCTTCCTCTCTTTTGCTCACCCTTCACTTTTCCAATCACACTGTCCTTTAATCATAACTGACCACTCCCAACAACATGGCCAAATGAATGAGAGAGAGTTTCATTTATCCTTGCCTCCAAGAAGTACCCTGGTTTCACTTTCTGCAGGGCAAACCTTTTATTTGTTTGGCAGTCCATGGGACATTCAGTATGCTTCTCCAATTCCCCAACTCAAAGGCATTTCTTTTCTTTCAGTCAACATAATGAATGTCTAACTTTCAGATGCATAGCAAGCAAATCAGAAGACTATGGCTTACATCAGGCACACCTTCAGTCTTCAAACTAACATTATTCCTCTTCAGTACTCTGGAAAGATCCCCGACAACATGTTTTCCCAATGTAGTAACAGATGTCTTAGGAGTCCTTTATATTAGCATTATTACATTAATTTGAGCTAGTGAGGATGAGGTAAGAGGGACACTAGATTTATTGGTAAGATATTTGCAGACTAGAAGGTAAGGAATACTCAAGAAAACACTAGGTACCTTCAGGGAGGCTGGGCTCTATGAAAAATGTGGCATCAGGATTGGAGGAAAACTCATCAACAACCTGTGTTATGCAGATGACACAACCCTGCTTGCTGAAACTGCGGAGGACCTGAAGAGTTTGCTGCAGAGGGTCAAGAACTGCAGCCTTCACTATGAATTGAAACTCAGCATCAACAAAGATTCTCACCACTGGGCAGGTTGGTAGAATCATGATAGATGGTGAAGAGATTGATACCTGCAGCCAGGAAATTAAAAGACGAATTGTATTGGAAAAGTCTGCTGTCCAAGATCTCTCCAAAGTACTGAAGAGCAACAATGTCAGTCTGGAGACTAAGGTGCATCTGGTTCAAACCATAGTCTTTGCAATTACTTGCTATACATCAGAAAGTTGGACAATGACTAGGGATGATAGGAGAATTGATGTCTTTGAGCTGTGGTGCTGGAGAACACTGAATATACCATGGACAGATAGAACAAACAGGTTTGTCCAAGAGAGGGTGAGATCAGGCTGCTCCTTGGAGACAAGGATTGTGAAGCTCCATCTGACATACTTTGGACATGTTGCAAGGTGGGACCAGTCCTTGGAGAGGGACGTCATGCTTGGGAGGGTGGAGGGACAGTGCAGGAGAGGAAGACCATCGATGAGCTGGATTGATTCAGGCACTGGGGTAATCGGGGTAGGTGTGTCGGAGACAGTAAGGTTGACACAGGACAGAGCAGGGTTTAGGGCTGTTGTACATAGGGTTGTTGAGTTGTAGGCAACTCAACGGCTCATAACAAACAACACCATCCTTCATCTCAGAGAAAGGTCATAGGATATAATTATGTGGGGCACATGTCAAGATAGCCCATCTAAAACGGAAAATAAGCTTGGGCCTCTTTAGATTGTGTGTGTATGTGTGTACTGTCAAATCGGATCTGACTGGTACAGGAGAAGAGTGTCCCTCCTTTTCCAGCAGAGCATCTGATGGATTCGAACCGCATACCTCTAGGATTGCAGTGCAGCTTCTTGCCACTAGGCCACCAGAGCTCACCTCTCATTAGATTTTTGAGATAATACATATATCATTTAGGTGTGCTTCTATGGTCTGCTTATCAGATGACTCCATTTCTGAGCTGACGGAACGTCCCTGTACTATTTATGTGTCCTTAGTTAGTGGAAAAAAGCTGAATTATTTTTACCTCCCATTATAAACACGTATCAACTCAAAATTAACGACAGACTTATTATGTCAGAGCTATCTCTGTGAAGATCTTAGAAGGAAAAAATGGGGCTCAATCTGTGACCTTATTCATCCACGGGATTCTTGAAAATGACACCAAAACAGAAGATGAAAATACGTTATGTCGGACTTTATGAAATAAAAAAGGCTAGGGGAGCTCTGGTGGCCTAGTGGCAAGGAGCTGCAACTACAATCCCAGAGGCACATGGTTCGAATCCACCAGATGCTCTGCCGGGGAAGGAGGGACAATCTCCTCCTGTACCAGTCAGATCTGATTTGACGGTACACACACACACAAAATAATAAAATAAAATTTAAAAAAAAAAGGCTTCTGACTCAAGATTGAAAAGACAACCCAAGGAATTTATGAAAACATTTGAAAATCATGTATCTAATGATGTACTCATATCTAGAATATACAAAGAAATGTTACTCTTCTTTTGGGTGAACCTTTCCTCATATATTCAAGCTACACCAAAGATTTCTTGAGCCTGGAAATCTCCTCTGGTTTGAATAATCTGTGACTTCTGGATAAAGCCATGCTCATAATCTTTGCAAACATAAGGCTTCTCCCAAGTCACTTCTTATGGGCGAAGAGATTTACAATTCAAGTAAACCATGACTCACACTTCTTCCAAAGATAATAAGGCTTTTCCCTTGAGTACGTCCTCTGGTGTGTGATGAGATTTTAATTCTAGGGACAGCCTGTCCTCCCACACTGCAAACATTAACGTGTCTCTCCTTAGCGTGTGCTCTGATGACTGTGATTGATGAGAGCTGGATTCTAGAACTGACTAAAGGGTTTCCCACACTTCTTGCAAATGTAAGGCTTTTGTCACAAGTGAGTTCTCTGGATTGTGATGAGATGTTGAGATGTACTTTCTGGCTAAAGACTTGCTCCCACTCCTTACGAAGTATTCTCTTGGGAATTTCCACTGGTGTTTGAAGAGATGTGACTTCTAGGTAAAGGTTTGTTCATACTCCTTGTAAACATAAGGCTTCTGCTCTGAGTGAGTCCTTTGATATGTGGTGGCAGGTGACTTGTAGCTAAAGACACCGCTTCTCCCCGAAGTGTTTTCTCTGGTGACTGAAGAGATGTGACTTCATGGTAAAGCGTAGCCCCACTCACTGCTATATTAAGGCTAGTTCCCTTAGTGTGTCTTCTGGTGTGTGATGAGATTTGAATTATTCATAAGTGTATGCCCACACTCTTTGCAAACATAACTCCTCTGTTGTATATAATGAGACTTCTGAGTTAAGGTAAGCCCCCTCTCTTTGCAAACTTAAGGGTTCTTCCCTGAGTGTGTTCTCCTGTGTCTACTAAGAGATGGCTTACCATTAAAAGTTCACTCCCACACACTGCAAACTTAGGACTTCTCTCCTGAGTGTATCCTCTGGTGACTGATAAGATATGGTTTAATGGTAAAGCTTTGCCCACACTCCTTGCAAACATGAAGCTTCTCCCGGGAATGTATCCTCTGATGTTTGATAAGATTTGACTTATGGGTAAAAGTATGCCCGCACTCTTTACAAACATGAGGCCTCTCCCCTGAGTGTGTCCTCTGGTGTGTGATGAGACTTGACTTATGTTTAAAATTATGGCCACACTCTTTACAAACATAAGGCCTCTCCCCTGAATGCGTCCTCTGGTGTGTTATGAGATTTGACTTATAGGTACAGTATGGCCACAGTCCTTGCAAGTATAAGGTTTTTCTCCCAAATGTATCCTCTGATGTCTGATGAGATATGGTTTAATGGTAAAGCTTTGTCCACACTCACTGCAAACATGTGGTCTCTCACCTGAGTGAGTCTTCCTCTGGTGTGTGATGAGACTCGTCTTCTGGGAAAAGGCATGCCCACACTCTTTGCAAACATGAGGCCTCTCCCCTGAATGCGTCCGCTGGTGTGAGATGAAGTTTGACTTATGGGTAAAGGTACACCCACACTCTTTGCAAACATAAGGCTTTTCTCCTGAGTGTGTTCTCTGGTGTTCGATGAGATACGGTTTAATGGTAAAGCTTTGCCCACACTCCTTGCAAACATAAGGCTTCTTCCCTGAGTGTGTCCTCTGGTGTGTGATGAGACTTGTCTTATGGGTAAAGGTATGACCACAGTCTTTGCAAACATAAGGTTTCTCCCCTGAGTGTGTTCTCTGGTGTCTGTTGAGAGATGATTTCGCATTAAATGCTTGCCTACACTCTTTGCAAACATAAGGCTTCTCCCCTGAGTGTGTCCTCTGGTGACAGATGAGATATGACTTCCTGGTAAAGCTTTGCCCACACTCATTGCAAACAAAAGGCTTCTCCCCTGAGTGTATCCTCTGGTGAATGATGAGATGTGATTTCCTGATACAATTTTGACCACATTCACTGCAAACATAAAGCCTCTCCCCTGAATGTGTCCTCTGGTCATTGATGAGGTGTGACTTCTGGACAAAGCTACACAAATCCTTGCAAACAACATGCTTGTCTTGGAAGAAGGACCTTTTATTTGTGTTCAAGTTCAATTTCAAGTCACAGTCTGGGTCATCTTCTCTACATGTGATTGCTCTAATTTCTGAGGCTTCTGAATGCTTATGCCTTTGATCTTTTCCCATACTGTGCTTGCTCTGGGCCGAGGTGGGCTGTAGGCCTCTCCGTAAGTCATCATGTCCAGAACTTGATGAGTGTCTTCTGGGTAGACAGGAACAAGTCCTTGAAGGCTGTGTTTCCCTTGCCTTCCCATGATAAGGTCTGGAGATTTCTCTCTTGTGCTTCTGCGTTTTCACTCCTATAGCTTTCAGGAGAGTTCCACTCCTCTTGCTGCTTCTGAGGCTCTGAGCTGAACTCCACTGGATGCAAGAGATGTTCTGCACATAAGCCTGGGAAGATCTCTAGCACATGTTGGCTAAGGAACCGCTGACAGCAGAAAGCCACAAGGCAAGAGGAACAGGAGGGGATTTTTGTCTTTGGTTCTGCTGAAGAGAGAAAATTTTCAATTAAAGCAGCTTGAACAGTGTCTGCCTAGACAGTAGTCGGCCTAGACAGTATTACTTCTTTTATGTCAGGGAGACTCTTCCCTTTGGAGTCCCTGAGTGGTGCAATTAAGTGCTATCCTAGTATCCAAAAGGTTGACAGTTTCTAAGACAGACCAGAGGATCTGCTTCTAAAAGGTCAAGGCCTTCATTACCCTATAAAGTATTTCTATGCTGCAGACATCTTGTCAGGTGTCACTGAGTCAAGAATGACTCAGTGTGATCCTATGGCCAGCCACCCTGAACCCTGTTATATCCTGTGCCATTCTCATCATCATCTGTGATACACTAGAGCCCATGCTGAAGCCACTGCAGCAACTCATCTCTTTTTGTGTGTGTGTGTGGGGGGGTCCTTCCTCTCCTTCATTGACCCTCCATCTCTCTAGGCATGATGTCCCATTCCAAGCAATAGCCTCACTTGGCAACATGTCCCAAGTATGAAAGATGAAGCCTCACCATCTTTGCCTCCAAGGAACATTCTGGCTGCACATTTTTCCAAGACACAACTGTTTGTTCTTTTGGCAATTCACACAAACATGGGGTTCCCATAATTCCATATCAAACTGATGACAAGGAAAACAATCTTACTGTCACACCTGGGATGGTTGAGAGATCAGAATTTGTTCCCAACCAATAATCCACTTCAGTCTAGTTTTGCAAGTTACGCTTCATAAATAATGCAGAATCAACCTGGTAAAGCAAACTTTTTTTTTAAAGCAAACTTTAAAGTGTTTGGCTGTTTATGAAAAGACTACTGGGGTGAATCTACTAACCTAGCACTAAGAGAAATATGTGTTTGTCATATTTTATTAACAATCTCTATGGAACAGTTATACTTTTCTACATAGTAGCTATGAGTAGGAATAAACAAGTGACTATATGTATACTGCAATCCAGGTAATTTATAAATATATAAACAGCTTCAGTTTGCTTGGCTTACACTCAGCAGTCTTGGTACCAGCAGCCAAGAAATTAAAAGACTAATTGCACTGGGAAAGTCAGCTGTCAGAAACCTCTCCAAAGTACTGAAGAGCAATGATGTCAGTCTGGAGACTAAGGTGAGCCTGATCCAAGCCATGGTCTTTGTAATCACTTGCTGTTCATCAGAAAGCTGGGCAATGACTAGGGAGGATAGAAGGAGAATTGATGCCTTTGAGCTGTGGTGCTGGAAAAGAGTATTGAATATATTATGGACTGCTAGGAGAACAAACAAATTCATCCTGGAGAGGGGAAGCCAGGCTGCTTCTTGGAGGCAAGGATTCTGAAGCATCGTCTGACATACTTTGGACATGTTGTAAGGAGGGATCAGCCTTTGGAAACGGATGTCATGCTTCGGAGGGTGGAGGGACAGCGCAGGAGAGGAAGACCCTTGATGAGATGGATTGATTCCGTCACTGGGGTAATGGGGGTAGGTGTGTCAGAGGTAATGCGATTGGCACAGGATAGAGCAGGGTTTAGGGCTGTTGTACATAGGGTTGCTATGATATAACAGCAACAACAAGTATTTATACACATATACATATATATATATATATACGTATACACTCACATATACATATACATACACATCTACAGTACATCAACTAGAGTAATAACTTTGAAGAAAGGCTCAGACACTGCTTGTGCTTCTTAAAGAAAACCTAAAAAAAGCAGCCTCTCCTTCTACAAAACAAAAGCCCAAGGGGGGGGGGGGGAATCAGTGTATAAGTTCCATGAAAATATAGTTTCTCATTATCTACAGGGAATAAAAGACATAAAATCACACCTGGAATATGTTCAAATGAGGAATATATTCAAATTAAGGAGAGTGTCTAAGTGGGAAATGGAATAACAGCAGTATCTTAACAATACCTGACTTCAGAGGGAATATGGTATTAGACTAGGCAAATACCAGTGAAGTGAAGGCCTGTCCAAGAGACCTTCATCCTCTGTCCTATTTGCCAGCGTTCACACCATCTCCATGGTGATTCTGAGCAAGAGAAATGGTAAAAGATAAAAGTATATACTCACCCAAGGACAGAAGATTCCTAAACATCTCCAGCACCACTTCTTTGTACAGGTTCTTCTGCTCAGAGCTCAGGGTCTTCCATTCTGCCTCCGTGAAGTCCACGTTCACATCCTCGAATGTAACAGATTCCTGGATAAGCCATAAATCAATACAAACCAATTCTCCATCAATTTATACAATGAGTATTTTTTTTATTATTAATTTCAATGAAAATTTACAGAGTCTTTGGATTTCCATTCATTCTTTGTTGTACTTTTCTCCCCTCCCAACTCTCCACCCTAGTACACTGCCCTCTTGGAAAAGTAAAATTCTTTCATTGTTTTACAAACCCTCCCCCAGGTCCACTCCACTATGCAGCCTTCGCTCTCGACTCCTGTCATGACAAAAATACCTAACCACATATCCCTTTTAAACAGTTTTCTCCTTCCACTGTTTCAATGCAGTATACATTATTTAACCCATCTTTCTCAGTCTCCCCCCAACCCCAATGTCAATCCTGTTTTACAACAGTGGCACCATGCAGTATTTGTCCTTTTGTGACTGAGATCTTTCACTCGGCATAATGTCCTCCTGGCTCACCCATTTTGTATAATATTTCACGAGTTTCTTGTTTTTCTATGCAGCATAGTATTCCACTGTGTGAATATACCACAGCTTCTCTATCCATTCGTTTGTGGACGGGTCAATTCTTCTCCTGTCATTCTTATTCACTGTCTAGCTCTCAAGAAGAGACGATGGCCTGAATAAAGCTCATCTGAGTCTTAGAATTGACATCATTGCTACTCAGTAATTTGGGCAGGTCCCTGACTGTAGACTTTCCAAATATAATAGGTCTCCTAAAATCCTGACTGCTGGTACCAACAGTGTTGACTGTAGAGACAAGTGAGATGAAATAGTAATTTCAATCTTTTCTCCATCTACTTTAACATTGCTTAGTGGTCCAGTGGTGAAGATATTTTTCTTCTTGATGTTAAGATGCAATCCATATTGAAGGCTGAAGGCTGCAGTCTTTGATCTTCTCAGACAAGCACTTCACATTCTCCTCGCTTTGTGCAAGCAAGGTTGTATCATCTACAAGACACTAGTTGTTAATGAGTCCTCCTCCAAAACTGAAGCAAATTCTTACTCCTTGAACAAAGCTAATGTCACATTCTTCTAGAGTCTAGCTTCTTGAATTATATGTTTAGCATACAGATGAAATAGGTATGGGAAAAGGATACCACTCTGATACACATCTTTCCCAACTTTAAACCATACAGTGTTCCCTTGCTCCATTTGGATAACAGTTTCTTGATCTATGTTTAGGTTTCATTGTTGTTGTTATGTGCCACTGAGTTGCTTGCGACTCATAGCGACCCCTTGTCTGTTCTGTCCTTTGCCAATTGCGCTGTCTCTGATACACCCATCCCGATTACCCCAGTCACTGAATCAATCCACCTCATAGAGGACCTTCCCCTCCTGCACTGTCCCTCCACCCTCCCAAGCATGATGTCCCTCTCCAAGGACGGTCCCCCCTTGCAACATGTCCAAAGTATGTCAGATGAAGCCTCAGAATCCTTGCCTCCAAGGAGCAGCCTGGCTTTACCCTTTCCAGGACAAACCTGTTTATTCTCCTAGCAGTTCATGGTACATTCAATACTCTTCTCCAGCACCAGAGCTCAAAGGCATCAATTCTCCTTCTATCCTCCCTAGTCATTGTCCAACTTTCTGATGCATAACAAGTGATAGCAAAGACCAAGGCCTGTATCAGACGCACTTTAGTCTCCAGAGAGACACCACTGCTCTTCAGCACTTTGGAGAGGTCCCTAACAGCAGACTTTCCCATCGCAATATGCCTTTTAATTTCCTGGCTACTGTTGCCAAGAATCTTGATTGTGGAGCCAAGCAAACTAAAGCTGTGAACAATCTCAATCTCTTCACCATCCATCCTCATACTGCCAATTGGTCCAGTGGTGAGAATCTTTGTCTTCTTGACATTGAGCCTTAATCCATATTGGAGGCTGCAGTCCTTGGCAAATAACACAACCTTGCTTGCTGAAAGTGTGGAGGACTTGCAGACTTTAATATGGATTTCATCTCAATGTCAAGAAGCAAAAATTCTCAACACTGGACTAACAGGCAATATCACGTTGTTGTTTGCTGCCATCAAGTCATTGACGACTCATAGTGACCCTATGAACGAAAGCCCTGAGCACTGTTCATAGAGTTTCCGCAGGCAAGCCATTTCGGAAGTGGATGCCACTCCTGCTTCCAAGCTTGTTTTAATCGGGGGGCTCCACCAAACACAGTCCACCATGGGTAACCATTATCATATTTGACACATCAGTGTCACAGTGTTAAGTATCACAGCAACCACGAGTTACCTCTGTACAGTAATGCACAGACCAGTGCTATACCACCTAGAAGAATGTTTGACAGGAAAACAATTTAAACCAGGCCTGAGGGCTGCAGATTAAATCACCCACCTTGGGCTTGGTAGCATAACTTTCTGTGCACTAGGCCAACATAGCTCTCTCTATGTTGTTGTCATTATTGTTAGGTGCTGTCGAGTCGTAGACGACTCATAGAAAACATTCAAACTGTCAATAACTTCATCTTACTTAGATTAACAATCAATACATTTGATTCTTACAGAAGTAAGAAAATCAGGAGACATATTGCACTGGAAAAGTCTGCAGCCAGGGTCCGCTCTAAAATACCAAGGAGCAATGATATCACTTTGAGGATGAAGGTGTGTCTGATTCAGGCCATGGTCTTTAATCACATGCTATGCTGCTGAGAGCTAGACAGTGAATAAGGATGACAGAAGGAGAATTGATGCCTTTGAACTATGGTACTGGAGAAGAGTACTGAATATCCTATGACCTACCAAAAGAACAAACCGGTATGTCTTGAAGATGGTTTAGCCAGAGCCCACGTTGGAGGCAAAAATGGTGACGTTTCCTCTCACATATTTTGGGCATGTTGTTAGGAGAGGTTATTGCTTGGAGAGGGACATAATACTTGTAAAGTTGGAGGGACGACAAAGAAAATTAGGACCCTCAACCAGGTGGATTGACACAGAGACTGCAGCAACTGGCTCGATGATATTAAGAGATTGTGAGAATGGCTCAGGAGAGGGTTCAGATCGTCGGGTTGCTGTGAGTTGTACACAATTTAATGGCACCTAACAACAACAACACAGTCAAATGTTTTTGCATAGTTAACGAAACACAGACATTCTTCTGGTATTCTCTGCTTTCTGTCAAGGTTCATCCCGCGGCAGTGATGATATCCCTGGTGCCACAGCCTCTTCGAAACCCAGCTTCAATTTCTGGCTCTTCTTTTTCAATGAACTGTTCTAGGCTGGGCAGGACTCAGGCTGCACTAACACATGGATCACAAATTGGTGTGTATCTCCAATAAGCTGCACTGCAATCCCGGAGGTACAAACTGGTGTGTATCTGAATATGAGATAGGGGCCACATATCCGTATGTGAAAACGTGGCCAAAAGCACTGGCTGCAGGCAGTGCAAAGGCTGGCTGCGACCTTACCTCCACCCCCTTTGGGGACAGCACATCTGATGCTTAAGAGGAACCACAACCACCTTACCATGGCCGGGAGAACCATGGGAACCTAGAAGCACCCAGGGACCCACCAGCAGCAACTGCAGCCATGGTAGGAATGGTGGAGCAGACACTAACTACACCAGGAAAAGAGAATTAAAAAAATGTCAGCATTTCTTTAGTAACATTTCAAAGAGAAGTGTCTTCTTTATCTAGGAAGACAGTTTGGGAGGTAAAAGAGGAGGTGGGAGTGCTGTGGCAATTAGGGTTTGAATCCAGAGTGTGTTTTTTTCTGAACGTGGGGAGCTTTTTAAAATGTTTAGGAAGAGACAATAAAAAAAAAAAAGAAAGAAAGGAAAAAAAAAGAGTAATCGTCCTTAAAAACAAGCGCAGCTTCTAGGACTGTGAAAGAATATGAAGTGGGTACAACCTTCGGGGCTCTCCAATCTAAATCCATGTTGGAACAGACACGTGACCTAGATCTCTATTAAGCCCTGGCTGAATTCCTTCACACCCGCATAACTACAGGGGAAATGCAGGGGAGCTATCACTATTCTGTATGTACCTGAGTAATCGGACCTCCGTCAAGAAATTACAGATACCACTGGGCAATAAAGGGCAGAGCCAGGCCCTGCAACTCAAAGAGTTCGAGGCCGGGTCTCGCCCAATTTCTTTTTTCCCAAGCGCTGAGCTGCCAAGGTGCTGCCACCTCCTCTCCTGCCATCGCCTAGCCAAAGCCCTGCAAGCCGCCTTCTCCAGCCCCGAGGAAAAGGCGACTCCAGTCCCGGGACCCCGAGGTCCTTCTCCTCTCCCGCCACCGCCTGGCTCCCAGCCCTGCAAACCGCCTTCTCCAGCTCCGAGGAAAGGGCGACTCCGACCCCCAAGGACCCCGAGGTCCTCCTCCGCTCCAGCCATCGCCTGGCTCCCAGCCCTGCAAGCCGCCTTCAGTCCGAGGACCTCAAGGTCCTCCTCCTCTCCCACGACCGCCTGGCTCCCAGCCCTGCAAGCCGCCTTCTCCTCCAGCCCCGAGGAAAAGGCGACTCCAGTCCCGGGACCCCGAGGTTCTCCTGCGCTCCAGCCATCGCCTGGCCAAAGCCCTGCAAGCTTCCTTTTCCTCCAGCCCCGAGGAAAAGGCGACTCCAGTCCCGGGACCCCGAGGTTCTCCTGCGCTCCAGCCATCGCCTGGCTCCCAGCCCTGCAAGCCGCCTTCAGTCCGAGGACCCCGAGGTCCCTCTCCGCTCCAGCCATCGCCTGGCTCCCAGCCCTGCAAGCTTCCTTCTCCTCCAGCCCCGAGGAAAAGGCGACTCCAGTCCCGGGACCCCCAAGGTCCTCCTCCGCTCCCGCCATCGCCTGGCCAAAGCCCTGCAAACCGCCTTCTCCAGCCCCGAGGAAACGGCGACTCCGGTGACCGTCGAGGTCCTCTCTCCCGGGGAAAAGGTGACCCCGGCCCCGGGACCCGCGAGGTCCGTCCTCCGCTGCCGCCAGACCCCCCCAGGCCTCGGACAAGAGGCGGCGGCCACAGCCCACCGTCGCCCAGGCGCCTTATCTCGGCTCTGACCAGCAAGACTCATTTACCTGGAAATGGACGTTGTGTCCACAGCTTCCCTTGTTGCAACACCTGTCCATGACGGCGGCGGTGGTGTTTCGGGGAGGAAACCTCCGGGGAGACTCAGAACCACCCGGCTGAGGAAGCGGAAGCCTCCCGCCGCCGCCACGGCGCCCACTTCCGGCGGCCCTCGGCACACCTTGCTGCGCTCGGTTTAGGATTTCTCCTCCAGTCCAACAAAAGAGGGCATTTCACCTCCAGAAACACGCTCCTTTTCAGCGGGTGAAGGTCTTCTGCTGTAACTGGACAGCTTTTCCTGCTTGAGGTCTTTTTTTTTTTCCCCCTGGCGTCTCTGAACTAGGTTTCTAAAGTTCATAAGTTTCACCATCGTCTTCTCTTAGCGCCCTGCTTGCACATCCAGTATTTAGAACATTTCCCCATCAGTGCCACTCTCAGAGTCACCATGAATAAGTACCCATGCCATAAATCCACACCAGTCTGAATCCTGATTACTTCTTCGGCTCTGTTAAAACGATCACGAGGCTGGCGCAGGATAGGGAAGTTTTCTTATCTCTTGTTCACAGAGCTGCTAAGAGGAGTAATCAATGGATGTGCATATAGCAACAGAGGAGTCATCAATGTATGTGCATTTAGCAACAGAGGAGTCATCAATGTATGTGCATTTAGCAACAGAGGAGTCATCAATGTATGTGCATATAGCAACATACAAAAGGAAGAATTCTTGACTAGGTGAGTTGGCCCTCCATCTTCAATAGTGAGAACTGTCACCTCGACTCAGTATATTTAATTCCCACTTGAGCCAGTTTAGAAACCCATGAAGCCCTGAAGAAAGGGAACACCGGGTTGCCTTGAGAAAAGACCACAATAAAGCGGCTAAAAACAGTAGGCGTTGTTATGGTAAAAGAAAAGTCATGTAGAGACCATTAGAAGTGCCTTTACTTGGGAGAACGTTGTGTTGGGAAACGACCCATAGGCGACTCTCCAGCGGGTTTTCATCACACGGAAGCAAAATGCTCATTTTTTCTTGTGGAGTAGCTGGGGGATTTGATCAGCATACCTATGAGTTGCCAGCACCAACTCCTTACCAGCAGGCCAGAGAGTAAACCAAGAGTCAGGCTGGATTCTCAGAATTGCAGATTAGTGCCACCGTCAAGCACTTAAACATGCAGAGTTGATTTAACTCACATCTTCATTTAACTCACCTCCAGTATGCAAATGAAGCTTAAAAAAATCGCTTTATTGAAATACAATTTCTTTATCATGAACCTCATACATTTGCATTTCCTTTTATTATTTTTGTGTGTGTACCATCAAATCAGATCTGGCTGGTACAGGAGGAAATTGCCCTGCCTTCTCCAGCAGAGCACCTGGTGGATTTGAACCACACACCTCTGGGACTGCAATGCAGCTTTCTGCCATTAGACCACCAGAGCTCCCACATTTGCATTTTCTAAATAAACTTTTCCTATGGTGAAAGGCTGATTTGCAAGTATTCCAACTAATTGATGGCATATATTGGGCTTTTTTGTAATTACATGAGTCTGTGTGTGTACATGTATTTATATTTATGTAGGTATATTTAAAAATTTATTTTCATTGATTTAAAGTATGGAAATGAGCTTTAGAATAAACCACTCGTTTTCTTCAATATGAATTACAATGTAAGTCTAATCAAGTATATTTAGCCTTTCCCTTCATCAAATTTAACTAGCTTGTCCTTCCTGTTCATACATGTGAATCCTCCAAGACTGATTCTATATATCTATGTAAACATTTACTTGTTCCTGTTTGTTGTATCATTGAGTACAAACAAATGTTCCAGTTTTGCCCTATGCAGTGCCATTCTCATGACCTCTACCACATTAAAAGCCCACTGGTGGGGGGGATTGTGTACCAACGAAGAAGTTTATCTTTTGCTTTTCAAAGAGAGGAGCGAACTGGGGAGAGGGGGA
The DNA here is from genome assembly GCF_000299155.1 of Elephantulus edwardii. Lineage (NCBI taxonomy): Eukaryota > Metazoa > Chordata > Mammalia > Macroscelidea > Macroscelididae > Elephantulus > Elephantulus edwardii. The sequence continues at coordinate 2,047,547 of NW_006399986.1, read as the reverse complement.
TAAAGAAAAAAGTACAACAATGAATGAATGAATGAATGAAAATCCAAAATCTCTGTAAATGTTCATTAAAATGAATTTAAAAAAAATTTTTTTTAATGCAGAATCAGCCTGGTAGTGTAAGGAGGAGGGATTTTTCAGTTATCTGAAATGAGAGTCAAGTAAAATGACAAATTAAAAATAAAAATTCCTGTTTGAGTTAAAAAAAAAATCCCACTGGAACAGTCACTATGTTGTTTTCACATATTTGGTCTTACCTCATACTGTCCCTTTTTTTTCCCCCCATACTGTCCTTTTGTGTCTATCTTATGTCCCTGGACATTACTTGTTCATCTTCATTCATGTATCATATTTTGTGAACTGTTGATTTTTTAAATTTTCTTTTATTATTTTTGTGTGTTCTATCACATCAGATCTGATTGGTACAGGAGATTGCCCCTCCTTCTCCAGCAGAGCATCTGGTAGATTTGAACCACGCACCTCTGCGATTGCAGTGCAGCTTCTTGCCACTAGGCCACCAGAGCTCAAACTGTTGATCTTTTCTTTAATGAAGTATAACTATCCACTGTGTGAGGCTGCTGCAGCATCTCTAGCACATGAATGCATCCATTCATGGAGACGCTTGGCTTTTTCCAAATTTTTGATACAGTAAACAGGACTGCATCAAGAGTGAATATGTCAGTGCATCTAAATTCCAAAATCAATCTCCACAATAGTCTACGTGTTTCCTATTGCCAAAGGGGCCCTTTTGAGTAGTGAGAGAAGATCTTCACCCTGAAACCTACAGCCTCCCTTTTCAGCAGGAAGTAGCTAAGAGAATACGCCATCCCCTTTTCCTTATGAATCAGGGTGAAGTCTCTCTCAGGGAGGAGTGATAGGGAATGGCAAAGGACACAATGACAAAGGAGATTAATCAGAACTGGCTTTGACAAGCACTGTGGCATTTGGATAATTAAAACAGACTTTCGGGGGGGAGAAGAACGAACTGGGGAGGAGGGTAGAGAAAATAATGCAACAATGAATGAATGAAACCCCCAAATCTCTGTAAATGTTCATTAAAATTAATAAAACTATGAAAAGCCCCCCCCCAAAAAAGTGACTATGTGTTGTTCCAGTTCTTACATCTGGTATGTATGCCTAAGAGTGGGGTTGCTGCTCAAATAGGATTTCTACTCTTGCTCTTGAGGAAGAATCAAACAGCTTTCCAAACTGACTGGACCATCTTACAGTCAGTCCCACAAGCTGTGCAGGACAGGTCTACCGCTCCACACACTCCTCCAGCATTTTGTTCTTTGCCGTCTTATTCAACACTGCTGTTGTACCCAGGATGAGATGATACCTCATTATGCTTTTAACTTGTATCTCTGAAAACCCCCTGGAGGGTCAGCTATGGGTTGGTCCTGACGCAATGGTACACAGTAACAGCACCAAAACACTTTGAGCATTTCTTGGGTGTGTTTATTTATGTCCTTGACTCATTATGGAATTGGGTTCCTTTTCTTTTGTGGCAGTGATAGAATCTCCATTTTTTTTTTTTTAGTCAAACAAATTTAATCAGGTTAATACCAAGAATCAAAGTGCAATTACAAGAAAAGTTGCTTTTATTTTTACATATTTAAATTGTTTTTCATTGTCTTTACTTGTAAGGTATTGAAGGTGGAACCCACTCCTGAATCTTCTTTCTGGTGGTGGAATAAAGTACATATTGTTCTGGGGTGCTGGACTCGTTGAACCTATGGTTCGTCCACATGAACTTACGAGCAATAGGTGGCTTTGTTGTGGGCAGATCATCAGTCATACAGTGAAGCCAACAGTGCCATTCAGGAGGCACCATGCTTCCATCCACATCCCAGAATGTGTTTTTGCTATTCATTTCGGCAGTATACATAACCCATCGGTGACGACCAAAAAACTGCTTGTTGTCTTCATAGTATTTGTTTCCATATTTATCTTCCCCTACTAATGTACAGACAGACCCTCACAACATTTGCCCTGAAGAAAACTCTTAAGTAGCCGCGGAGGCTGCCATGGCCGCTGATCTGATGCAGCCCGCGTTTCAGGACATGCAGATACTCCATGTTGGCCCGCAGACCCCGCCTCCTGGGTGCACCGGTCAAATCTCCATTATTTTTTAAAAATGTGTCCAATGTCCATTGTGTCATCTGCATACTTTTTTTTTTATTTTTTTTTACAAATCTGTAGGTTTTTCTTTTACTCTTTGGACAAGTCTTTGGGTGTGCATAAAGACTTAAGTCTTAGGAGGTTTCAGTCAAAATACATTTAATTAAAAATGAATAGTCAAGGGAGCTCTGGTGGCGTAGTGGCAAGAAGCTGCACTGCAATCCCAAAGGTACCTGGTTCGAATCCACCAGATGCTCTGCTGCAGAAGGAGGGACAATGTCCTCTTGTACCAGTCAGATCCAATTTGACGGTACACACACAAAATTAAAAAAAAATGAATAGTCAAAGTATTACAACATAAAAGACTATATGAGACATTTTGTTTTAAAAAAGAATGCTATTTGAAATGAAGATTGAGTCAAGATTTCTAGGAACTTGGCTGACAGATCTCACTGAAAACACACTGAGTAGCAACATATGAGAAAAGGGAAGGACTCCATGGGGTTTTATGTGAGAATACTGTTCATAATTTAACGCTCTATTTTCTGGAAAACATTTTTCTCCTCATTTAATTAATGAGTATATAGGAAGGAGTTAGGAGATGACAAAATTCTTGGCCATTTGTTCCTGAAACAGGTACACTTTAAATGATGTAAATCCCAACAATTAGGTTTTGCTGATAAACTCGGCAAAGTTAAAAGACTTATTAAAAGTGTTATCTAGGACACTAAGTTTATGAACTCTGAGATATTTAATAAGAGGCAATCCGAGGACTGGCAGACAGTGGTGGCGGTTTAGTTACATGAAAGCAGTTTACTGTACTGTTAAACTTGTTTGAGAGTAAGATCAAGGTGTTTTGGGTCTGTGGGCTATTTTCAATTAACTGGCCTAAAGTGTTAATGTGTACACAGCTTTAGTTTGCTTGGCTCCATAGTCAACAGTCTTGGCACCAGCAGCCAGGAAATTAAAAGGCACATTGCCATGGGAAAGTCTGCTGTTA
>NW_006399986.1:2033794-2044059 GCF_000299155.1 Elephantulus edwardii | reverse complement strand
GGTCCTTAGAGAGGGACATCATGCTTGGGAGGGTGGAGGGACAGCGCAGGAGAGGAAGGCCCTCTTTGAGGTGGATTGATTCAGTGACTGGGATAATTGGGATGGGAGTGTTGGAGACAGTGCGATTGGCACAGAACAGAGCGGAGTTTAGGGCTGTTGTACATAGGGTCGCTATGAGTCGCAAGCGACTCGAAGGCACATAACAACAACAACAACAACGTGTTAAAGTGTGGGTTATTTTTCAGAATTTTGGTTTTCACGGAAGCGAGGGTAAACAACTCCTGAGAACAACTGCCTGCACTTCCCTGGGTGTGGGACGAGGCCCCCTTTGAATGCACTGCTGGCTTCAGAGCCAAGCACTGTCCCCGCCATCAATTTTTTGCTTCTAGAGTCAGAACCAGAGTTAAGTTCCAGCAAGCCCCACAAGGTAAACGACAAATTGTGACCTAAGAAGAGACACGCTATATTGTAGAAGAACTGCTTCATTGTTCTAATAGGTATAAATTGAGGACATGTATGTGGGTGGCTAATAAGAGTGTGGAATCTAAGTTCAAAGAATCAAAATTGGATCCAGCTGAAGTTCTTGATTTTGGCCCCGTAAGTATATATTCTGCATTAAATGTTTCAGCGAGAAAAGTTAACAGAGGAATGAATCATCTATTTGGTTGTTTCAATAAAGCATAGGTGATGAGGCTACACTAATAGTGGCCACTTCATAATGGAAACTCTCATAGAGGCTTGTGATGCTAAAACAAAGACTCGCCTTCTCAGAACGCATCACTTAAGATACAATGAGGAAGAGATTTGTAAAAGGAGTTTCACATCCTTAGATAGCGTGGTCACTGTCATATTACGTAAGCCAGACATTACAGTGGGACTGCCCTAATGGGTTTGTTGTTGGTGTGTACCACTGAGTTGGAACTGACCCACAGCTGACTCTCCACCAGGTTTCAGAGGCAGTACATAACATGAGAAGAAACTGCCATCGTTCCCCTGCAGAGCTGATGGTGGATTCAAACCGTGAACCTTTGGGCAGGCAGAGCAGTTCCTTAGCCCTTAGCCACCAGAGCTCCCTAATTAATTTAAGACTCCTAATTAAAAGGGGATCTTCAGTAAAATCTTGCTTGCATGTGAAATCAGTGACATTGTTCTATAGTTTCCACACTCTGTTGGGTCACCTTTCTTTGGGATAGGAACAAATATAGATCTCTTCCAGTCAGTCAGCCAAGTGGTTGTTCTCCAGATTTCTTGGCACAACTTGGTGAGCACGTCCAGGGCAGCATCTATTAGCTTAAATATGTCAATTGGTATAGCATCTATTACTGGAGCCTTATTTTTTGCCATTTCCTTCAAAGCAGCCTGAACTTCTTCATCATCATAGGCTCTTGCTCATATGTTGTTTCATTAAATTCTTCTGTGTCTTCCAATTCCTTTCGATACAGTGACTCAGTATATTCTTTCCATCTTCTTTTAATACTTCCTGGATCATTTAACATTCTGCTGAAAGCATCCTTGATTATAGCAACTCGAGGTTTGAATTTGTTCTTCAGTTCCTTGAGCTTAAGATATGCTGAGCGAGTTCGGCCCTTTTGATTTTCTGACTCCAACTCCATGCACATTTCATTGTAATGTTTTGCTTTGTCATCCCGTGCTGCCTTTTGAAATCTTCTATTCAACTCCTTAGTATCTTGAATTCTTCCTTGTGCTTTGGCTTCTCTGCGCTGCAGTGCAAGTTTCAGAGTCTCTTCTGATATCCATTTTGGTCTTCATTTCCTCTTCTGTGTTTGCAATGACCGTTTGCACTCTTCCTGGATGATACCCTTGATATCCTCCTACAACTCATCTGGTCTTTGCTCATTAGTGTTCAGGGCCTCAAAAGTAAGATTTTACTGAAGATCATCAAAAAACGACTGGAACAGCACATCAGCAGAGAACTACCAGAAGTCCAGGCTGGGTTTAGAAGGGGTCATGGTACTAGGGATATTGTAGCTGATATTAAATGGATCTTGGCTGAAAGCAGAGAATACCAGAGCAATGTCTATCTGTGTTTCATTGACTATGCCAAGGCATTTGACTGTGTGGATCATAACAAACTGTGGCTGACTCTGAGAAGAGTGGGAATCCCAGAACACTTGACCGTTCTAATGCGAAAACTATACTTGGACCAGGAGGCAGTCATCAGAACAGAGCAAGGAACACTGCATGGTTCAAAATTGGGAAGGGTGTATGCCAGGGATGCATCCTGTCTCCATACCTTTTCAACCTATATGCAGAACAGATTATCCAGGAGGCTGGGCTCTATGAGGAGAAATGTGGGGTCAAGATTGGGGGATGATTTATCAACAATCTGTGTTATGCAGATGACACAACCCTGCTTGCTGAAACCGAAGAGGACCTGAAGTGCCTGCTGCAGAGGGTCAAGGACTGCAGCCTCCAATATGGACTGAAGCTCAATGTCAAGAAGACAAAGATTCTCACCACTGGACCAATTGGCAGCATCAGGATGGATGGTGAAGAGATTGAGATTGTACACAGCTTTAGTTTGCTTGGCTCCACAGTCAACAGGCTTGGCACCAGTAGCCAGGAAATTAAAAGGCACATTGCCATGGGAAAGTCTGCTGTTAGGGACCTCTCCAGAGTACTGAAGAGCAATGGTGTCTCCGTGGAGACTAAGGTGCATTTGATACAGGCCATGGTTTTCACAATCACTTGTTATGCATCAGAGAGTGGGACAATGACCAAGGAGGATAGAAGAATTGATGCCTTTGAGCTGTGGTGCTGGAGAAGAGTATTGAGAATACCATGGACTTCTAGGAAAACAAGCAGATTTGTCCTGGAAAGGGTTAAACCAGGTGGCTCCTTGGAGGCAAGGATTCTGAGGCTCCGTCTAACATACTTTGGACATGTTGTGAGGAGAGACCGGTCCTTAGAGAAGGACATCATGCTTGGGAGGGTGGAGGGACAGCACAGGAGGGGAAGGTCCTCTATGAGATGGATTGATTCAGCGACTGGGATAATCGGGATGGGAGTGTCAGAGAGTGCGATTGGCACAGGACAGGGCAGAGTTTAGGGCTGTTGTACATAGGGTCGCTATGAGTCGCAAGCGACTCGACGGCACATAACAACAACAATTAAAGGGATTTGCTGGACCCCGTAACGGCTGCATTGAACAAACACTGAAAAAGTGGCGTAGTTCTCATAATCAAAAGAGTCAAAGAACTTTTCAATTAAGACGGTATGGACTTAGAGCATAGTGTAATTTTTATTACTTATTCATGGTGTCCCTGGGATTGACACTAATGGGAAATCTACAAATACTGGACACACAAGCAGGGTGCTCTTAGAGGCAAGGACGGTGAAACTTCAACTTAGTCTTTGGACATGTGTTTAGGAAGGGCCAGCCCATGAAAAAAAGGCATCGTGCAGGAAAAGGTAGGTGTTAGAAAGACCTTAAACAAGATGGGTGTAGAAAGCGACCACAACAATGAGCTCAAGTACATAAGAGACCATGAGGACGGTGTGGACAGGTTGAGTTTCTCATCTGTTGTTTCAGGGTGGCCGTGAGTATTCACTGATGGAACATAAACACAACATAAGAGAGAAGGAATTTAGGCAGCTCTGGCGGCGTAGTGGCAAGAAGCTGTACTGCAATCCAAGAGGTGCACAGTTCAAATCCACCAGATGCTCTTCTGGGGAAGGAGGGACAATCTCCTCCTGTACCAGTCAGACCCTATTTGATGGTACACACACAAAATAAAAAAAATAAAAATAGAAGGAATTTGTCATCAGATGAATGGCACTCCAACTTGAACTGTGAGAACAGCTATCTCTCGTCAATATATTCCCACATTTGAGTCAGTGTACAAACACATAAAGCACTGAATAGAGGACCCACAGGGTCCCCTAAAAGAGGACTCCAAGAAGCTGCTACAAGTTGTTAGAACTGCCTCTACCTAGGAGATGATACATTATATCAAAACCAATACTGAATTGGCCTCTCTCCTCTTTATTTCAAGGTGGGTGGTCCCTCCCTTTGGGGGTAGAACTTTCTAATCAATCTTTCTTTACTATTTCACTCTATTTTATGTTTCAAAAACAAACAACAAATGACACACCATCTAACAGAACCATTTCACACAATGTCTGTGAATGCTACATAAAATTTCTTCCTTGATTCTGAAACAATTAAGTAAGTGAAAGAAGGCCCCTTTTAAAAAAAATGTAACACTGAATTATGAAATTATGAGCCTTGATTAGGGTCACCATCACACATCTCAAGCATGTAGAGGTTATTCCCACACCACCTTCCCTCAAATGCATCCTCTGAAAACAGATGAAACTAAGGAGAATTACAAAAGCAACTAAATGGAGAGCTCTGGCGGCCTGGTGGCAAGAAGCTGCACTACAGGCCCAGAAAAACACGGTTCGAATCCACCAGATGCTCTGCCGGAGGAGGGGAAATCTCCTCCTGCACCAGTCAGATCTGATTTGACGGTACACACACACACACACAATTTTTAAAAAAAGAAAGAAAAAAGCAACTAAATGGTGATGGAATCGTAGCTGCTGTTCTATTTGTGCTTCCACGGCTTAAGCAAAATGAAAATATTTCCTGGCATGTACTGTGCAACTAATGGCTTAGTCAAAGCCTTCTGGAGCAGTGTAATTACAAAGGACTATCGGAAATAATGCTTTCTGTTTAAAAGTCAAAAATACCTGAGAAGGCATCTATTTCCAGCAGTAGGTCAGAATTTAGTCTGCAAGAACTGAGATTCCAGGTAGCTCTGGTGCCTTAGTGGCAAGAAGCTGCGCTGCAATCCCAGAGTTGCACGGTTCAAATCCACCAGATGCTCTGACGGGAAAGGCGGGACAATCTCCTCCTGTACCAGTCAGATCTTATTTGACAGTACACATACACACACACACACACACACACACACACACTAATAATTAAGAAAAAAAAAAGAACTGAGATGCCCTCTCCCTCACACAAAATGTCTTGTTGTTGTTGTTGTTATGTGCCATCGAGTCGCTTGTGACTCATAGCGACCCTGTACAATAGCCCTAAACTCCGCTCTGTCCTGTGCCAATCGCACTGTCCCCGACACTCCCATCCCGATTACCCCCGTCACTGAATCAATCCACCTCATAGAGGGCCTTCCCCTCCTGCGCTGTCCCTCCACCCTCCCAAGCATGATGTCCTTCTCCAAGGACCGGTCTCTCCTTACAACATGTCCGAAGTTGTACATAGCAGTCCATTATATTGATGTTATTATGCTGACTGGACCTAGCATGGATGTACTAAAAGAGCCACTATGTTTAGTGGTAAGATATCTGCAAGCTAGAATGTTGAGAAAACCCAAGAACAATACAAGTACCTGCTCCCTCAGAGAAATGCCAGAGGATGTAAAGGTACGGTCAAGACAGGCCATCAAAAGTAATGGAAAAGTTATATTATCTGGTCCCTCCCAAAACTGGAAATGATGGTAGGTCTAAGTAGGGTCCAATCTCTGGGACATTACTTAGACATTGAATTCTTGGAAATGATACCAATAAATAACAAAAGACATATATATAATAAACTTTAATAAATTAAAAGGGCCTGTGATTCTAGAGCACTACTGAGAGAGTGAACAGACAATTTACAACATGTGAAAAACACTCAAAAATCATGCGGGATTTATAACTAGAATACTGAAAGAAAACTTATTATTTTTTGGAGTAGCTTTCATCATACACACAAGGTCCGCGAAAGATTTTCAAACCCAGGAGTCACCTGGAGAGAGCTCTGTTGCTTTAGTGGAAAGGAATTATGCTGTCAACCCAATAAAGTACACGCTTCAAACATACTGTTCCACAGAAGAAAGATGGGCAATCTCTTCCCATGCAGGTTACTTACTCTAAAACTCACTGAAGGGTCAGCTAAGGTTGGTTCCAGCTTGAGAGGACCCCACAACAGCAACAACAGGCGTCCTCTCTGGTGTCTGAATGGGATACGACTTCTGAATAAAGCCATGAACACAGTCACTGTAAACAGAAGGATTCTCCCTTTAATGTATCCTCTGGTGTGCGACGAGATGTGACTTTGTGATAAAGCTTTGTCCACACTCTTTGCAAGCATAAGGTTTCTCCCCTGTGTGCCTCCTAAGATGTATGATGAGAGCTGACTTCTGGGAAAAGCCTCGCCCACACTCCTTGCAAACGTAAGGCTTCTCCCCTGAGTGTATCCTCTGGTGTGCGATGAGATGTGCCTTCCGGGAAAAGGCTTGCCCACACTCCTTGCAAACGAAGGGCTTCTCCCCTGAATGTCTTCTCTGATGTGTGATGAGAGTTGACCTGTGGCTAAATGCTTGCCCACACTCCTTGCACACATAAGGCTTCTCCCCCGAGTGTACCCTCTGGTGACCAATGAGATGTGAACTCCTGGAAAAGCTTTGCCCACACTCCTTGCAAACATAAGGCTTCTCACCTGAGTGTGTCCTCTGGTGTGAGATGAGATTTGACTTCTGAATAAAGGTATGCCCACACTCTTTGCAAACATAAGGCTTCTCGCCTGAGTGTGTCCTCTGGTGTATGACGAGGGTTGACTTCTGAGTAAAGGCTTGCCCACAATCCTTGCAAACATAAGGCTTTTCCCCCGAGTGTGTTCTCTGGTGGGTGATGAGAGATGGCTTCACCTTAAAGGCCTGCCCACACTCTTTGCAAACATAAGGCTTTTCCCATGAGTGAGTCTTATGATGTGTGATGAGAGTTGACCTTTGGCTAAAAGTCTGTCCACACTCCTTGCAAACATAAGGCTTCTCTCCTGAGTGTATCCTCTGGTGACTGATGAGATACGACTTTCTGATAAAGCTCTGCCCACACTCAATACAGCCATAAGGCCTCTCCCCTGAATGTGTCCTCTCATGTGCAATGAGATACGGCTTCACCTTAAAGGCTTGCCCACATACCTTGCAAATGTAAGGCTTCTCCCCTAAGTGTGTCCTCTGATGTGTGACGAGATTTGACTTCTGAATAAAGCTATGCCCACACTCCTTGCAAACATAAGGCTTCTCCCCTGAGTGTATCATCTGGTGACTGACAAGATAGGACTTCCTGGTAAAACTTTGCCCACACTCACTGCAAACAAAAGGCCTCTCGCCTGTGTGTGTCCTTTGGTGAGTGATGAGATATGGCTTCCTGGTAAAGCTTTGCCAACACTCACTGCAAACATAAGGCCTCTCCCCTGAGTGTGTCCTCTGCTGATTAATATGTTGTGACTTCTGGGCAAAGCTTTCCAAACCCTCCTTGCAAACAAAGTGCCTCTCTTGGAAGAGGGGCCCTTTGTGTGTACTAAAGTATAATTTCAAAACAGAGTCAGGGACATCCTCTGTATATGGAACTGCACTAAGTTCGGATGTTTCTGCTTCCTCCCACCTTTGCGCTTTTCCCATACAGTGCACTCTTTGTGCCATCTTAAGGTCTAGGCCTGTAGCTGTGTCATCTTCTCCGGAACTTGCTGACTGTCTTCCAGGTAGGCTAGAAAATGTCTTTGAAGTCTGTGTCTCCACTGTTCTTCCACGAAATTCAGACACTTCTTTCTCTTGAGCTTCTGTGTTTTCTCTCCAGAAACGCCCAGCCGAATCCTGCTCCTCTTGACACTTCTGTGGTTTGAGGTTGAACTCCGCTGGACGCAGAAGATGTTCCGCACATAAACCTGGGAAGACCTGGAGCACATGTTGGCTGAGGAACTGCTGACAGCAGAAAGCCACAAGGCAAGAGGAACAGGAGTAGATCTTTGTCTTTGGTTCTGCTGAAGAGAGAAAGTTTTCCATTAGAGTAGCTGGACACGGATATGCTGAGAAAGTATTCCTTCTCTATGACAAGGAAATTCTCAACTTTGGAGTTCCCGAGTGGCACAATTCCGTACATTACTTCTATCCAAAAAGCTGACAGTTTACAAGACAGATCTGAAGATCTACTTCCAAAAGGGCACTATCTTCATTATCTAATGGAGCATTTCTACTCTGTACATAAGAGGTTCCAATAAGTCAATATCAAACTGAAAACAAGTAAAACAATCTTACTGTCACATCTGGGACGATTTAGAAAGCACAAGTTGTTTCCAATCAGTAATTTATTTTCAGTCCAGTTTTATAAGCTACTCTTTATATTACAACCCAGAAGATAAAGCATTCAGCTCTCAATGAAAAGATTAGGGATGTGAAATCTATCATCCTGGTTGTTGTTGTTGTTATGTGCTGTCGAGTCGTTTGCGACTCATAGCGACCCTATGTACAACAGCCCTAAACCCTGCTCTATCCTGTGCCAATCTCATTGCCTCTGACACACCCATCCCGATTACCCCAGTCACTGAATCAGTCCACCTCATAGAGGGTCATCCCCTCCTGCGCTGTACTAGAAGAAATATGTGTCTGTTGGGCTGCATTACTATGCATAGCCTTCCAATCTCTATGGAGCTGTTACAGAGTCCTATAGAGTAGGAATGAGTAGGAACAAACTCAACAATCGTGACTGTATATTACAATCCAGGTCATTTACACCAAAAAAAAAAAGAAAGGAAATCTCTCCAGTACATCCACAGACAAGGAATCTTGCTAACAAGTCTCAGACACTGCTTCTTCTCTGAAAAGAACACCTAATAGCTTTTCCTTCTAGAAAACAATTTAAGTTATAGATGTACTGGATGAATCAACCCATAACATTAGGAAGTTCTGGTGGTGATAGACTGCAATGCAATCCCAAGGGTACACGGTTTGGATCCATGAGCTGCTTCACTGGAGAAGGATGGGCAATCACCTACTGTGCAATTTACTACCTCAGAAAACCTGCTGGAGGGTCAGCCCTGAATCGGCTTGATGGCACACAACAACAACAACAACCCAAACATTTAGAGAGTACAAGGCAATACCAGTGTGCAAGGTCTGTGAAAACATCTTTTGTCACTTTTCTAATTATCAACAGGGAGTGAGAGACATAAATACACTCCTGGCAGATAGGCAAATGAAAGAAGTCCGTGTTGACGTGTGAAAGGGAACAATAGTCATATCTAAACTTACCCAACTTCAGGGAGAAGCCGGTCAGCATCAGCCTAAAGCTGATTCCTATCAAGCTGAGGTCCATGAGGCCTCCACCCCTCTCCTATGTGCCAGCTTTCACGCCACCCTCCTCTCCATGGCAAGTCTGATTCTCTGTGCACTCATGAGTCATGACTACACTATTCTCACATGGCACTGACAGTAAAGGGGCGTATGAGGAAGAAAAACAATACAACCTCAGACCAGGAAATTCGGACTGCAAGTAAGGGTCACGACCACAAAGCCCGTCATCAAAGACTCCCCTATTCAGTGCAGGCCTACTCTCTCAACTCCGTTAAGACTGTGCCGGTTGAGAAGCTGCACTGAATTGGTTGCTACCAGGCCAATTATGCTAACTAAGATTCTTAAGTGTAGACAGTTTATACCACATAAGAACTTTGGCATAAGGGGGGAAAAAAGAGCTAGTCAAGTCAATCTGCTAGCAAAACTATATAGCAGAACACAATTGCCAAATATGAACGCCAAGGCTGTAAATCTTTTCAGAAGTGACTGCAACTTCCACTGTGGACTGCAGAGAGGTTCAAATGTCCTGCTTTGTAAGCAGACCAGGGTTTACACAGTGGCTCCCCAGGACTCTTCTGACATATAGGAGGAGGTCAAGGAGGAGAAAGTAGCATATGCTTACCCAACGACAGAAGATTCCCATACATCTCCAGCATCACGTCTTTGTACAGGTTCTTCTGTTCAGAGCTCAGGGTCTTCCATTCTGCCTCTGTGAAGTCCACGCTCACATCCTCAAATGTAACAGTTTCCTAGAATAAGCCATAAATACACACAAACCAAGTCTCCATCAATCTTTACATTGAATAACTTAAGAAGTTCAACCACTGGGTTTTTTAGAGTTCACAGTTGAACAGAGCATGTTCATCTGGATAATATTCCTGGCTCTGCAATAAATCTGAAAGGAGCAGCACCTAATTAATTAGAAAACATCTTCTGAATGGATATCCAAAGTCTCGCTAAATTTTCATTAAAATTAATAATATTGGGAAGCTCTGGTGGCCTAGTGGCAAGGAGCTGTAACTATAATCCCAGAGGCACACGGTTCGAATCCACCAGATGTTCTGCCAGGGAAGGAGGGACAATCTCCTCCTGTACCAGTCAGATCTGATTTGACGGTACACTCACACAAAAATAATAAAATAAAAATTTTTTTAAAAAATTAAT
>NW_006399986.1:2033138-2033694 GCF_000299155.1 Elephantulus edwardii | reverse complement strand
ATATTAATAAAGAAAGAAAAAAAATCTGCTCCCTAAACCCGTTTGAGTTAATGAACGGAATGATTTGAAATCACTGTCAAATTAAGCACCATAGTCAAGAAAGTGACATTACAATTGACAACAGAGGCATTCCAAGGTAGGAGAGCAACCATAACTCGTGCTAGAACAGGAAGAGCAGGACATCTAAGGAGTGTTTCTTCTAGGTACTCAGCGATGGGAAAATCTTAAAAGGGAAAATCAATAAAATACCAGTTACACACAAGTAGGCATGAACACTGTCTGAATACGGCACTTCTAAAGAGTTCAGCTTACTCATTATGACTGATAAAATTACCCTCATGGTAGCTTATCTTTTCTAAGACAAAATAGGGATGTGTCCTATCTCCATACCTTTTCAACTTGTATGCAGAGCAGATTATCCGAGAGGCTGGGCTCTATGAGGTGAAGCGTGGTGTTAGGATTGGAAGATCTATCAACAGTCTGCGTTATGCAGATGACACAACCCTGCTCGCTGAAACTGAGGAGGACCTCATGCACTTACTGCAGAGGGTCAAGG
>NW_006399986.1:2030688-2032500 GCF_000299155.1 Elephantulus edwardii | reverse complement strand
AGAGCAGGGTTTAGGGCTGTTGTACATAGGGTCACTATGAGTCACAAATGACTCGACGGCATATAACAACAACAACAAGAACAAGACAAAATAGTTTCCCATTACTTTATTCATGTTCAGTTCACTTATGTACACATTATAGAGAGGAGGCAATCATGCAGAAGAGGACATTTACACACTGCAGCATCAACAGAGTTGCCTTTAAACCTGATAGCAGACAGGGTGTCATATCCTGCCCTGCTGGTAGCAAAGCTTCTCACTTGCAAACCTGCCCTCCCACCTGTCAGTGTCCTGGTTTCCTCCATCTCTGAGCCACACCAAGCTGTGCTGCTCGTCCCTGCTCTATCCTCTCAAGATTCCCTGTGGTTCTCCTTCAGTGTCCCTGGTCAAGACACAGACCCTCAGACCCCCCTCTCTGCTCTAGGGGATGTACAGCGGTCTGCTACTGGGAGGAGCTGTCATGATATGTAGAGGGGGAAAAAAACCACAGTACTGATTGATGGCTCACATCAATCTACAGGAAATCCAGGAATTTCAGGTACCACAGTTTTTCTAATGAACGCTGGGCTCCCAAAAGAATGATACAATTGCCAGCTTCCACAGGCTATTTCCTAACCTTGAGTACTTGGAAAAACATAAGCTTTTCAATGAGTTCTTCCAATCACAGATCCCAACGTACGTGCAGATGGGCATCAGAAGAATAAGGAAATACATCCCTTTTTCAAACTTGACCTGATCGAGACGGTCGAGCCAGCGGAAGGCGACGGCGGCACCTGCGAGCGGAGGCCGAGGCCGGGCTCTGTGAGAGCGCAGAGACCTGGGGGCTCGCCATGCGCCCGCGGCCCTGACAGGGGCGCCAGCGGTTCCAAAGCTCGGGGCCTGTGGCCCCTTCGTCTCAGCGGCGGGGGCGGGAGCGGAGCAAGCTCTGGTGCGGCAGCGAGGTCGCCCCGTGCCCCCTTGCGTCTTCACGCGCCACGGCTCCATGTTCTATGACGAAGATGGGGATCTGGCTCATGAGTTCTACGAGGAGACAATCGTCACCAAGAATGGGCAGAAGCGGGCCAAGCTGAGGCGAGTGCATAAGAACCTGATTCCTCAGGGCATCGTGAAGCTGGATACCCCCCGCATCCATGTGGATTTTCCTGTGATCCTCTATGAAATGTGAGCCTAGGGGGGATGACAGGCACAAGTGCCCCTACCCTAACAAGAAATTCCTAGGCTCAAAGCGTGGTTTCCTTTTAGGAACTCAGGCTGGGGCCACAACCCTGAATAAACTCTCAGCTGTGAGCAGGACAATACTGCAGCGTTGGTCAGGCTTTGATTTGTATATGGACAAGAAGTAAGACAGGACTACCCTGGTCAGGAATGCCTGGTTCCAGTGCACTTGCCTGCTTTCTTCCAAACTTGCCTAGGGCCCAGCCCTGATAGAGGCTACAGCACTTTACAAGCAAGGTCTACCTTCTTCCAGCCCCTGGGCTGTGGGGGCGATAGACAAGTGGGAACTTCCTTTCCTTCACTTCCCTTATCCCTTTGTTGGAGCATTTCAGCCGTTTGCTACCTCGATTCCTCCTATGTTGGGCAGAGGTTGGGGGTAACACCACCCTAATGCTTCCTGCCTACCTGTCCATCTGTTCCCACCCCCAAACGGATGAACACTTTGCTGGCACTTGATAGTAAAGGGGACTTAGTGTGGAAGGCTTCTCCTTTTGCCCACGGCTGGCCTGACCTCTCCCCACTGCAGCTAGTCGTTACATTGGACCCCCAGTTGTGTTAGTACAGACCAGGGTTGAGAAGGAACTTGGATGCCTGTGC
>NW_006399986.1:2027078-2030578 GCF_000299155.1 Elephantulus edwardii | reverse complement strand
GTAGCTCTGAGGAGCCCACCAATACTCTTCCTATAGTATCCCCTCCTTTTCAGGATCAGTCAAGGGAAAGTACTGGAGTCCCTGCCTTTTGTGCCCTAAATAAGGACAAAAAAAGGAGGGAACAACAATAAAAAGATTTAAAAATGTGAAAAAAAAAACCAAAACCAAAACTTGACCTGATCTTAGGGGAAGGAGGTGTTGATCAAATCAACAGTAATTGTATAAAGCCCTGAATTAAAGTTCAATAGGCTTCCAGGCTGGTGAGAGATAAGATGGCAATATATTATACATCTCCCTGTGGAATATGGAAATGACAAACTATAAACCCTCCCACCTTGTCTTACACAGTTTTTTCTTTATATCATATTTTACTAGTATGAAGGTGTAATCTAAAACACAATATTTTTTAATGAGTTCTGTTTTAATGATTTTTAAACTTGTCTGTTGTTTAAACAAAGATTCTCACCACTGGGCCAATTAGTAGCATTATGATTGATGGTAAAGAGACTAATATTGTTAACAACTTTAGTTTGCTTGGCTACACAAACAACACTCTTGGTACCAGCAGCCAGGAAATCAAGAGACAAATTGCACTGGAAAAGTCAGCTGTCAGGGACATCTCCAGAGTACTGAAGAGCAACAACATCAGTCTGGAGACTAAGGTGCACCTGATGCAGGCTATAGTCGTCACAATTGCTTGCTACGCATCAGAAAGCTGGATAATGACTAGGGATGATAGAAAGAAAAATTATGCCTTTCAGCTGTGTTGCTTGGAAAAGAGTGTTGACTGACAAGAAAAAAAAAAACAGGTTCGTCCTAGAGGGTAAAGCCAAGCTGCTGCTTGAAGGCAAGGACTCTGAGGCTTCGTTTTGACAAATTTTGTGCCTGCTGCAAGGAGGGATTAACCCTTGGAGAGGAACATGATGCTTGGAAGGGTGGAGGGACCAAGAAAGAGAGGGAGACCATTGATGAGATGGACTGATACAGTACTGGGATAATGAGGGTAGGTGTGTCAGAGACAGTAAAGTTGGCATATGATAGAACAGATTTCAGGGCTAGGGATGACAGAAAGAAAAATTATGCCTTTGAGCTGTGTTGCTTGGAAAAGAGTGTTGACTGAGAGGAAAACAAACAGGTTCGTCCTAGAGAGGGTCGCTAGGAGTCACAAGCAACGTGACTGCATGTAACAACAACAACAACAACATTTAACTGTCCTGTGACCATTTTCAAATTAAATTTTACTTGTGTGTGATATTAATGATATTGTCTGATATTCCTGTATTCTGTTAGGACAACTTTCATTCTTTAATTAAAATGGGAACAAATATGATGAATTTCTTGGCTGGACAGGTAACTATAAATTAATTATAATTTATAATTTAAAGGTAAATTATAAATTCTTTAGAATTTACTCCTGGAAATTCTATCAGTTCCTACTCTGTCAATTCCTAAAGTACGGGTCTGTTTGGGTTGTTTGTTTTTATTTAAAAAAAAAAAATCCTGGTGGCCTAGTGGCAAGAAGCTGCACTGCAATCCCAGAGGCACGTGGTTCAAAAACACCAGATACTCTGCTGAAGAAGGAGGGACAATCTCCTCCTGTACCAGTCAGATTCAATTTGACGGTACACACACACACACACACACACACACACACACACACACACACACACTAAAAAACCCTCCAATTTGAAAAAAAAAATAAATAAAAATCACTGTTGCACGTTTTCTCCACTCCCCTATCCCCTGCAATGCACCCCTTGCTCCTGGAGTATGTTTTGTGCAAATACCTTTGGTGTAGGTTGAACTTTTTTCTTCAATACCATCAGTTCATGATCATTTGCTCTCTCCTGAAATAGATTAATATGGTCCAATTACATTTGGCAGAATAACATTGTTTATTCTTTATTTACATCACAGGGAGAAAGGCTGTGTATCTTTCTCCCCTAAAAGTGTTGATAAAGTCAAGCCTCATGATGGGCAGTCTTTTGGTTAACAGGTTTGTTTTGTTTTGTTTTTTTAAAATTTTTATTTTATTATTTTTGTGTGAGTATACTGTCAAATCAGATCTGACTGGTACAGGAGGAGATTGTCCCTCCTTCCCCAGCAGAGGATCTGGTGGATTTGAACCATGTGCCTCGGGGATTGTAGTTGCAGCTCCTTGCCACTAGGTCATCAGAGCTCCCCTTTGGTTAACAGTTTTAAGGGTAATGAGGGCAGTGTGAGAATAGCCAAGTCTGACCTCTCACTGCACAAGGGGGAACTGACTCCATCAACAGCATCTGCAACACAAAACCAATTCCCATGGGGTCAGACATCTCTTCAACATTCCACCACCTGCTTCCACCAATTCCAACACCAATCCTCCTGCTTTACTGGGCCCTCACCCTTCGGCTCCCACCCCTTCCCCCTTGGATCCCCATACGTGTTTTTTACATCAGGTGCATCTTAGTCTTTAAACTGACCTCCTTACTCTTGAACACTTTGGAGAGAGCCTTGGCAGCAGATTCGACCAATGCAAAATGTCATTTGAGTTCTTGACTCTTACTTACTTCCATGAGTGTTGGTAGTGGATTCAAACAAAATTAAACTCAAGCCAAAAAAAAAAAGAATTAGAAATGACTAAGATCAATGACTAGATCATTGTTGATCTAGATTAGCAGAGAATTGAAGCTGAATACAGAGGCTGATAAAAATGAAAGGAGTTCATATTAAGTGAGAAAATATACCTTATAATAGCTCCCTACCTGGGAGCTCTGGTGGCCTAGTGGCAAGAAGCTGCACTGCAATCCTGAAGGCATGTGGTTCAACTCTACCAGCTGCTCTGCTGGAGAAGGATGGGCAGCCTCTTCCTGTGTGATTTACTGGCTCTGAAAACCTGCTGGAGGGTCAGCTATGAGTCAGTTCCGACTCAACAGTGCACACACAGCACCTCCCTATAGACTTACCACCAGAGCTCCCTGTCATTTCTGAGTGGAGTTTATGAAAATACTGCTAATGCTCAGTATTGTCATTTCAGAAAAAATTTTTTTTCTTTGCTTTTCCTGTTTTCATTTAATAATCAGTCACTCCGGTAACAAATAATAACATTAATACGTTTTAGTGGGTTGTGTGGAGTGAAATGCACTGACTCATACCACAAAGGCTTCTGCTTCTAGGGGTTTGAATCCTACGAAGGGAAGAAAGATAGGTAATAAAGATTCACAGTCTTGCTGCACTGCAATCCCAGAGGCACACGGTTCAAATCCACCAGATGCTCAGCTGGAGAAGGAGGGGCAATCTCCTCCGGTACCAGTCAGATCTGATTTGACGGTACACACACACAAAATATAAAAAGAATTTTTTTCATCTTTTTATTATTAAATTTGAATAGTTTTAATGAACATTTACAGGGATTTTGGGTTTTCATTCCTTCATTGCTGCACCATTCTCTCTACCCTCCACCCCAGGTTGTTCTTCTTCCCCCGCCCCCCAAATGTCTGTTTTAATTGTCCAGTTGCCAC
>NW_006399986.1:1995407-2026170 GCF_000299155.1 Elephantulus edwardii | reverse complement strand
TACATGTTCATATCCTTGAAGATGTATCATGGAGGTGTTGCAACCTAGAAGACACAAATTTAACTAACAAGTTAAAAGTAATAAAAATATATTTAAAAAAAAACAGAAAGAAAAAAAAAGATTCACAGTCTTGAAACCTGAGTGAAACTTGAAGGACACTGTCAGACAGTGCTGGAGAGCTGTATCCACTGCATCGAAGCGGTTGGATTTGCCTGTTGTAGCTCCACCGCTCAAAATTACTTTTCTAGGCCATTGTTCCTCATTTTGCCACTTTGTTGGGTGGGAATATGTACGTAGATGTGTTGCTATATCCACAAGGAGATTGGCTAGCTTCAGTATTCCATGCGGATTAAACTGAGAAGGTTCGGGAGTAAAAATCTGGGGAATCTCACCACCAGAAAAAAAACACAAAACAGCAGACAATGTAGCACACATCCGTTGAGACCAAGATTCCTGCACCACTCAGCTCCGGGCGCCCAGGAGCAGCAGCAGACACCCACAGACCTGAGTTGGGATGCTGCTGCCGAGGGAGTACTACCCACGAGACAAGATCCAGAATGGGGGGCCTTGGCCCTTGCTTGCTGGAGAACTGAAGGGGAGAAGCCTTGACTGGCAATACTAGAATAGCTCTGTAACACTGACCTAAAGGCTGAAGGTTATAGAGCCTCCGAGCACACCTCAGAGGCTGCCCTGACTGAGAAACTGTACCTGTTCCAACCTGAGTTTTAACTTGTTAATTTCCCTAATAAACCCCATAATCTTGGGTATGATTCTGTCTAGTGTGTGTAGTATGTGCAATGGATTTCAGGCCCAGGAGAGCAGTAGGACAGGAGCAGTTGGAATTCATGGGGGGGGGGGAAGGGAGCGATTTTGGGGGACTTATCTAGCCTCATGAGAATTGGTTTTGAGGTGTGGATGTTGTTGATGGAGGCAGTTCCCTCTTGCAGAGTGAGCAGAGGGCAGACCCGGCCCTCCCCAGACTGTCCTTGCTCTTTTTACAAGTGTGTAACACATAAGTCTGTTGTACATGCACCAGCAGCCAGGAAATCAAAAACATATTGCAATGGGAAAGTCTGCTGTTAGGGAACTCTCTAAAGTACTCAAGAGCAACGGTGTCTCTCTGGAGACTAAGGTGTGCCTGATCACTTGTTATGCATCAGAGAGTTGGACAATGACTAGGGAGGACAGAAGGAGAATTGATGGCTTTGAGCTGTGGTGCTGGAGAAGAGTATTGAATGTACCATGGACTGCCAAGAAAACAGATTCATCCTGGAGAGGGTTAAACCAGGCTACTCCTTGGAGGCAAGGATTCTGGGGCTTCGTCTGACATACTTTGGGCATGTTGTAAGGAGGGACAGGTCCTTGGAGAGGGACATCATGCTTGGGAGGGTGGAAGGATGGCACAAGAGGGGAAGACCCTCTATGAGATGGATTGATTCAGTGACTGGGGTAATTGGGATGGGTGTGTCAGAGGTAGTGCGATTGGCATGTCAGAGGCAGTGCGATTGGCACAGGATAGAGCAGGGTTTTGGGCTGCAAACGACTCAACGGCACATAATAACAACAACACGTAAGTCAGAAACGTGTGCACATCTGAAGGTGAGGAATGAAGCACACGTGGGATATGGAAAGGTGGCCAAAAAGACTGTCTGTCTGGATGTGGGCTGCAACTATACCTGCCACCCCCTTTTGGGACAACACATCTATTACCCATCATCTCTGAAACACTCAAGCTCATTGCTGAAGTCTCTGTGTCAATCCATCTCCCTGGGGGTCTTTCTTTCCTTTCCTTACCCATCTTTCCAAGGATGCTATCTCTCTCCAATGAAGAGCCTCACCTAGCTACATGTCTAAAGTATGAGAGATGAAGCTTTGTCATCTTTGCCTCCAAGGAGCACTTCGGCTGCACCTTCTCTGAGATATATGTGTTTGTTCTCTTAGCAGTACCTGGGATATTCAGTACTCTTCTCCAGCACCGCAACTCAAAGGCAAGCAAGCCTTCAGCTGGCTGTGGCTGGAAGGACCCTGGGAATGAATGTAAACGCTCCCTGGAACCCACTAGCACCAACAGTACATATATGGTAGGAGTAATGGAGCAAACAGGATTAACTGTAACAGCCAAGAGAGCAGTGAAAACATCTAACTTCTCTTTGTAACATTTCACAAAGGGGAAGTGTGTTCCTCCCGGAGGTCAATGTGGAGGAAAACTTCCTTATCAAAATAAAATCCTTTAACTCTTTTGGTTGGCCTCTTGACCCTGCAGTACTTTCCATCCCTTTCTATTTAACATACTAACAACAGACTTTCTGACATTGCATCAAGCATGACTTTTTGAAGGAACGAGAAGGGAAATTTTGATGGTTTTGAACTTTAAATGATTTACTGCCAATTTTGCTCTGAATTAAAGATTTTATTTTCCCCTTTCTGTACCATCTTTACATGATGTGCTAAATAAAAATCCACTCCAAAATGAATGAATGGAAATCTAAAGTCTCTGTAAACTTTCATTGTTGTGTTGTTGTAATGTGCCATCGAGTTGCTTGTGACTCACAGCGACCCTATATACAAGAGCCCTAAACGCCGTTCTATCCTGTGCCAACCTCACCATCTCAAACACACTCATTCCCACCACTCCACTCACAGAATCGATCCATCTCATCGAAGGTCTTCCCCTCCTGCGCCATCCCTCCACTCTCCCAAACATGACGTCCCTCTCCAAGGACCAGTCCCTCCTTGCAACATGCCCAAAGTATGTCAGACGAAGCTTCAGAATCCTTGACTCCAAAGGAGCATTCTGGCTTCACCCTCTCCAGGACAAACCTGTTTGTTCTCCTAGCACAAAACTTTCATTAAGATTAATTTAAAAAAAAAAATCCTCTCCATCCCTGCATTAGTTGGTGTGGTCCCGGCATCACAAGATGTGCAAACACACAGCTTAGGGACCCATGTGTTCTCTCCTAACCTTTAACTTGGCTACGAGTTTTCAGGTATCATGCAAGCTGACTCCTATTTGACCTTGAAAGGAGCAGCCGTCTCTAAAAAGTGTGATCTGTGACCAAGTGCCTTTAAAGACATAGGCATGGGTTGTTCAAATGTCCAGAATTATGCACACTCAAGCTACCTTGATCATCTGTACATGACAGCTATTTGAAAGAGCAATCATGCATATGCTTCATAATCCCTTCCACACAAGCCAATCCCAGATGACTCACTTCTCCAACACACGAATAAAAGATCTTTCTCCTATGAAAGGGAAAAGTAGTATCTTTAAGTACTACATCCTCTTTGATAATAAACAATATAAACATTCTCCACCTGTTGTTGTTGTTATGTAGAGTTGCTTGTGAATCATAGCGACCTTATGTACAAAAGCCCTAAACCCTGCTCTATCCTGTGCCAACCTCACTGTCTCTGACACACCTACTCTCACCACCCCAATCACGGAATCACTCCATCTCATCGAGGGTTTTCCTCTCCTGCGCTATCCCTCCATTCTCCCAAACATGACGTCCCTCTCCAAGGACCAGCACCCCCTTGCAACATGCCCAAAGTATGTCAGACGAAGCTTCAGAATCCTTGACTCCTAGAAGCAGCCTGGCTTCACCCTCTTCAGGACAGACCTGTTTGTTCTCCAGCACCACAGCTCAAACATATCAATTCTCTTTCTTATCATCCCTAGTCACTGTCCAGCTCTCTGATGCATAGCACGCACTTGCAAAGACTAGCATTTAAATGGTCACTTCTTCCTTTGTTCCACTGCCATGGACTTGGTACCTAGTAGCCCCAAGTCTCCCTCTTCAAAGTATTTTTTCTAATAAAACCCTTCTCTTTCTTGCCTTGAAAAGTCCTGAACTCCTGTTTAGCTATTCTTTAGAGGGCAGAGAACCCAAATTCAAGGGGTGTGCTGGAGATTTGTGTTTGGCAAGCACATTTAGGTAGTGATCCTGCTCCACTACCCTGCGTGAGGGGAGTACGGGTGGGGAGGGGGTAAGGGAAAGGAGGTGCTGTGGAGATTTGGGTGTACTCTGAATCCACCGGTTGTTATTTCTGAACACAGAGGCTCTTTAAAATGTTTGTTGTGTTGCTGTTGTTAGGAGCTGGCGAGTATGACTCATAGTGACCCTTATCAACAAAAGGTCTGAACCCAGTCCAGTCCTGTGCCATCCTCACACTTTCTGATACACAAGAGCCCACTGCAGCAGTCACCACGTCGATACACCTGGTTAAGGGCCTTCCTCTCCTTCGCAGACCCTCCACTCTCCCCAACATCATGTCCTTCTCCAAGGAATAGCACCTCCTACCAATATGTCCAAAGTATGTCATCATTCTTGCCTCCAAAGAGCACTCTGGCTGCACCCTCTCCAAGACATATCTGTTCCTTCTCTTGGCCGTCCATGAAATGTTCAGTGCTTTTCTCCAACTCCACCGCTCAAAGGCATCAATTCTTTTTCTGTCATCCTAATTCACTGTCCAGATCTTGGATGCATAGCAGGTAATTGGAAAGCCTATGGCCTGAATCAGAAGCACCTTAGTCCTCAAACTGACATCACTACTCCTTGATAATTTGAAAAGGTTCCTAACTGCAGGTTTTCCTGTTGCAGTGTGTCTCCTTATTTCCTGACTGTTCATACCAAGGGTGTTAATTGCGGATCCAAGCAAATTGTTGACAGTTTCAATCTCCTCTCCATCCATAAGAGGAAATATAACAAAAGTTACTTCCTTCCACCTCCCCATCCCCCCCAAAAAAACAACCCAACACATTAGAGAGCTCTGATGACCTAGTAAAAAGAAGCTACGCTGCCATCCCAAAGGCACACTGTTCGAATCCACCAGCTGCTTTGCTCAAAGATGGGCAAACTCCTCCCGTGTGATTAAATGGTCTCTGAAAACCCACTGGAGGGTCAGCTATGGGTCGGTTCCGACTTGACGATCTTATGAGACCGTGAAAGAATACGAAGTCCCAGTATGTCTGTGCTCCCCACAGCGAAACCCATGTAAGTAACATACACGTGATTGAAGTCTATTAAGCACCTGCTGAATTCACTAACACCAGGGAAATAAATGCACGACAACTATCTCTATTCCATATGTACTTGACTAAACGCACTTCTCAAGAAATTAAAACACAGAACTGGGATGGGGTGGGGGGGGTCTCGCTAGTTAAGGCTGTGTGTCCCCTGCTCCCCGAAATCGCTGAATTCCCCAGGGCCCAGCCTCCTCCGCTCACAGCATCGCAGCCTCACACGTCACCTCGGACCCTAATGGCAGGCCTGGCCTTTCCCGATTGTTCCCTCCGCGCGGGCAGAGGCCATCCCTGCCCCGGGGAACCCCACGGCTGCGCCCGCTCCAGCCAGGTCTCGGCCATCAGGTTCCCGGCGGCTCCCTTTCACCCTCAAAGAAGCCGCGTCTGCACCGTAAGGCTCACCTACCTGAAAACAGCCACCACGGCCATCGTTCCTCTTCTTTAAACACCCTTCCATCGCCGGGGACGTGTTTTCGCAGCCAAACGGCGCCTAGAACCACGTCCCGACAAAGACCAGCCACCCAGGAACAGGGAGGCCCCGCCCCCGCCGCGGCGTGCGTGATGACGTAAGGCCACGTCCGCGGGGGAGCCCGTCTCGCGCTTCTCTGTGTTGTGGTTTTTTCCTTTCTCATTCGTTCCACCAAAAGACAGCAAAGTAAAATGATGCATGCTGTTGTTGTTATTGCTAAGTGCCGTCGAGTCGCCTGAGACTCATAGCGACCCTGTGTACAACAGTCCTAAACTCCGCTCTGTCCTGTACCAATCACACTGTCTCCGATATACACCCATCCCGATTATCCCAGTCACTGAATAAATCCATCTCTTAGAGGGTCTTTCTCTCCTATGCTGTCCCTCCACCCTCCCAAGCATGATGTCCTTCTCCAAGGACCGGTCTCTCCTCACAACATGTCCAAAGTATGTCAGACGAAGCCTCAGAATCCTTGCCTCCAAGGAGCCACCCGGTTTAACTCTTTCCAGGACGAATCTGTTTGTTTTCCTAGCAGTCTATGGTACTCTCAATACTCTTCTCCAGCACCACAGCTCAAAGGCATCAACTCTCCTTCTATCCTCCTGGGTCATTGTCCAACTCTCTGATGCATAACAAGTGATTGCGAAGGCCATGGCCTGTATCAGACGCACCTTAGTCTCCAGAGAGACACCGTTGCTCTTCAGGACTTTGGAGAGGTCCCTAACAGCAGACTTTCCATGGCAATGCGCCTTTTAATTTCCTGGCTGCTGGTGTCAAGAGTGTTGACTGTGGAGCCAAGCAAACTAAAGCTGTGAACAATCTCAATCTCTCCACCATCCATCCTGATGCTGCCAATTGGTCCAGTGGTGAGAATCTTTGTCTTCTTGACATTGAGCCTCAATCCATATTGCAGCCTGCAGTCCTTGACCTTTTGCAGCAGGTGCTTCAGGTCCTCAGTATCAGCAAGTAGGGTTGTGTCATCTGCATAACACATAGCAAAGGTCTTTTTTAAAATATTTTTTAAATTTTATTTTATGAGTTTTTGTGTGCATATATCAGATCTGACTGGTACAGGAGGAGATTGCCCCTCCTTCCCTGGCAGAGCATCTGATGGATTTGAACCGTGCACCTTTGGGAAGCAAAGGTCTTATGTATTCCGCGTTTGTTGCTTCCATCTTTCAAAATGCGCCATGTCCTACGTGCACCAGCCAAATAACCATGGAACTTCTGTATACAGTGTGATATATCTGAATAGAAGAATCAGTAGACAGTTTCTTTACGTTTAACAAATCATCATGTTGCATAAATATACCGTGGCAAAGATATATTGGAACTGGAATAAATTTGTAGGGAGACACACTTGTTGTTGTTAGGTACCATCGAGTCGAGTACGACTCATGAACCCTGCTCTATCCTGCGCCATCCTCACACTTCCTGACATTCAAGAGCCCATTGCAGCAGTCACTGTGTCAATCCACCTGGTTGAGGGTCTTCCTCTCCTTCCCGGACTCTCCACTGTCCCAACATCATGTCCTTCTCCAAGGAATAGTCCCTTCTAGCAACATGCCCAAAGAATGATAGGCAAAGCCACATCATTTTTGCCCCCAAAGAGCACTCCAGCTGTACCCTTCCAAGACATATGTTAGTTCTCTTGGCCGTCCATGGGATATTCAGTACTCTTCTCCAACACCACAGCTCAAAGGTGTCAGTCCTTTTTTTATTATTAATTTTGATGAAAATTTACAGAGACTTTGGATTCCCATTCATTCATTGTTGCACTTTTCTCCTGGCCCCCCCATCCCCCCCCAATTGACTCTTCTCTTTGAAAAGTAAAAGAAAAATTCTTTCCTTGTTATATAATCTCTCCCCCCAACTCCACTCCACTATGCAGCCTTCATTCTGGACTCCTGTCAATTCTTTTTCTGTCATCCCTATTCATTGTCCAGCTCTCAGATGCTTAGCAAGTAATCGAAAAGACTGTGGCCTAAATCAAACGCACCAAACTGATGTCCTTCTCAGTAATTTGGAGAGGTCCCTAACTGAAGTCTTCCCCACTGAAATCGTTTCCTTATTTCATGACTGCTGTTACCAAGGGTGTTAATTGTGGATCCCAGCAATATGAAGCTTTTGACAGTTTCAGTCTTCTCTCCATCCATCCAAGGCTGCCTGTCAGTCCAGTGGTGAGAATCTTTTTCTTCTTGACATTGAGATGTAATCCATACTGAAAGCTACATTCCTTGATGTTCTGCAACAAATGCTTCAAGTGTTCTTTCACTTTCAGCAAGCAGGGTTTTGTCTTTTGAATAACGCAGGTTATTGATGAGTCTTCCTCCAATCCTGATGCCACATACCTCTTCAGAGTTCAGCTTTTCAGATAATTTGCTCAGCATACACATTGAATAGGTAAGAACAGAGGATACAATACCGACTCACTCCCTTCTCAGTTTTAAACCATGTAGTGTTCCCCTGCTCTGTTCACACAACAGCCTCTTTTTTTTCTAAAATTATATTTTATTAATTTTCATAAACATTTACAGAGATTTTGGGCTTCCACTCATTCATTGTTGCACTACAACAGCCTCTTAATCCAGGTCCAGGTTCCACATAAGCACAAGTAAGTGCTCTGGGACTCCTATTCTTCTCAATATCACCCACAATTTGTTATGATCCACACAGTCAAATGCCTTTGCAGTCAATAAAGCACAAATAGACATTCTACTGGTATTCCTTACTTTCAGCCAGGATCCATCTGACATCAGCAATGATATCCTTGGTGCCACAGCCTCTTCTAAATCCTTCTTGAACTTCTGGTTAAACTTCCATTCATCCTCCCATACCTTTTCTTCACATTTTTTAGTGATGTGATACTGTGCTGGTCATACCCTAACTTGATATGGCAAATTTACTGCTCCCTTCTCTGTACCTTTGCATTCCTGTGAACCTTCAGTGAATGATCTTATCTGGGAGTAAACATTTCCTAGCCCTCTTCTTACTAGGTGCTGTCCACTTCACCAGAACTTTGTCCTATTCTATTCCATAATGATGATCTTCATCTTACTCATTGTTACAATCACATCAATCCATCTCATAAAGTGCCTTCAGATTAAGTTAGAGCTTGTTGTTTTTGTTGTTATGTGCCGTCGAATCACTTGTGACTCATAGCAACCAGAGCATTAAATGCTGCTCTATCCTGTGCCAACCTCACCGTCTCTGACACACTCATTCCCACCACCCCGATCACAGACTCAATCCATCTCTTCAAGGGTCTTCCTCTCCTTCACCGTCCCTCCACTCTCTCAAACGTGATGTGCCTCTCCAAGGATCGGCCCCTCCTTGCAACATGCCCAAAGTATGTCAGACGAAGCTTCAGAATCCTTGACTCCAAGGAGCATTCTGGCTTCACCCTTTGCATGACAACCGTGTTTGTTCTCTTAGCAGTCCATGGTATCGTCAACACTTTTTCCATACTCCTTCCATTGTTGTTGTTATGTGCCGATGAGTAACCTGTGACTCACAGTGACCCTATGAACAAAAACTCTGAGCTCTGTCCTATCCTGAGCCAATCTCACTTGTCTCCGACACATCTAACCCCATTACCCCAGTTACTGAGTCAATCCATCTAATCCAGTGTCTTCCTCTTTTGTGGTGTCCCTCCATACTTCCAAGCATGATGTCCTTCTCCAAGGACTGGTCCCTTCTGACAATGTGCCCTAAGTATGTGAGATGTGATCTTAAAAAAATCCTTGCCTCGGGGAGCTCTGGTAGCCTAGTGGCAAGGAGCTGCAACTACAATCCCAGAGGTGCACGGTTCGAATCCACCAGATGCTCTGCCGGGGAAGGAGGGATAATCTCCTCCTATACCAGTCAGATCTGATTTGACGGTACACGCACACAAAAATAAAAAAAAAAATCCTTGCCTCCAAGGAGCAACTTGGTTTCATCCTCTCTAGGACAAATCTGCTTTTTCTCTTGGCCATCCATGGAATGTTCAACACTCCTTCCACACATACAAGCTTTCCCCCTCTTGTGTATCATGAGATTTGATAACTGAGTAAAGATTTGCCAACATGGGGCTTCTCTTGGAAGTGGGGCCTGTGGTTTGTGGTGAAGTTTAATTACAGGCCACAGTCTGAAGCATCCTCTGTATACATGACTGCTTCAAACGTTGACGTTTTGGATTTCTTCCAACTCAGCTGTTTTTCCAGAGTTCACTCTAGGCTCTACGCCTCCCGCCTTGTCATCTTCTCTAGACCTTGCTGACTTCTAAGTAGGCTGAATAATATCCTATGTAATTTCTGGATTATGCCTCCATGAGAAAATACACACACAGGAAACCCTATAAGCATCTTTTCTGAGTACATTCATAACACCAACTTTATTAGACATCAGAGGGTCCACATAATAGAGAAACCTTGTAAGTGTTCCTGCTGTAGGGAAAGTTCCAGCAGGAGCGGGAGTTTTGGTAGACATCAGAGATCCCATCTGGGGAAGAAGCCCTCTCCCCAGCCAGACGCTTCGAGCCCTTGTCTGCGTCTGCGCAGTGACAAATACTGAGCTTTTGGAATCACCAGCAGAATTATGGCTCTTCTATGACTGTTTTCATGGACTGTAAGGGAGAATTTAGAATTGTTGTTGAACTTGGAAGTTAGACTGGGCTCGTGTGATGAACTTCATGCTTGTTTTCACGTCTTCTAACAGAGCAGCTGTAATTGCTGTTCACAGGAATGACATCAGCTCAGCTTTTTACAACCAGGATTCCGGAGCTTGTATTCTGATATAGAGCCCCAGCAGATACAGGGGACTAAGGGACGATCACTCCCATGTGCTCTCTGATGTGGGGGTACAAGGGGAACTGGATGTGCTGTTTCTTCAAATAAACCTTGTACAGCCACTCCTAACAGCAACAACAACATCCTTGAAGTCTGTCTCTTCCCTGTCCTCTCACATAATGGTTCGATGACTTCTCTCTCCTGGGTTTCTTTCACTCCCCAAGCTCTCAGCAGCAGAATCTTGCTCATTTGTGTTGCTTTTGGGGCCCTGGGTGGAAGTTATTTTCTGCATATAAATCTGGGGAGATCTGTACCACGTGTTTGTGGAGGAATTGGTGACAGCAGAAAGTCAGAAGGTAAGAGGAACAGGAAGAGATTTTTGGCTTTGTTCCATTGAAGAGAGAAAGTTCCCCACTTGAGCAGCTGGGTTTACCTGGGTCATATTCCTTTTCTTGTAACACACACCTCGCACTGTTGCAGGGTCCACAGTTAAGTGCTTGACCACTAGCTAAAAGGATAATGGTTTGTAAGAAAGACCTGGTGACTGACTATCAAAAGAGCAAAGCCTTTATCCTATATCACACTTCTGGTTTCCATTTAGTCATGGGATCCCCACAAGTCAGTATCAAACTGATGACAAGTCCAACAATCTTGTTTCCACACTTAGGTCTATTCAGAGAACACAAGTTGTTTCCAGTAAGTAATACATTTACAGTCTGGTTTTACAGTTACACTTCATACTGCAATGCAGAAAAAAATCCTGGTAGTACAACCTTCAAAGCCTTTGCTCCTTCTCCCTCTAGCCCGCCCCATGCGTTCTCCCTGTGCCCCCTGCCCCCCTCCCATGCAAACCCATGTTTACTGCTACTTTGTTCATAACAGCAAAGAACTGGCAACAACCCAAGTGCCTATCAACAAAGGAATGGATAGAAAAGCTCTAGTATGTTCAAACAATGGAATACTGTTAAGCTGTATTGAGAAACAACATCCTTGAAGTCTGTCTCTTCCCTGTCCTCTCACATAACGGTTCGATGACTTCTCTCTCCTGGGTTTCTTTCACTTCCCAAGCTCTCAGCAGCAGAATCTTGCTCATTTATGTTGCTTTTGGGGCCCTGGGTGGAAGTTATTTTATGCATATAAATCTGGGAAGATCTGTACCACGTGTCTGTGGAGTAATTGGTGACGGCACAAAGTCAGAAGGCAATAATACTCAAGCAGTATTATTCAAAATAGGTGACCTTGGAGGACATGATGCTGAGTGAAATATCTGTCACAAAAGGATATTATTTTTTAGTGGGTGCATGGATCTCTTCCAGTAGACTAGATAAATGTCTTTCATACTTATTTGCAGACGAGAAGGCAAGTCCATGGCTGCATCCGTTTGTTGAGAAACCTCAGCTGGTATTCCGTCAATTCCTGGAGGCTTATTTCTGGCCGTGCCTTCAATGCGG
Organism: Elephantulus edwardii; assembly: GCF_000299155.1. Lineage (NCBI taxonomy): Eukaryota > Metazoa > Chordata > Mammalia > Macroscelidea > Macroscelididae > Elephantulus > Elephantulus edwardii. Next base: position 2,014,458 of record NW_006399986.1, on the reverse strand, counting down.
CTTTCATGGAGTTTTGTTGCTAACCCAAAGTTGTTGCCCCCATCATTAGGAGTCCTCCAGCTGACCATCCTATTCTGTTTGTGGATGTAGCCTTGTTAGTCACATCCTCCACCAGCAGGCCTCTGTGACAGTCACAGGGGGAGTAGACAGGGGCTCTTATCTCATTGCTTTCAGGGGCCTGAACAATTGTCTCATAGGGCAGAAGGTAGAACACTGAATGTAGGAGCTTTCTATAGCTTTTTGCAACCACTTGGGAACTAAGAGTTACTGGATGGAGTGTTGTCTAACTCTGACTGGATGCTCAGGAAGTTTTGCTATCAAAGCCCCTCGTCCTCCAGTAGATTGATCTGAGTACAGATTCTGCTCAAAGAAAGTACACCCAGCAGGGCCCTGCAGCACTTCTGAGCAGCAAGTGAAAGCAGACAGTAACAAGCTTGAACCGATAAATGCCAAGACACATGAAAACATACAAGGCACTCCAGAGCTCATGTTGCAACCAACCCATCCTCAGTGCCAACAGAGAAAGCAAGCCTTCCTGTAAGACATGGTCCAGAACTCACAATTCTGGCTTTCTAAAGGGTGAGAAAACAAGTTTCTATTTTTAAAAGTATCCACTTTCCCCACTTCCCACAATGGTAGGGTTTACTAATATTATTGTCTAGTTCCTTTAGGTTTTAACTCACAGGATAGGACTTCGGTCAGAACAGGCTGTCCTCAGGTGTGCTCACAGCCAGGCCCCTCTCTAGCTACTGGTCAGCACATCAAACTCCCCAGGAATGAGGCCATCCACTCTGCCAACAAGCACTCAAGTTGTCTTGCTTCCAGGGCTGGGGTCACTGCTCACACACCCGTCTATCATTCTACTGCCGCCATCACTTTTAAACTCATCCCATCATGCCCATCTCAGTGTCACAGCTCCTCTGGTTTGTACAAGAATCTGTTGCTTTCTCTGCTTCTTCTCTCTTGATGATAGTGATATACCTAATCTCCATTTCTGCGATGGCTCAATTTAAGCCTGCCAGGATTGGCTGAAAGCAGGGAATACCAGAAGAATGTCTATCTGTTTCATTGATTATGCAAAGGCATTTGACTTTGTGGATCATAACAAACTGTGGCTGACTCTGAGAAGAATGGGAATCCCAGAACATTTAATTGTGCTAATACGAAACCTATACTTGGACCAATAGGCAGTAGTCAGAACAGAGCAGGGTAACACTGCATGGTTCAAAATTGGGAAGGGTGTATGCCAGGGATGCATCCTGTCTCCATACCTTTTCAACATGTATGCAGAGCAGATTATCCAAGAGGCTGGGCTCTATGAGGAGAATTGTGGCATCAGGATTGGTGGAAGATCTATCAACAATCTCCGTTATGCAGATGACACAACCTTGCTTGCTGAAACTGAGGAGGACCTCATGAACTTGCTGCAAAGGGTCAAGGACTGCAGCCTTCAGTATGGACTAAGGCTCAACGTCAAGAAGACAAAGATTCTCGCCACTGGACCAATTGGCAGCGTCAGGATGGATGATGAAGAGATTGAGAGTGTTCACAGCTTCACTTTGCTCGGCTCCACAGTTAACACTCTTGGTACCAGCAGTCAGGAAATCAAAAAGCGTATCGCGATGGGAAAGTCTGCCATTAGGGACCTCTCAAAGGTACTCAGGAGCAACAGTGTCTCTCTGGAGACTAAGGTGCGCCTGATACAGGCCATGGTCTTTGCAATCGCTTGTTATGCATCAGAGAGTTGGACAATGACTAGGGAGGACAGAAGGAGAGTGGATGCTTTTGAGCTGTGGTGCTGGAGAAGGGTACTGAATGTACCCTGGACTGCCAGGAAAACAAACAGATCCATCTTGGAGAGGATTAAACCAAGCTGCTCCTTGGAGGCAAGGATTCTGGGGCTTCGTCTGACATACTTTGGACATGTTGCCAGGAGGGACGGGTCCTTGGAGAGGGACATCATGCTTGGGAGGGTGGAGGGACAGCGCAGGAGGGGAAGACCCTCTATGAGATGGATTGATTCGGTGACTGAGGTAATCGGGATGGGTGTGTCAGAGGCGGTGCGGTTGGCGCAGGATAGAGCAGGGTTTAGAGCTGTTATGCATAGGGTCGCTATGAGTCGGAAACGACTCGATGGCACATAACAACAACAACAACAGGATGGCAAAGTGACCAATATTCACAGTTCTTACTTGTATATTCTCACCCAAAAGGTGCCATTTACCTTATGCACGTTCCTAGCAAGCTGTGTAGTCTTCCTGCAGGTTGGGAGACCCATGAACACCTCACACTTGCAAACTCCCACCCAGCCGTGTAGTGAATGAATTACAAAGACAACGGTTTAGAATATTCTTTCACAAATATTTTCAACTTACTTTTTAGTTATTTGAGTGAATGTTTACAAAGCAAACCCTTTTCATTCAACTACTCATGGGTTTTGTTCAGTAGAAATAATTTCAACACCCACAACATAATTGCACTTTCCCCCACATCCTGCAATTCTAATTTCCACCAATCTTGCATCCTTCCTGCATCTTCTTTCTTTACTGACACTGTGCTACTCATCCCCTGACTAGATACTGCCTTTCCCTTCCAATTTCCTTTATATCAGCACTAGAGAACTTGAACCGGGACATGACTAATGTTAGCAGACTCTCTGATTCTTTTGGGCATCTATCTGTGAGCGGAACTGCTGGGTTATATAACTGTCCCACATGGAAATGTCAGCATCTTTCCTACAGCAGTTGCATCATTTTCTACTTCCATCAGCAATATATGAGGCTTCCTTACCCTTAACTGCTTCTCTCTCTGCAGACTTGACAGTCATTTTGAAATACTCTCTCATTTTGCCTTGACTATCTTTTTCTTGTGCTTAACTGAAATTTACAAACCATGTAAGGTTTTCAAGTATTTATGCACATTTTCCTCCGTAACATGAATTACAATACCTACATCTGATGATGAATCCAAACCATGTCTTTTTCTTCACTAAGTTGGGTAAAGGATAAAAAAAAATATTCTATTATGATGCACCAATTTCTTTCTACCCCCTTTCCCCTCCCTTCTACCTGATCACCTTACTCCCATGATTCTTTCTAAACTTACTGTTAGCTTTTGGTTTGGGTTTCATTTTTTTGTTTTCAAGATTTAATGTATATTATTTGTCCTTTTTTGACTGATTTATTTTATGCTAGGTAATGGCCCCAAGATTTATCCATGGTATATGCAAATAAGTCATGCTAACCACTAGAAAGTTTTCTCCTTTGCCCCCTTCAGTTTGAATGCTGGATAATGTGGGAAAGTTTTCAAGTTGGCTATGGCTGGCAGCTTCATCCTTGCACAAATTCCAAGTGGTTAGGAGACCCTGCCAGCAGTCCCTCAGAGCTGGTGAAGCAACCACTGGAGTGCGCAACACATTGGCCTCGTTTGTTGAGGAGGGATGCTGGCATAAAAGTCTGCAAACAGATCCTGTATGAGCGGCTTTTGTCCCTGAGTTCTCTGGTTCAGCCTACTAGTGACTGGAGTGGTTTCCAGTGCCTGGCTACATTTTCTGCCTCTCTTTAGTGGCAACCAGTCTTCAGTGTACGTCACCATTGAGTGAGGCCTTGAGTAAGGGAACCTGGAAAAAAAGGCCTCATACCACAAACCTTAGCGTGAGAGATCCCTCTGGACATGTCCCACTAAAGGTTTCCCAACCACAATGTGTTACTGTGTAGACCTCCAAGGCAAAAACAGGCTTCTAAGGAAAAAGGCTGCTGGTGCCCAAAGAGGATTCTTCTCCTTAAATCCTCTTCTCCACTGAGTGGGTCTTCTGGTGTTTGACGAGGTTTGACTTCCGGGTAAAGCCGCGTCCACATCCCAGGCACATGTAAGGCTTCTCCTGGGTGTGTGTCCTCTGGTGTGTCATGAGATTTGACTTCTGGGTAAAGCCACGCCCACATTCTGGGCACACAAAAGGTTTCTCCCCAGAGTGCGACCTTTGGTGTCTGAGGAGAGATGAACTTTGAGTGAAGCCATAGCCACATTCTGGGCAAGTGTAAGGTTTATCACTTAAGTGTGTCCTCTGATGTGTGATGAGATTTGACCTCTGGGTGAAGCCACGCCCACACTCCAGACACTGGAAAGGTTTCTCACCTGAGTGTATCCTTTGGTGTGTGATGAGATTCGACCTCTGGGTAAAGCCACGCCCACAATTCTTGCACACATGTGGCTTCTCCCCTGAGTGTGTCCGCTGGTGCAGGAGGAGGACTGACTTTCGGGAGAAGCCTCGCCTGCACTCCAGGCACACGTAAGGTTTTTCACCTGAGTGTACCCTCTGGTGTCTGATGAAATGTGACTTATGCGTAAAGCCTTGCCCACACTTCACACACATGTAAGGCTTCTCTCCAGCGTGTGTCCACTGGTGTGTGCGGAGCTGTGACCTCTGGGTAAAGCCTCGTCCGCAGTCCTTGCACATGTAAGGCTTCTCCCCTGCGTGTATCATCTGGTGTGTGAGAAGAGAGGACTTTTGAGTAAAGCTTCGTTCACACTCCTTGCACACATACGGTTTCTCCCCTGAGTGGATCCTCTGGTGTCTGATCAGAGTTGACTTGTATTTAAACACTTGTCCACACTCACGACAAATGCTAGGCTTCTCCTGGAAGAGGCTTGTGGTGAAGTCTGGCTTCAGCCCATAGTCTGGGTCATCCACACTGTAGGTGACTGCTCCAAATCTCTGGGCTGAGTCAGCCTCCAAGTCCAGCGTTGTGCTAACTTCTGGACTTTCACTCCAAAATCTCTCATTAGAATCCTGCTGCTCATATGGCTTCTGCCGCCCTGGGCTGGATCCCCCAGGGTGGCAGTGATGGTCTGCGTATAAGCCTGGGAAGGTCTGCAGCACATGCTGGCTGAGGAACTGGTGACAAGAGAAAGCCAGAAGGCAGGAGAAACAGGAGTAGATCTGTGGCATTGCTCCTGCTGAAGAGAGAAAGTTTTCTGTTAGAGAGATAGACGCCATGCTGTCTTCTTGCCTGCGGTCTCTGAGGGACACATACAGTTAAGCATTAAACCATTAGCAAAAGGCTACCAACACAATCACACACTGCCCATAACACTTCGCTAAGACTTGAAAAGGACAGTACTGTGACTTCTATGAAAATTTCCTTTGATATTTTTCTTATCATAGAAATTGGTACTGACAGACATAAAAAAATCATGCATTCACAGGTGTGAAAATGGGACAGCAGTAGAGAAGGAACCTAATGGTCTGGATTGGCCTAAGGTGACTCTGAGAAGGCAGGGACCAGAGCCACCTCTTCCTTGCATTCTCCTTGCCAGTCTGACACCCCATGCTCCCCACGTCATTCTCTGCTTCTCCTCTGGGGAAGTCTCTGCAGCAGCTACTCGGAACTCACACACTGTACTTACAGTAAAGCACGTTATGAAGAGAGCAAAGGGTACAACTCAGCATGAGGAGCGAGAGATAGGCTACAACTAAGAATCAGAACACATGCTGGCAGTCTCCCTTCTTCAGTGCATGACAGCTCACTCAGTGCCTCCTGACTGTGCAGGTTGAGAATGTGAAATTCTGCTCTGTATTTAATCCCTTTTGCTCAGGATTCTTCTATGGAATCTTTGCACAAAATGTTCAGTAGTGGTAGCCAGACACTATCCAGTTATGATCTCTCAAAAGAACCAGTTGTTCTTGGTCAATTGGCCACACATTCCAACTTCTCATCTTCCTTCCTTTCCTTGCTCTCTTGCTTTAGGGAAATGGAGAGGTAACTGTCTTATCTGATGGTTTCACTGGTTGTAATCACTACAGAAGAAGATCATTAATCGTTCTTCTACAATAACACTGCATGTATCTGAACCATCGATCTTCAGGTTAGTATTTGAGCAAATAGCATTTACATCACCCAGGACGTTTTGGCATATTGAAAACAAGCCAATGGAAAAATCTGTCCCAAAGATGTGATTTCAATCTATAGTGAACCCTCTATGACACATTACAACTTCCCTATCGGGATTCCAGAGCCGTTATTCTTTTCAGAAACAGACCACAACTTTTATCTGCTGCAGACTGGCTGATACTTTGGAAATGCTCAACTTTTTGTTAGTAGTTAAGTGTGTACCCACTGCTCCACCAAAATGCCTCTGCCACATAGTAAGTACTCAATACAGATCGATTTCAATTAATGAAGGAAATGAAAGGAACATTATCTCACCCAAGGAGAGGAGATTCCTGTACATCTCCAGCATCACTTCTTTATACAAGATCCTCTGCTCAGAGCTCAGCGTCTTCCATTCTGCCTCTGTGAAGACCACACTGACATCCTCAAACGTAACAGGTTCCTAAAACAATACATCACCATCATTCTTCCCAATGACCAGAAATGTAACTGTGGTCCTGAAGAGTCTGCATCTGAGAATGTAATCCAATGCTTTTTTTTTTTTTTTTTTTTAATTTTGTGTACGTGTACCGTCAAATCAGATCTGACTGGTACAGGAGGATATTGCACCTCCTTCTCCGGCAGAGCGTCTGGTGGATTCGAACCGTGTTCCTTTGGGATTGCAGTTCAGTTTCTTGCCACTAAGCCACCAGAGCTCCCCTAATCCAATGCTTTTCAGAGAATACAATTCTCAGGAGATGAACTGCATTGGGAAAGTCAGCTGTGAGGGGACCTCTCAAGAGTACAGAAGTGCAACAACGTCAGGCTGGAGCCTAAGGTGCACCTGATCCAGGCTATAGTCTTCACAATTACGTGCTATGCATGGGAGAGTTGGACAGTGAATAGGGATGATAGAAAGAGAATTGATGCCTTTGAGTTGTGGTGCTGGAGAAGAGTGTTGAATATACCATGGACTGCTAGGAGAACAAACAGGTTTGTCCTGGAGAGGGTGAAGCCGGAATGTTCCCTGGAGTCAAGGATTCTGAAGCTTCATCTGACATACTTTGGGCACGTTTCAAGGAGGGACTGGTCCTTGGAGAGGGACATCATGTTTGGGAGAGTGGAGGGACGGCACAGGAGAGGAAGACCCTCAATGAGATGGATTGATTCTGTGAGTGGAGTGGTAGGAATGAATGTGTTTGAGACAGCGAGGTTGGCACAGGATAGAACAGCATTTAGGGCTCTTGTACATAGGGTCGCTATGAGTCGCAAATGGCACGTAACAACAAGGATAAGATCGTATCCCAGACTTTGTGATAAAGTCAATGGAGAACAGTAACAAAAAAACCACACCCTGGCCCATTAATCATTTATGACTTCATGGAGAAATAAAGTGTGAACCAATGTGGCATCAGTAAGCAGTGTTCAAGAAGAGACTTTGAAAAATCTGAATGGTGAAATTCAGAGATGGGAAAGGATAGGCGGGGCTCGAGAAGAACATGAGACATCATTAAAGTGGAGCTTATACTAAGGATTCAGGTCTAGTCTGTAATTAAAGAGGAAGATAGAACTACAATGACAGACAAAGTGGAAGTAACCGGATGGGATCTGGAAGCAGCATTTCTGAAGAGCTCAGACAACTCAGTGTGATGTGTAAAATTATTCTTTGGGGTTTTTAAGGTTCAAACACTTGCTCTGAACTTCGTGGCTCTGTGATATGGGGCAAGTCACCAAGCATTAGGTGTACTACGAAGCTCCTCCCGGGTAAGTATCTTTAGTGGGGTTCCTTAGGGTGCATCAGATCACACCACTTCCACTCAGGAGACTTTTCAGCAATTAAATCCCAATAACTTCTGCAAGAGCTTAACTCTAGGACAATGTTTTGCTGTGGCTCTTTTCAACTGTGATTTTAACAGCTTACATAAAGGTTGAGTTTTCATTATTAATAGTTGCATTTTCCTCCCTCCTCCTCCCTACTCTCTCCTGCAGTCCACTCTGCAATGCACCTCTTTTTCAAGACTGTTGTTAAATTTATCACATATTCTCTCTTTTTTTCATATATTCTTTTCAAACAGTGCTTCCCCCTCATCTTTCAATGCAGTGTTATTTTCTATCTATTCTTTTCCTATTCTTTCTCCAACCCGCCAGTTCTATTTCACAACAGCAGTGTTAGTATTTGTCCTCTTGTGACTGAAGTATTTGAGTACAATGTCCTTCAGGCTCTCCTATATTATGTAGTGCTTCACAAGTTCATTGTTTTTCAATGTTGCATAACATTCCATTGTGTGAACATACTACAGTTTTTCTATCCATTTCATTTGTTAACTGGCAGTTGGGCTGCTTCCATGGGTGTGCATGTATCTGTTTGAGAGCAGCTCTGGTTTCTTTAGGGTATATTCCCAGTAGTGGACTTGCTGGATCAAATGGTATTTCTATTTCCAACTTTCTGAGAAAATGCCAGATTGCCTTCTATAGTGGTTGCACCATTTTATACTCCCAACAGCAGTAAAAAAGAGCTCCAATCTCTCTACAACCTTGTCAGCATTTGTTATTTGCTGCCCTGTTGAATTTTGCTGTTGTTGCTGGGGTGGGATGATATATCATAGTTGTTTTTGAGTTTAGATATTTTAATTATCTTGTCTAATAAAGTCCTTCAAACGTCCTTCTCGGGTAGGGTACTATTTATGTTTAATCTGTGACAACAGAAAGCAGTAATAGTCCAGAAAAAGGACACTTCAACATCGTGAGAGCAGTAGGGTCGGAGTCAAGCCGTGTTGTAAATCCTGGTATCACAATCTCCCACCTAGCAGAGCCACTCAGCCCACCATCTCCCAACCAGGATCATGCTAAGCTGTATTTCTCTTCCCAACCCCAGTGTGTGAAGTCCCCTGCAGCTTCTCCTGTCCTTCTTTCCTTAGCCAGGTTATGGACCTTTCTCTCTGCACTAGAGCATGCTCCACAGCCTGCTGACACAGCCATATGGTGAAGGGGCTTTGACAAACTGCTTATAGCAAACATCAAATGCTGCTCAGTCATGGACTGTCACTGAGATGACTCTCAATCACAGCAAATGAATCTGAATTACTAGATAGCATGTATACAGAAGTATAGTGAAACTGAGTTACACATTAACAACGGCAATAATGTCAGGTTTTTTTAATGTCAGTTTTTAAAAAAAAACTGCTTTTATCTTCGGGATGGTGGTTAATATTGTTTATCAACAGGAACAGGATCCTCCATATACTATAATTACTTTGTTGTTAAGAGCCGTCAAGTCACTTGCACCTTCATAGTGACCCTATGCACAATATTATGCCAACCTCACTGTCTGAGACATCTACCCCAGTCACTGAGTCAATTCATCTCACCCAGAGTATTCCTCCTTTGTGCTGTCCCTTCATCCTTCTAAGCATGCTGTCCTGCTCCTAGGATTGGTCCCTCTTTGCATCACGCCTAACGTATGTCCGAAGGAGCTTCAGAACCCTTGCCTCCAAGCAGAAGCCTGCTTTCACCCTTTCTAGGACAAACCTGTTTGTTTTCCTAGCAGTCCATGGTACACTCGATATTCTTCGCCAGCACCACAGCTCAAAGGCATTCACTCTCCTATCATCCCTAGTCACTGTCCAACTTTCTGATGCATACCAAGTTAATTGTGAAGCTCATGGCCTGGATCAGGTGCACCTTAGTCTCTTAAACTGACTTAGGCATCATAAATCTAACACCTATGATGTTCCTGAGGCTGGATTACAGGTGGTTCTACAGACATGTGATCAGCATGGTCTGCTGAAGGGGCAGTCTCATCAAGGATGCGGCCTGCACTCTAGCAAAGCTAGAGAGGTGTTGACCTGATCCTGCATCTTTTTCATGATCTACCGATTGGAACCCAGTCTTTGAACTGCTAGCCAACACCTTCAGGTCTCAGTTTCTGAAGACAACAGTCTGAGTCCCTGTCTGTTGACAACTTGGAACTCATCACTCACCCTCGACACATCTCCTGGGATTTTACAGACCTGAGATTGCCCGATTCTAGAAAGAGCCATTTCTTTAAAATAAATCGATCTCTCATTTCTTTTCTCTCTTGATACAGCTTCCTAGTATTGCAGCTCTGATGGTAAAATCATCAAGGAGTTGTGTTTCTAAGGCAAAAGTCATGCTTCACTGTCAGTTTGAAAACATGGGTAATTTAGCATAATTTAGATTCCTGCAAACTCAATGCAGGATTATCTAGAAATCAGTTTTAACTTGATGGCAATAAAAGTGTTTAGGTATGAATGCTCCCTATAAAGTATATTTTGGGTAAAATACAGAAACTTCCCAAATACTTTAAACCTAATATGGTACTTGACAGGATGCCATGAAATGTCTAAATGCTAATCACATCCTACCTTCCCAAGACAGAGTATATGCCTATTCGCTGGGAAATGAGTCAGTCTTTCAGAAACAGTTGGGAGTTGACAATTTCAACTCACCAGTAATCTGGGCTTCGTTTTTTCTTGAGGCCAGTCAGTACGTTGAGAGGACAAACCTGAGGGAATAAAAGGAACGAGTGAGAAAACAAATGTCCCCATCATTACTTCCAGAGTCGCTGTTCTGAACAGGAGGTGGAAGGAAGGAGCCACTTTACTCAGCCGTGGCTACTAAGGCATTCTTGCCTGGCCTGGGCTCTCAGTCCATCTCTACAACTCTGACCTTTTGCCTTGTGGTCTTGATTCAATTTCGTCATGGTCTCCATGGCGCCTCTATTCTGTGAAGCCAAACTCATCCTCCAATAATGGTCTTCTCAGACAGAAAAGGCTGGCAGACAACCATCCTAGAGTGGGGCCTTCAGATTCTACAGAGCATCAGCAGGAACTCATTTCGTCTCCAGGCAGGACTCGGCTGACTTGGGAGTCTTCAAACCTCAATGATGAGAGCCCCTCTGGTTTCCATGTGCCCAGGACCTGCTGAGTGAAGAAAGATCCTTTACTGAGAAAGTCGTGTTTCTCCAGCAGAGATCCTGTCTTCTCACGTGACACTCATTCAACTCCTGCTCCCTCCTTACAGATACGCACCTCCTACAGGTATGTATCCCCTACAACGCAACCCATGCAAGTATTTGATTTGCACATTATGCAAAGACCACTCACGATCTTATAAACAGGAATTTCCACTAAAGTCTGTACTTAAAACTTTCGAAAGACTTATCAAGTAAAAAAGCTATTTAAGATAAAATAAAATCTTAAGAGAAGTGTACCAAACAAAGCACTCACTGGATACAGGAAGGTATACAGGAGCTGGATGGGAATTACACACACCTGACTGTATGGGGGTTCAGGGTGAGGGGAGAACAGAGAGAAGAACGCAGAAAGGTGGCCAAGATGCCCAAATGTGTGGATGTCCCTCCTTTCCGCGAGAGCAAAAACAATCTGGGTCATAGACCAGTGAGGACAGCGCTTGCTTTTATCCAGACCTCAGACCAGGAAACTAAGCGAGGGCTTCCGTCCCAAAGCCTTTGCAAACAGAGTCACCGAAGCGTGGGGAGCCCAACCAGCCTAAAATATAAATGCAGCAGCAGGGGATAACCTGGGGCCAGGATGGGAAGGGAAAGGGTGCCAACGAGGGACCCCGCTGTTGGATTAGGTTATTTTTGAAACTTCGAAGGAAGAAATAACAAAGATAGAGATTTGCCCTCATCGGGACCTTGAAAGGATAAATAGTTGTCTTAAGTATGTGCCCTGCATAAAGAAGTCTGCACCAACAGGGGATGTTAGGCAACCGTTTCTTCCAGGGCAATCACCTCCATTAAAAAAATAAATTCAAGGGAGCTCTGGTGGCCGAGTGGTAAGAAGCTGCACTGCAATACCAGAGGCGCATGGTTCGAATCCACCAGATGCTCTGCTGGAGAAGGAGGGGCAATATCCTCCTGTACCAGTCAGATTCGATTTGATGGTACACACACATAAAATAATAAAATTCCATGATACATTCCATGATACATCTTCAAGGACATGAACATGATAGCTAAGCACAATTGATAACAGTGCATCTAAATTGCATCTAAATTCCAAAATCAATCTCCACAATAGTCTACATCTTTCCTATTGCCAAAGTGGCCCTTTAGAGTAGTGAGAGATGATCTTCACCCTGAAACCTACAGTGTCCCTTTTCAGCAGGAAGTAGCTAAGAGAATACGCCATCCCCTTTTCCTTATGAATCAGGGTGAAGTCTCTCTCAGGGAGGAGTGATAGGGAATGGCAAAGGACACACTGACAAAGGAGATTAATCAGAACTGGCTTTGACAAGCACTGTGGCAATTGGACAATTAAAACAGACTTTCAAGGGCGGAAAAAAAAAGAAGAACGGACTGGGGAGGAGGGTAGAGAAAATAGTGCAACAATGAATGAATGAAAACCCCAAATCTCTGTAAATGTTCATTAAAATTAATAAAATTTAATAATTAAAAACAACAACAACAACAAAAATTCCTGCACAACTCAGGGATGAAAGAACCGTGTCAGGCCCTGCAAATCAGGAACTCAAGGCTGTGTCTTACCTAATGCCTTTGACCCCAACACGCTTCATCCCCCAGCCCTCCACCACTGCACGAATGCCACCCAGGGCCCTACGCAGGCCCGACCTTTCCTATCCCGCCTTTCCTCCAGGGTAATAATAAAAAAAACCAAAACAAACAAACAAATAAAACAATCTGGGCCACGGACTCTCGAGGGTCTCGCTCGCTTTATCCAAACCTCGGCCCGGGAAACGAAGTCAGAACTTCGGTCCCAAATCCCGCCGGCCTGAAGAGTGGCCCTGGCCGCTCCAGAGTCGCTTCGGACCGACCCCGCTAATTACCGGACAACGGCCACTGTGGCCACAATCTCCAGTTTCCCCCCTTCAAATAGCTGTTGAGCACACAGACAGCGCTCCGGAGCGAAGGAGAAGAACCGCCACCGGCCTCAAAGTCAGGGACGCCGACACAAGCCCACTTCCGGCCCGCCCCTCGGCGCGTGTGATGACGCCACATCTATTTCCGGTGGGCGTGTAAACCTCCGCGGGTGCATTTGTTGCAAAGACCTTTAAGGTCGATACGTTTGTCCTATTAATCAGCTCCAGTGCAGCTGATGCTCTGTAGGAGCATGATGGTTCTGCAAAAATTTACCGCTTCAGAAACCAGGTAGCTCTGACTCCATGGAGTCGGACTCAACCGGACGGCACTGGATTCCCTAAGTAGGCGCCCTAGTTTACCCCAGCGTCAGTGCACCCCTTATGAGAGGCTGCTGACCATCTAGTCAATCTCATTTTACTTTGACTGGAAACGTGACGGAGGTTATCAAGGACTCAGTTGGTCCCTTAAACTCGAGCACATGACCTCTGTGGTCATTTTTCTCATGATGACCTCTGTGGTCATTTTTCTCATGACGAAGTCCTCGAAGTTAGTAGCAAATTTCATCCAGTTCATGGAGAACGGAAAACTCACAGATGAGAGCCTGGGCCACTACACATTTTGCCCCCTGTACATTTTTCTCGGATCTAATTGAGCTATGCTGATCCTGTGCGCAGCGCGGCAGTTGGGGTTCTGCAAAAGCAAATGTATTTTAGCTGAGTTAATATAAAAGATGTTTATATGGGTAACGTAAACTGTCTTGCGAAAAGAAACCGTCTCCTCCATTATCTCAGGAGAACTGGAAAATGAGCAATTCTTTTTCTATTTTGAAAGAGAATTTACAATAAGGTACAATGTTATCTGTGGTTTCTGGGCAGAGTAAGAAGGTACTGCTTTAAAAGGATTGCGCAAAGAAGATGTTTAACCTGATAGAACTGATCTGTATGAGTGTGGTTAAAACGAATCTAGTTGAGCCCTTTATCATAATCACATAATATGCAACAAAAATTACAGACTTAAGTGTAAGAGCTAAATCTAAAACTCTTAGGAAAAAAACAGTTAAAACATACTTTTTTTTTACTTTAACTAGCTAGAGAGTTCTTAGATATGATGATAAATTAGATAACTGAGACTTCAGTAATTCAAAGCTTTTGTTACTCAAGGACACTAAACGGAAAGTGGTAGAAAAAGCTACAGAATATGAGTGGACATTTAGAAATCATATCTATTAAGGAACTTGTATCTAAAGTGTAGACTGAACTCTGAGAATCCAGCATTAAAATGAAATGTCTTAATTTAAAAAACGGGCAAATACACATTGAAAACCAAGGAACTCATGAAATATTATACAAAATGGGTAACCCTGGAGGACATTATGCCGAGTGAAATATATCCGTCACAAAAGGACAAATACTGCATTGTGCCACTGTTGTAAAACAGGACTGACATCAGTGTCGGGGGAGACTAAGAAAGATGGGATAATACTGCATTGAAAGAGATGAGGGAGAGCAGCTGGAACCCAAAGAGAGAGAGAACTGTTTAAAAGGGATATATGATTAGGTATGATTGTCATGACAGGAGTCCAGAACAAAAGCTACATAGTGGAGTGGACTTTGGGGGGAGGGATTTTATAACAATGACAGAGTTTTTCTTTTACTTTTCAAAGAGAAGAGCAAACTGGAGGGGAGGAGTGGATAGGGAGAAAAGTGCAACAATCAATGACTTAAAAGTTTAAAAAAATAGCAAAGAAAAGTGCAACAACAAATGAATGGAAATTCAAAATCTCTGTAAATAAATGTTCATTAAAATTAATAAAATTAAAAATAAATAAATAAATAGGCAAAGAATTGGTTGGATTAGAGGTTTGTTACTCCGAGGCAAATAAATAGTCAATACATATATAATAGATAATGGTAAAAAGTGAGATAATATTTCACTATGACTAAAATGTCTTTATTCATTGAGTTAAACAGTGAATGCTTGGAACCTTCATGCAGTTGCTGGTGAGAGTATAAAACAATACAATACAGCTGTTAAAATGTAACCCACCCATTCTACTCCCAGATGTATGCCCAGGAGGATAGGAAATACATTCTACTGGGATTACTCGTGCCCCTGTCTTAGTTATTTAGTACTAATATAAGAGAAATTTTAAGAGTAGAATGAACATACAGTCAAAATCTAATAACGGAACGATCAGGGCACTATCAATAAATAACAGGAAGGCAAAGAAAGGCATAGAAAGATTAATGGAAATGAAAATTACAGGAGGAATTGTGAAAAGTACAATTATATTGAAAGTAATGTTACTGAATCTAACGGTTGTGAATGCTTGAATGAAAAATTAACTTGCTTTGTAAACTTTTAAAAAGAAATTGAAAAAGGAATACTTGTAAAAGAATATTAACAGATGTTTTATTCTTAAGACGCTGAAGTGTGGTGAGTTATTGATGTGGCTATGGACTACTGAGAAAACAAACAGGTCTTTCCTGGAGAGGGTGAAGCCGGTTGCTCCTTGGAGGCAAGTATTCTGAAGCTTTGTCTGACATATTTTGGACATGTTGACAGGAAGGACCAGTCCTTAGAGGGACAACATGCTTGGGAGGTGAAGGGACAGTGCAAGAAAAGCCCTGGATGATATGGATTGACTCAATGACTGGGGTAATGGGTGTAATAGGGGTAGATAGGTGAGAGACGATGTAATTGGCTCAATATAGAGCAGAGTTCAGAGCTGTTGTACTTAGGGTCGCTATGAGTCGAACAGCACTTAACAACAACAACAACATTCTAAGCCATTGTCTTTATAACTCTCACTGAGGAGCTGGTCGTTTTCATGTGTTATTGAGTCAGAATTGACTTACAGCTGACCCTCCATGAGTTTTCAGAAGCAGTGAATGGCATGAGAGGAGATTTCCCACCCCTCTCCTGTGGAGTGGTTGGTGGATTTAAACTCATGCCTATGGGATTGCACAGCTTATTAGCACTGGGCCACCAGAGCTCATATGGCTGGTAGGACGATGCAAATGTGAGGTGTTTGTGACCCAGCAAGGGGACTGGGTAGCTGGATAAGAATGTAATTAAGATAAATGGGACCTTCTTTGGGAGCTCTGGTGGCCTAGTGGCAAGAAGCTGCACTGAAATCCCAGAGGTATGTGGTTTGAATCCACAAGATGCTCTGCTGGACAAGGAGGGACAATCTCCTCCTGTACCAGTCAGAACCGATTTGACAGTAAACACACACACACACACACACACACACACGCGCGCGCGCGCACACACTTTCACAAACACACAAAACCAACCCCAAATAAATAAGATAAATGGTGCTGGACAAGGAGGGACTATCTCCTCCTGTACCAGTCAGAACCGATTTGACAGTAAACACACACACACACACACACACACACACACACACACACACACACTTTCACAAACACACAAAACCAACCCCAAATAAATAAGATAAATGGGACCTTTAAGTGGGACAACGCAAATAAAGGATCCATATTTCTAAAGTGTCTTGTGCTCAGATTGTCATCCTGACAGACTTAAATTGAGTCATCACAGAGGTAGAAGACGGAGTTCTCATTACCTTTAAGAGAGAAGAGCCAGACAGTTCAGCTTGTGACTAAAGGACCTTGTACAAAAGCTGAGTTGGAGAGCTATAACACCAGAGAGGTCTGTGTGATGATGGTAGGTGGGAAAGGGGTAGCAACAGCAGAATGATGGGCCTAGGTGGCATACAGCTGTGGCCCCAAACCCACAAAGCTATAAAACAGTGTTTGCTTCCAGAAAGGATGATACTAACTCTGTTGTTGTGTTCTGTCAAGTCAGAACTGACCCATAGCTGATGCTCCAGCGGGTTTTCAGAGGCAGTTTCATTGCACTGGAGGAGATTGCCCATTTTTATTTTGTCCGTCTTGCTGGTGGATTTGAACCACATGCCTTTGGGATTGAAGCGCAGATCCTTATGATGAGTCCACTGGAGCTCTCTGATATACTAACCCCAGGGATGTCAGTAGACACCAATTTCACTTACCACAGTTTTGCTGTGTAATCTTAGTCTCTCAACAAAATGGCTCAGTGGCAGCAGCCATCAGGAAATAAGGAGATGCATTGCACTGGGAAAATCTGCAGATAGGGACGTCTCCAAATAATTGAGGAGTAATGATGTTAGTGTGAGTACTAAGATGCATCTGAATCAGGCCACGGTCTTTCCAGTCACTTGCTATGCATCTGAGAGCTGGACAATGAATAAGGATGACAGAAGAAGAATTGACACCTTTGAGCTGTGGTGTTGGAGAAAAGCACCAAACATCCC
Organism: Elephantulus edwardii; assembly: GCF_000299155.1. Classification (NCBI taxonomy): domain Eukaryota; kingdom Metazoa; phylum Chordata; class Mammalia; order Macroscelidea; family Macroscelididae; genus Elephantulus; species Elephantulus edwardii. Next base: position 1,997,405 of record NW_006399986.1, on the reverse strand, counting down.
ATGGACGGCCATGAAAACAAACAGCTATGTCTTGGAGAGGGTGCAGCCAGAGTGCTCTTTGGAGGCTTTGCCTCACATACTGAGCATGTTCCTAGGAGGGGCTATTCCTTGGAGAAGGACATGATGCTGGGAAGGGTGGAGGGTCAGTGAAGGAGAGGAAGACCCTTGATGACGTGGATTGACACAGTGACTGCTGCAATAGGCTCAGGTGTGTCAAGAAGTGTGAGGATGGCACAGGATAGAACACGGTTCAGTTCTGTTTTTCATAGGGTCGCTGTAAGTTGTACTCAATGGCACAAAACTATGTTTATTAAATATGAGTATTTGCTTAAGGAGGGACCTCTGGTGGCCTATGGCAAGAAGCTACACTGCAATCCTGAAGGCACATGGTTCAAAGCCACCAACTACTCTGCGGGAGAAATATTATACAATATGGGTGACCGTGGAGGACTTTATGCTGAGTGAAATATCTCAGTCACAAAAGACAAATTATGCAGGGAGCTCTGGTGGCCTAGTGGCAAGAAACTGCACTGCAATTCTAGAGGCACAAGATTCAAATCCACCAGGTGCTCTGCTGGAGAAGGAGGAGCAATCTCCTCCTGTACCAGTCAGATCTGATTTGACGGTACACATCCACAAAAATAAAAAATTTTTAAAAAGACAAATATTGCATAAATACTGTTATTTATGGGAGGCAAGGATTCTACCACTGAATAACCAATGCAAATATTCTTATTTATAACAGGTCTTTTGACTTCTTAAGTGCTATTATCATGAGTGTTGATTGTGGGCCCAAATAAAACTATATCATTGACAAACTCAAACTTTTCTCTGTCATAATGTTGGCTATTTGTCCCCTGGTGAGGACTTTTGTTTTTTCCTTATGATGTTGGAAAAGACTGCTGGATATCCTTGTTCTTGTGTGCCATTGAGTCCAAAGCAACTCACAGTTGACCCTCCAAGCGAGTTTCAGAGGCAGTAAATCACATGATAGGAGATTGTGCATCCTTCTTCTACAGAACAACTAGTGGATTTAAACTGCATACCTTGGAGATTGCAGTACAGCTCCTTCCCACTAGGCCACCAAAGCTTCCTAATGCTATGAATTGTCAAAAGAATAAACAAGTCTATTTTGGAGAAAAGTGCTTCTTGGAGGCAAGGATGATGAAACTTGATCTCATATACTCTGGGCATGTTATCAGCAGGGACCAGTTCTTGGAAAAAGACTTCGTGCTGGGAAAGGTGAGGGTCAGAGAAGGAGAGGGCAAGACCTTCAACAAGATGAATTGACACCTTACTGTACAATGGGCTTGCGTATGTCAGAGATGGTGTAAATAGAACAAGATAAGGGAAACTTCAGCTCTGTTGTTCATAAGGTCGCTGTGAATCCTGGGAGACTCAGGGCACCAAACAATAAGAACATTGGCTTTTCTCTGTACTATAAAATCTTAACTTGTGTACCATGTTATTACTGGAATATATTTTGGGTCCATACAACCAGTGCCTATGGGACTTCCTTCTTCAATACCGTTAGTCCTTGATCATATATTCTCTCCTGAAATGGACTATGTCCCATTTGTTTTGGAAGAATGATTTTCTGTATTCTGTCTCTTATCATTGGATATTTCCGCATCAATGAAGACTTTTGCCTACCCACTGTCACTGCTAAGAGATGGAACCACCTCACGCTGACCCTCTATGCAGTTTCTGAGGGTGTAAAAAGGAGGCGCTTGCCTATCTTTCCCCTTTAGAGGTGCTGATGGATTCACCGCGAGAGAAGCGCGGCTTTTGGGCTAGAAGTGCAATTCCGTGCGTGCTTTTCCAGTAGAGCTCCCCTATTTCCCGAGAGCATGCTGGCGCGTTGAATTTCCCGCCACTTTAAAACTTTTCCGCTCCTTCTTCAATTGGCGAGAGCACCATGTAAATGAAGACAGGCAACAAATCACAAGACGCCTTTGAAGCTCCCGCGCAGACCCCCAAGGAGGGGGCGGAGCGGAA
>NW_006399986.1:1988957-1995307 GCF_000299155.1 Elephantulus edwardii | reverse complement strand
GGGCTCGCGAGACGTCGACGATGGGGGCCGGGTGGAGCCGCTGGCGTTTTGGGGACATGTAAACTATAGAAGAAAGCTCCTCCGGGTCTTTTGCTCCGTTTTTCTTAATTTATGCCCTTTTGTGGTGGGCTCAAGGTGCAAAACCATAAACCCAGCACGTGTGGGAAGGGCCACCGGAAGTGATGTGACGTCATCACCCGCGCCGCTGGCAGGGTCGGAAGTCATCCCTGTTGTCACGGATGTGTCTTTTGTGACAGTCTCAGCCCGGGTTTCATTCCGAAAACACTTCTCAGCGTGATGGAGACGTATTTTAAGAAGAAGCTCGAAGGCCGCGATGGCTGTTATCTGGTAAGCTTGCTGGGTGGTGGGTCGGCAGCCGCTTCTGTGACGGCGAAGGACGAGCCCCAAGCCCGCAGGATTTGGTGACGATCGTGATGATTCCTTCCGTGGCCGAGGCCTCGATTTAGGGGCCTCGTGGGCTCAGGGGTCTGAAAGGTCGCACAGGACTGTCAGATCTCGCGTTGGGGCCCGAGGGGAAGGAAGATGGGCTGCTAGTGAGTCCAGAAGAAATTTGGGGGAGACACAGTCTTGAATTCCCACGTTGCAGGACGTGGCGCGGTCCTTCCATTTCCTAGCTGTGTCTGGAATTAATTTCTTCCCAGAGATGGGATTAGTCAGGTACAGGCATCGTAGAGGTTATTCCAATCATGTGTTCGCATAGCATTAAGGGGAATTGTGGAATACATTAATCTAGGGGCAAATAGACCCAAATCCCTTTTGTGGGGCCAAATTATTATCTCCCTGTAATTCTTGATAGGGACCACAGACTCGCGGTGAGAGTATATTCTTTCCGAGACAGATCGTGTGTGTATATGGTTTAGGGGAAATAACTATTATTTGAGAGAGAGAGAGAGAGAGGCAGTGTGTGTGTGTGTGTGTGTGTGTGTGTCTGTCTGTCTTTCAGAGACCCATCGTGTACGGGTGTGTGTATGGTTTAGAGGAAGTAACATTTATTATTTTCTCTTAAATGTGTAGAAGAACCTGCGTCATCAGAGGAAACACATGGAAGGGGTCAGAGTGCCTTATGCTCAACACAATTTCTTGCAACTTTTACCGTGGCTGCCGTTGTTGCTGGTCGGGTCCAGGGTGCTTCTGAGTTTTTATAGCCCGCCTAGTCAGGGCATGGGACTCTGGTTGCTTTTGAGAAACAGTGGAGCTGTTGCAAAGGGATAGGTGGCAGGTTATGCTGCAGGCAACATCCGCACTCCCAGCATGCGCTGACCCAGCCCTCAAGGCTACCTTTCCTCAGGCTCCCATCTCTCTCATTCAAATGTGCACAAATCCGACCCTGTGCTATTCAGTTCCCATCCTGTTTATATGTACAACAGGAAGTCCACCTTTTTGTGTCCAGTGGATACAGCTCTTCAATTTTGTTTGACAGACTCCAGTTTCCTTTTAAGTTTCCAAATTGTTGAATGGGGAGACTTATCATCTTTCTTCCTGTGAGAGGCTTGAGGGTTCAAACTGATGGTAATACAAGGCTGTTGTGATAAGAGATAGCCGCGCTGGTCACTCCAGATAAGGCCACTGAAGCTCTAGAATTTTATTATTTTTTGATTGAAGTAACTGTTACTTTATGAAATAGGAATATTACAGAAAATTTATTTCTAAAAAATAGAATATTGAACATGAGCAATATTTTTAGATTTAATATTTTAGATAGAGTCTTTTTTCATTTTCTTAGCCTTTCTAGTCAACATTAATTCTGTGCAATTCTAGGAACAACAATCTGAGCCTCCTCAGTTTCTACAGAATAGTTTTGCACATTAGAATTCATTATATCCATGTTGATAGTCATTGTATTTTTCTTTTCCTAAGTTCAATTTATAAACAGTATGGTGAAATTTTTAGAACAATAGGCCAAGTCAAGGCTCATCTGCAGTAATTGAAACTCATTATGGCCATGATTAGATTATGCTAACAACATCTTGTAAATGGAAGATCTCATGGAGGTTAATTGCAAAACTAGTGAAAAATCATGTTATTGTGTGCCATCAGGTTTGAACAGACTGATAGCTGGCCCTCCAGTGGGTGTTCAGAGGCTGTAAATCACTAGGAACAAATTGCCCATCTTTCCATCAGGAAATGGTTGGTGGATTTAAATCAGCGGCTTTTGGTTTGGCAGTGGAATTGCTGACTGTTTGGCCACCAGAGCTCTACCTAATTTCTGATAATTATTTGGGCAAATCTTTTCAAAGCATGCCTAGAGTCACATGGTCTCAAATAATTTCTCTCATGAACTCACATGCGTGGGAGGACCACCAGTGTTTGATCATTAGCTGCTGTTGTAAGACTTTATCACAAAACTACATATAATATACGGAAGACCTTGCTGTTGAGAACTCTGTTCTCTGAAAAGGAGCGATTGAACCTTCTCAGATGGCAGACTCTTCAGGACAAGTTAAATTCTGCTTATTGTGAAAATAGTGAACTGTAATTTACCTATGTCTGCCTTATTCTAGGAGCCTATTACATTTGAGGATGTCAGCGTGGACTTCACAGAGGCAGAGTGGAAGACACTGAGCTCTGAGCAGAAGAATTTGTACAAAGAAGTAATGCTGGAAATGTATAGAAATCTTCTCTCTGTGGGTAAATACATGTTCCTCTCTTTTCCTTCATAAATTCACTTGATGTTTTGGTGTCTCAGTATGTGTAGAGGAGTCCTGGGGGCCTACTGATCATACACTTGGTGTTTAGCAAAAATATGGCCTTTTTGATCCATCAGCCAGTCCATGGTAGAAAGAAGTTGCCTCTATAAAGATTTGCAGCCTTGCAATTCCTTTTTTATTTTAATAATGTATTTAAATTTTAAGTCATTTTAATTTTTAAAAAAATTTTAATTGTCATTTTAACAAAAGTTTACAGAAAAGTTAGATTTTCATTCATTCATAGTTGCACATTTGACCCCCTCTCCTTCCTTTCCCCTTCCCAAGAAGCTGACTTTTTTCACTAGTTTATTTACAAAATTCTAATACAAATTCAAGCAAATTCTTCCAATTTCCTTTACCTCCTCCACCCATCAAATTGTACAACCCAATGATTAATCCCCTCTTCGCCCTGTACATCCACATCCCTCTGCTTTTAGCCTCTCCCACCCTTCCTGGATCCTTATTCTATAATAACAGTTTTATACAATATTTATCCTTGTGAGACTGAGTCCACTCAACATAATGCTCTCCAGTCCCTCCCAAGTTAGGTAATATTTTACAAAGTTATTGCTCCTGCATGCTGCATAGTATTCCATTGTGTGAATGCACCATAATTTCTCATTCCATTCTTTTGTGGTTGCCATGTGGGCTGTTTCCATGTTCTTGCGATGGTGAATAATTCTGCAGCCTTGCAGTTCTTCTAGGACAGTTGTACTCTGTGATACAGTGTTTCTAGGAGACACAGATGGCTCTAGTGATTGCTTTTCCTATGTTCCAAAGTTCCTATTGTATGACACACATCTTGTGCTGAAATTTAACAGAAATATTGGTGGCTAGTAGCGTCTCTCCCCCCAAAGGCTCAGTTTACCCAATCCAGAGGAGCTGAGAGAGCCACCACACACTGAAGTGGGGAGACTTTGTTGACATGCTTTCTCAGTTGTGATTCTTGGTTGTGGTCTGTGCATCCAGACCTCAATGGTACTCATTTTCTTTCCAATACATCACTTAACTGTGAATACTCTGTGCACTTTGCAAAGACTTATCTAATGTAGAAGAGAGTTGGAGGTGCCATGGGAATGATGGATGGTGTCAAAGATGTCAAATATGAGGGAGCGTGGTGGTCTCCTAGACCTTCATTTCAGGGGAATCCGTTTTCGGCTGATCTTGACCAGTATCCCACTGAAGCTGGATAAGTTGAAATGCTGTTAATTGTAAGATTTTCAAACTTAAACACTGTCTCCTACATTTGTATGTCTGCCAAATTGAGTGACTTCATGTCTCTCAATCCGTTTTTTTTTTTTAAATTTTATTTCATTATTTTTTGTGTGTCCCGTCAAATGAGATCTGACTGGTACAGGAGGAGATTGTTCCTCCTTCTCCAGCTGAGCATCTGGTGGATTCGAACCATGCACCTCTGAGTCAATCCATTTTTATAATTAGAGAAATCACAGCGCTTATTTTCATAGACATCATTAACGTAGTGTTTCCTTGCAGTCGCTAAATATTTCGTGTAGTCTCTCAGTGTACTGTTTTCAAGATACTCTTCATGAGGTGGAAACAGTGTCTGAGACTTGCTTGCAAAGTCCTTTTCTGGCTGAAATGCAAAAGAGACTCGGTGTGCATTGTTGTTGTTATGTGCCGTCGAGTCGCTTGCGACTCATAGCGACCCTATGTACAGCAGCCCTAAACTCTGCTCTGTCCTGTGCCAATCTCACTGTCTCCAACACACCCACCCCAATTACCCCAGTCACTGAATCATTCCACCTCATAGAGGGTCTTCCCCTCCTGCACTGTCCCTCCACCCTCCCAAGCATGATGTCCCTCTCCAAGAACTGGTCTCTCCTTGCAACATGTCCAAAGTATGTCAGACAAAGCCTCAGAATCCTTGCCTCCAAGGAGCAGCCTGATTTAACCCTTTCTAGGACTAACCTGTTTGTTTTCTTAGCAGTCCGTGGTACATTCAATACTCTTCTTCAGCACCACAGCTCAAAGCATCAATTCTCCTTCTGTTTTCCCTAGTCATTGTCCAACTCTCTGATTCATAACAAGTGATTGCAAAGACCATCGCCTGTATCAGACACACCTTAGTCTCCAGAGAGACACCATTGCTCTTCAGTACTTTGGAGAGGTCCCTAATAGCAGACTTTCCCATTGCAATACATCTTTTAATTTCCTGGCTGCTAGTGCCAAGAGTGTTTACTGTGGAGCCAAGCATCTGGATTATAATACCCAGTTTTACTACTGTTGAGTTTTTTCTACTCATAGTAGGACATTGTAACTACCCAATTGGGATTGGAAGACTGTAAATCTTTATGGCATCATTTTCCTAGTGGTAGGTTGATTCACACCACCAACCTTTTTGTTGGGAGCCAAACACTTGAAAGGCCGTTCTACCAGGACTACTCTAGATTGCAAAGCAAACTGTAACTTGTAAAATAGGGCTGTAAATCAATTGGAAACAACTTGTGCTGTGTAAATTGTACCATGTGAGGCAGTAAGATTGTTTTACTTGCAATAAGGTTGAAAATGACATGGGGACCCCATATATGCAGAGTAGAACTGTACTATATGGTAATGAGTGTTTTGACTTTTTAAAAGTAGTTTATCAGGTTTATGTCATAAACCTTCAACCATTTGGCTACTAGTAAATAATTTACCTGTGCCCCTCAGGGACCACTTTCTGATGAGAGGCTGTCTGTATAAGAGCAGACAGACAGTCCGACAATTCCAGTTACAGCTGCTCTAATGGAAACTTTCTCTCTTCAGCAGAAACAAAGCCAAAAGTCTACTCCTGTTCGTCTTGCCTTCTAGTTTTCTGCTGTCAGCAGTTCCTCAGCCAACATGTGCTACAGATCTTCCCGGAGTTGTATGGAATACATCACGTCCACCCGGCAGGGTGCAGCCCAGGACTTCAGATTCAGCAAGAGCAACAGGACTCTCAGGAGACCTGCTGGAGTGAACGCACACAAGATCAGGAGAGAGAAATCTCCAACACCTTGTGTGGAAGGGCTTGGAAGACAGAACCTTCGTGGGAATGTGCATTGGATGCCTATGGCATTGCCAGCCCACCCCAGAGAGAGTCAGCAGACCTCAGAGAAGGCAAAGTCGTAGAGCTAGAGCCCAACTCAACCCAGAGGTTGAACTCTGTGAAAATAGAGCCAAGGTGGGAGGAATTAGAAACCTCTGGATTTGGATCTGTTAGGTATACTAAGGAAGTCCCAGACCGTGGCACGAAGTTAGACGTCACTGCAAACCAGAGGGCCCTGTTCCAGGAGACACCTTTCCTTTTAAATGCATATCAGCAAGACTTTACCCAGTTACCAAATCTCATTACATACCAGAGAACACACTCAGTAGAGAAGCCTTATGTTTGCAAGGAGTGTACGCGAAGTTTTGTTAAGAAATCAAATCTTATAAAACACCAGCGAATACACTCAGAGGAGAGACCTTATGTTTGCAAGGTTTGTGGGCAAGGCTTTACTCAGTCATCAAATCTCATCATACACCAGAGGACACACTCAGGGGAAAAGCCTTATGTTTGCAAAGAGTGTGGGCAAGGCTTTTCCCAGTTATCACATTTCATTAGACACAAGAGGACACACTCAGGGGAGAAGCCTTATGTTTGTAAAGAATGTGGACAAG
>NW_006399986.1:1979570-1988857 GCF_000299155.1 Elephantulus edwardii | reverse complement strand
GCTTTTCCCAGTTATCACATTTCATTAGACACAAGAGGACACACTCAGGGGAGAAGCCTTATGTTTGTAAAGAATGTGGACAAGGCTTTTCCCAGGTATCACATTTCATTACACACCAGAGGACACACTCGGGTGAGAAGCCTTTTGTTTGCAAAGAGTGTGGGCATGCCTTTACCCAGAAGATAAATCTCATTGGACACCAAAGAACACACTCTGGGGAGAAGCCTTTTGTTTGCAAAGAGTGTGGACATGCCTTTACCCGGAAGTCACATCTCATTGGACACCGTAGGACGCACTCAGGGGAGAAGCCTTATGAATGCAAGGAGTGTGGGCGAAGCTTTTCCAGCAAGTCAAATCTTAATGCACACCAGAGGACTCATTCAGGGGAGAAGCCTTATGTTTGCAAGGAGTGTGGACGAGGCTTTTCCAGCAAGTCAAATCTGAACACACACCAGAGGACACACTCTGGGGAGAAGCCTCATGTTTGCAAGGAGTGTGGGCGAGGCTTTTCCAGCAAATCAAATCTGAACACACACCAGAGGACACACTCTGGGGGGAAGTCTTATGTTTGCAATGACTGTGGGCAACGCTTCAGTCACTTACTCAGTTTCATCACACACCAGACGAGTCACAAAAGGGAGAAGGCTTAATTTTGAAGAAGTTTGGGTGAAGCGCTATCCAGGTGTCAGATTTCATTGTGCACCAGAGCACACACTCAGGAGAGAAACCTTGTGTTTGCAAAGAGTGTGGGAGAGGCCCTGTTAGGAAATTATATCTTACTGTATACCAGAGGACTCACTCAAAGGAGAAGACTTAAGTTTGTGAAAAAGATAGGCATGCCTTTATCTGGATGTCACGTCTCATCAGATACCTAAGGACACTTTGATGAGAGAATCCTTATGTCTGCAAGGAGGGTGGACAAAACTTTACCAGTAAGTCAAATCTTACCACTCACCAGACGATACACTCAGGGAAGGAGCCTTGTGTTTTCAAGAAGTGTAGAAAACATTTAACATACTAATGAGATTTCCTCATACATGAGTGGAGACAATGGGAGAGAATCTTTGTTAGCATTGAGTGTGGGCAAAACTTTTCTGGAAAGTAGGATCTTGGTGTTCATCAGAGGATCCACTCAGGAGAACCCTTATTTATGTAAGGAGTGTGGGCAATGCTTTATAATTTTATTAAGTCTTCCTCAGATACTGGAGGACACACTTCCAACCTTATGTTTGTTTGGATTGTGTGTAACACTTTACCAGGATCTCATGGTATGTCAGAACTCATGACATGCATAGGATGCACTCAGAATTCTGATGTTTATTAGTTGTGTGGGTGAAGCTTTACAAAATCTGAAATGTCACCATATACCAGAAGAAACACTCAAGGTCAAGCCTTATATTTGCAAGGAATGTGCTTGAGTCCTCACCCAGAAGTCAGATCTCCTCACACACCAAGCACACACCCAGATCTGGAAACCTTTTGTGTACCTGGAATATGTGGGAGTGACTGTAAAGACCATGGCCTGTATCAGGAGCACCTTAGTCTTTGAATGGACATCATTGCTCCTTGGTAATCTGGAGAGGTCCAGACCAGAAGACTTTTTCCAAAGCAATACCTCTTTTGATTGCCTGACTGCTAGTACTGTGGGGTTGATTATGGATCCAAGTAAGATAAAATCATGGGCAGTTAGTCATGATGTTTATTATAGATTCCACTGGTTAAGATTTTTGGATTTTTGATGTGGAGATATAATTGAAGACTGTACTTTTTGGTGTTCTGTGGCAAGCACTTCAAGTTCTCATGACTGATCCTTACTCTCGAATACAGCATAAAGAGAAATTAGCTCTTCAAGGTGGAAATCAAAATTATCTTTTCACAACAAGGAACTCATGTGTTTGGTTCATTTCATTTGATACTAAAGAGAAATTTTTATGAATTAATCCATGAAAATGTAACCAGATAAAAAGTTTGATAATACCAAGTTCTCTCGTTTTTAAAACTCACAAAATTGCCTTTTGTATGAGTCTTTAAGTAGATACAAGTTTTTCCAAATACCCAAGTGTGTATATGTATGATTCACATATTATTCTCATGTATTGACTATCAAATAATTAAATACTTAAGAAGTTAGAAAAATATCTTTTTGATGGTTTTGCACTTTATCCACCTAATCTGGCAGTAGTTATTGCCAGGTTCCATTGATCAGAGGCTGTCTGTCATAAGAAAAGGAAGAGCCCAGGTAGACCGAGTTACAGCTGCTCTAATAGAAACTTTCTCTCTTCAGCAGAATCAAAGCCAAAAGTCTACTCGTGTTCCCCTTGCCTTCTGGCTTTGTGCTGCCAGCAGTTCCTCAGCCAACATGTGCTGCAGATCTTCCCAGAGTTATGTGTAGAACATCATGTCCACCCAGCAGGGTCCAGCCCAGGGCCTCAGAAGCAGCAGGAGCAGCAGGATTTTCATGAGACCTGCTGGAGTGAAAGCACAAAAGGTCAGGAGGGAGAAAAAGTCTCCAGACTGTTGTGTGGAAGGGCAGGGGAAAGAGAGATGTCATGGGAATGTGCATTAGATGCCTACTGCATTGCCAGCCCACCCCAAAGAGAGTCAGCAAACCTTGGAGAAGGCATGAGAGGGCAAGAGCCCAGCTCAGCTCAAAGGGTGAACTCTGTGGAAACAGAGCAACGATGGAAGGAATTAGAAACCTCAAGATTTGGATCGGTTAAGAATTATGAGGAAGCCCTAGACTGTGGCCTGGAATTAAACTTCACTGCAATACAGTTGTCCTTCTTCCGAGAGGGCCATTTTCTTCCCAGTGTGTGTCAGGAACACTTTACTCAGTTTCCCAATCTCATCACTCACCATGGGAGACATTCAGTAGAGAAGCCTTTCATTTGTGGAGTGTCTATCCAAGGCTTTCCCAGGATGGAAACACACATCACACAGCAGTGTGAAGGGGTGAAGCCTTATGTTTGCAAGGAGTGTGGGCGAGGCTTTACCCAGTTATCAAATCTTGTCAGACACCAGAGAATACACTCAGGGGAGAAGCCTTTTGTTTGCAAAGAGTGTGCGCATGCTTTCACCCAGAAGTCGCATCTCATCAAACACCAGAGGAAACACTCCGGAGAGAAGCCTCATGTTTGCAAGGACTGTGGGTGTAGATTTTCTAAAAAGTCGAATCTCCTCAGACACCAGAGGACACACTCCGGGGAGAAGCCTTATGTTTGCAAAGAGTGTGGGTATGCTTTCACCCAGAAGTCACACCTCATCTGTCACCAGAGGATACACTCAGGAGAGAAACCTTATATTTGCAAAGAATGTGGGCCAGGCTTTTCCAAAATATCAAATCTCATCAGACACCAGAGGACACACACTGGGGAGAAGCCTTATGTTTGCAAGGAGTGTGGGCATGCCTTTACCCAGAAGTCACATCTCGTCAAACACCAAGGGACACACTCAGGGGAGAAGCCTTACGTTTGCAAAGATTGTGAGAAAAACTTTACCAGTAAGTCAAGTCTCATCAGACACCAGAGGATTCACTTAGGTTAGAAGCCCTCAATTTGCAAGAAATTCTTTCTCGGCTTTCCCCAGAAGTCAAATTTCATCACACATCAGAGCACACACCCAGATTTAGAACTTTCTGTGAGTCTGGCGTACGTAAGAGGCTTTACCCAGAAGAACTGTAAGATTTTAAAATATATTCTGTATGCAATTCCTTCATTTGATAGGTGATTTTCAAATGGTTTGTCTCAATGTGTAGATTGCTTTTTCACTGTCTAGATAGTGCAAAAACACACAAGCGTTTATTTAATAAAATCTTAATTTCTATATTTAGTCATTTGTTTCTTTCTTTTTTTTTAATTTTTGTGTGCGTGTACCATCAAATCAGATCTGACTGGTACAGGAGGAAATTGTCCCTCCTTCCCCAGCAGAACATCTGGTGGATTTGAACCGTGCGCCTCTGGGATTGTAGTTGCAGCTCCTTGCCACTAGGCCACCAGAGCTCCCCTAGTCATTTGTTTCTTATCAGTGTTTCTGAAAATTCATTGCCTAACCAGGGTCACTGAGATTTCACTGAATTTGACTTCTAAGAGCTTTACACTGTCGTGTGTGCCGTTGAGTCAGAACTGACCCAGACCTGACCCTCCAGTGGGTTTTCAGAGACAGTAGGTCTGTCTTAGGGTGAAACCAAGTTTCTCCTTGGAGGCTAGGATTTTGAAGGTCCATCTCACATACTTTGGGCACGTGGCTAGGAGAGAATGGTCCTTAGAGAAGGACATCATGCTCAAAAGGTGAAGGGACAGCACAGGAGAGGAAGACCCAGGATGAGATGGATTGATACAGTGACTGGGCCAATGGGGCTAAGTGTCAGAGTCATTGAGACTGGCTTACAACAGGGCAGGCTTCAGAGCTGCTGTACATAGTAGGGTCGCAGGCAACTCTATATAACAACAAAGTCACACCAGAAGGACCTCGGGTGGCCTAGTGGTGGTAAGGAGCTGTAGTGCAACCCCAGAGACACTTGTTTCAAATCTGCCACATAAGAAGGATGGACAAACTCCTTCAGGCACAGCCACCAGATCTCCCTTGCATTTGCAAGGTTTGTAATTAATTTTTTTTTTATTTTTATTGTATTATTTTTACATGTACCGTCAAATCAGATCTGACTGGTACAGGAGGAGGTTGTCACCTTCTCCAGCAGAGCATCTGGTGGATTTGAACCACGTACTTCTGGGATTGCAGTGCAGCATCTTGCCACTAGGCCACCAGAGCTCCCTTAAGGTTTGTAATTAATTTTGAATTCGCATTTTGTTTTATGATGTGAGGTGTTCAGCTTGCCTCTTAATCACAAGCATGATGACAAACAGGATGTGATAAGAAGGCTATGTTGTTACATGCCGTTGAGTCACTTGCAGCTCATAGCAACCCTATATGTACAACAGCCCTAAACACTGCTCTGTCCTGTGCCAATCACACAGTCTCTGATCCACTCACCCTGATTACCCAGTCCCTGAATGAATCCATCTCATCAAGGGTCTTCCCCTCATGCACTGTCCCTCCACCCAAGCATGACGTCCCTCTCCAAGGACTGGTCCCTCCTTGCAACATGACCAAAGTATGTCAGACGAAGCCTCAGAATCCTTGCCTCCAAGGAGCAGCCTGGTTTAACCCTCTTGAGGGTGAACCTGTTTGTTTTCTTAGCAGTCCACAGTATATTCAGTACTCTTCTCGAGCACCACAGCTCTAAGGCATCTATTATTATTCTATCCTCCCTAGTCATTATCCAGCTCTCTGATGCATAACAAGTGATTGCAAAGATCATGGCCTGTATCAGACGCACTTTAGTCTCCAGAGTGACACCACTGTACTTTGGAGAAGTCCCTAACAGCAGACTTTCCCATTGCAATAAGTCTTTTAATTTCCTGGCTGTTGGTGCCAGGAGTGTTGACTATGGAGCCTATAGTAGGCTACAGCACACCTAAAGGAGGCCCAGTAGGCATTGTGCCTCATTTTCATTTTGGGGGGGGGCAGATGCAGTATCTTATTTGTAGATGGAGTTTCTTGATGTGCCCCGCATTACTACCCCAAGAAATTTCACTGAGATACTGACTTTTTGTTGGTTGTGATTATTTCCCACTCTTGGCCTTCAAATAGGGAGTTCCGGTAACCTATTGAATAAGAGTGGTGGAGGCTATCTGAAAGCCAGGCAGTGGGAATCTAACAGCTGCTCTTCTGGAGAAAGACGGGCAGTCTCCTGTGTGGTTTACAGCCTCTGAAAGTCTACTGGAGGGTCAGTCCATTCCAACTCGACAATGAGAGTGAGTCTTGTCAGCCTAAGGTCATGAGCATAATGGAATAGAATGGTATCACATGGAGAGCCATCAAGGGCTCTGTTAACTTGAGTTCTAACACAGAGCTGGCAAGTAGAAGCACCTCGGAGGCAGTAGAATAACGCAAGCACATCTTTGCTCTTGCCAGCTAACAGCGGGTGACGTGAGATGGTCCTCCAAAATTGAGATTTGCTGAAGCGAAGAAAGGACAGCTAGAGCAGCAGTTAAAAATTGGAACCACCATCTGATTAGGTTTAGAATAATCAACTCTTAATCCAAGATCCATGTGTTTTCTGGAGAGTTGTTGAAAGGGAATGCCGTGGGAATCACCACCTCTGCATCCTTCAAGGGCTTGATGCTGGCGCTGGTCTGCAGTACCACCAGTAATTCAGTAATTAGATTTAGTATTTGCATAGGTAGAGTTAATGCCTTCTACTTGGCTTTTCCTATCAAACTGCCCTTAGTCCTCATTTCAGGAATCTAGTGTGACAGTTCTGTGAACTGTTAAAAGTCCATCCCTAACCTGGCATGCCCCATCTCTGGCCACTAGAACAAGGTCAAGTTTGGATATCCTATGTTGTTGTTGTTGTTGCCATCAAGTCAAGTACAACTCATAGTGACCCTATGAACAAAAGATCTGAACCTAGGCTTGTCCTGCACCATTCTCACACTTCCTGACACAAGAGCCCATTGCAGCAGTCACCTTTGCAATCCACCTGGCTGAGGGTCTTCCTCTCCTTTGCTGACCCTTCTCCCTTCCCAAACATGTCCCTCTCCAAGAAATAGCACCGCCTAGCAATATGTTCAAACTATGTGAGATGAAGCCTCATCATTCTTGCCTCCAAAGAACTCTGGCTGCACCCTCTCTATGACATATCTGTTCGTTCTCTTGGCCGTCCATGGGATGTTCAGGGCTCTTCTCCAACACCATAACTCAAAGGCATCAATTCTTTTTCTGCCATCCTTATCACTGTCCAGCCCTTGGATGCATAGCTAGTAATTGGAAAGACCATGGCCTGAATCAGAGGCACCTTAGTCCTCAAACTGACATCACTACTTCTCAGTAATTTGGATGGTCCCTAACTGCAGACTTCCCCAGAGCAATGTGTCTCCTTATTTCCTGACTGCTTATACCAAGGGTGTTAATTGTGGATTCAAGCAAGATGAAACTGTTGACAGTTTCAGTCTCCTCTCTATCCATCATGACATGCCCTATTGTCTTTATGGAGGCCACCTCATAATCAGTACTTCAGTGAACCAAACCATACAGGTCATTTGATCCTTTCTTAATTTCTCAAGCAAATAAACTAAATGAAGTATCTATACTTACTGGGGCCAAATCAGTAAACTCAGACAACCAATTTTATGTTCTTTGTACCATTAGCCTGCACCCTTAATAGTGCTTCCCACACTTAGTCTCCAGGTACCTTTTTGGAAAAGTATACATTGTAAATTGTTGTTGTTATGTATCATTGAGTGGCCTGCGACTCATAGTGACCCTATGTACAACAGCTCTAAACCCTGCTCTGTCCTGTGCCAGTCTTACTATCTCCGACACACCCATCCCCATTACTCAAGTCACTGAATCAATCCACCTCGTAGAGGGTCTTCCTCTCCCAAGCATGAAGTCCCTCACCAAGGTATATGTTGTTGTTGTTATGTGCCGTCGAGTCGCTTGCAACTCATAGCGATCCTATGTACAACAGCCCTAAACTCTGCTCTGTCCTGTGCCGATCGCATTGTCTCTGACACTCCCATCCCAATTATCCCAGTCACTGAATCAATCCACCTCATAGAGGGCCTTCCTCTCTTGCGCTGTCCCTCCACCCTCCCAAGCATGATGTCCTTCTCCAAGGACTGGTCTCTCCTCACAACATGTCCAAAGTATGTTAGATGGAGCCTCAGAATCCTTGCCTCCAAGGAGCCACCCGGTTTAACCCTTTCCAGGACAAATCTGTTTGTTTTCCTAGCAGTCCATGGTATTCTCAATACTCTTCTCCAGCACCACAGCTCAAAGGCATCAATTCTCCTTCTATCCTCCTTGGTCATTGTCCAAGTCTCTGATGCATAACAAGTGATTGCGAAGACCATGGCCTGTATCAGACGCACCTTAGTCTCCAGGGAGACGCCATTGCTCTTCAGTACTTTGGAGAGGTCCCTAACAGCAGACTTTCCCATGGCAATGCGCCTTTTAATTTCCTGGCTGCTGGTGCCAAGACTGTTGACTACAGAGCCAAGCAAACTAAAGCTGTGTACAATCTCAATCTCTTCACCATCTATCCTGATGCTGCCAGTTGGTCCAGTGGTGAGAATCTTTGTCTTTTTGACATTGAGCCTCAATCCGTATTGTAGGCTGCAGTCCTTGACACTCTGCAGCAGGCGCTTCAGGTCCTCTTCAGTTTCAGCAAGCAGGGTTATATAGTAATGTAAAAATAAACTTTACAAAAAAGTTATAAAAGTTAATTTTTACTTTTTTTAAAAATAAGATTTTCTTTTATTATTTGTTTTTGTGTGTACCGTCAAATCGGATCTGACTAGTACAGGAGGAGATTGCCCCTCCTCCAGCAGAGCATCTGGTGGATTCGAACTGCATCCTCTGGGAATGCAGTGCAGCTTCTTGCCACTAGGCCACCAGAGCTCCATACTTTTTACTTTTTTAAACATTGCAGTGAAAAAATAAAATATCCAGTTCTACTTTTTAGTCATACAATTTTTGCACTAATTCAAGAATTAAGAACAAAGCCATTCAATTAAATGTCTGTAAAATAACTAAAATCAGCAACAAATTTGTCAGCTTGTTTTGGTATTTTTTATATTGTTTGCATACAAAACTTATTTACATTGTGTTTCACACTCTTTCATTCACTTGTACATTTTTAAATAAAGTATAAACTTACTGTCAACTTTCATTATTTAATAAGAAATTTAATATTTAAGAAAATATTAGAAACATGTAGAATAGACATATAAACAAGGTAAGAAATTACTCTTAAATTTCTTGGAGGAGGAATTATTTCTTTTAAAAGAGCTCAAACCTACTGCAATCCCAGAGGAACGAGGTTCGAATCCACCAGGCGCTGTGCTGGAGAAGGAGGAACAGTCTCCTGTACCAGTCAGACCTGATTTGATGGTACATGCACAAAAAATAATAAAAATTTAAAAAAAAAAGAGAGCTCAAACTAGTAGGGACAAAACAGTTCAAAAACATCCCAGAAAAAAAAAACCAAAACAAAACACAAAAACAGCAACAAACAAAAAAAACACCAAAAAAACTCCACAAAACACAAACCTCACCAAAAAGAAAATAAATTTAGGATATGGACATAGATTAATCTCAGAACTCAACTCTAAACGCCTTCTTTTTTTTCCCTTTTTTTCTATAATTATATTTTATTAATTTTCATAAACATTTACAGAGATTTTGGGTTTCCATTCATTCATTGTTGCACTATTCTCTCTACC
>NW_006399986.1:1971904-1975888 GCF_000299155.1 Elephantulus edwardii | reverse complement strand
CTCTTGTTCTATTGACCCTTTCAGCATTATGTAATGACCTTCCTTATCTTCCGTGATGGTTTTTACATTGATATTTATTTTATCAGATATTAATATGGCTACCTGCTTTTTTATGGTTGCCATTTGCTTGGTATATTTTCCCCCACCCTTTTACTTTTAGCCTGTCTTTATCTTCATTTTTCAGGTGTGTCTCTTGTAGACAACATATTGATGGATTTTGGTTTTTTATCCAATCTGCTACTCTCTTTCTCTTCATTTCAACTCTAAACGCCTTCTAATTGGACCCTGCTTATCGGATCCTCCCACAGGTTTCCAGAGATGAATTATTGTACAGAAGGTTATTGTCCATCTCTCCTTCACAGAACAACAGCTGGGGGATTCAAACCTCTTACCTTTGGGATGGCAGGGCAAGTCCCTAACTACTAGGCCACCTGAGCTTCCTGTATTGATGATAAGTCCATTATTCTCTTAGACATACAAGTGATTTGTCTAAATATTTATCAGTTTCAAAGCCAGTTTAAAGTCCTCTCACTGCTGTCGAGGCAGCTCTGACTCATAGTGACCCATGTCCATGGTCACGAGGCTTACAGCCTCACAGGAGACTGTGCCTCTTTCTCCATCAAGCAGTTGGTGGATTTGAACCGCCAGAGACATGCAGGTCTAGGTTAGCAGTGCAGTGTAATACAGAGTATGTCATCAGAACACTAACATTTAGAGTATTCATGCTTTCCTTTTTGTTAATATTAAATGAGAATGAACACTCTGAAGAAAAGATTTTCTATGATGAAGGGAGGGTAACATCTAATTTTTCATTACTTCTTGGCTCAACAATGGGCTGTTTTATTTTGGTTTTTATTCTATTATTAAAACTTTATTTTATTATTTTGTGTGTGTGTGTGTGTGTGCGTGCGTACCGTCAAATTGGATCTGACTGGTACAGGGAGAGATTGCCCCTCCTTCTCTGGCAGAGCATCTGGTGGATTCAAACCGCATATCTCTGGGATTGCAGTGCAGCTTCTTGCCACTAGGCCACTAGAGCTCTCCTACTAAAACTTTTAAAAAAATATTCTTTAAAAAAAAAAAGAATGTTCTTGCAAATGTCAGACTTCAAATTGGAGTTTAGGGCTTATATGCTAAAATAGTGTATTTTCGGTTTCCCGCCAAAAACCCTGATTAAGACACTTGCTTAAGCAAGTGAGTTTTCCTTAATCAACTATCATGTTCCAACACATGATATGCCTAGCCATCCAAGCAAAGAAGTTAGGTTGTTTTCCAGAATTGGTTCTCTCCTAAAGGTCAAACCTGAAGCTTTGCAGGCAACATTTCTTTTGCTAGAAGTAATTTTTGGTGAGTTTTAAAATGATTTTTCAGCTAAGTCTTGGCAGTGCTACACTATCTGTCGGGGTTATCCCTTCTCGCCTAGATTGATGAGATCAGGCATCACTGGAAAATGGACTCTTGCTGGTTTTGTATCTTACAAAAAAATTGAGCAGTTCTTCTGGAGTGTGGGTATCTTCCTGAGTCATGGTTATAGGTCACCTTCAGAAGCGTTCTGGAATTTCACTCTAGTTATGAGTCTAGATAGCAGAACATGATGGTGGCAGTGGTTCAAGGGAGTATCTAACAATGTCTCTGCCAACATCTGCCTTCTGCTCTCCCCAGGATATTGCAAAGACGCATACGAGTACACTTGACATAATCTCATCAAAGGCCTTGCAGCAGGACTGATTAAACAGGAAAAATACACTGTGCCCCACTTCTTCATTGTTTTCCCATATGTTCCTATCCTAATATTCTCAGGGTCACATTTCTTCCCAATTTATGCTACCCTTATCTTCACAGTAGATATCAGTTTATGTTGAGTTTATCTTGGACCTCAGAGATAAAAATCAAAACCACAATGAGACATTATCTCACTGGGCAAAAGTAGCAATGTAGAATAAATTGGCAAACAAATGCCAACAAGGGTATGAAACAATTAGAACTCAAACATTGCTTGTGGTAATATAAAATGGTGCAACCATTTAGGAAAGCAATTTGCTGTTGCCTTAGAAAGGTATAAATAGAACTACCCTTTGGTCCAGTAATGTGACAACTAGGAATATATCCCAAGGTAATAAGAACAAAACTGACAATTTATTGCAGTATTGTTTACAGTAGGAAAAAGCTAGAAACAAGTATCCACCAAAGAAAGAAAGAGTAAAGAACTATAGGATATTTTATATAAAGAACTATAGGATATTTCTACAAAGTATTATGAGTCACCACAAAATAATGAATTCATAAAATACAATAAGAAGGAATCCAGAAAATTTACACTGAGTAATATAAATTGCTTTAAGAAGGACAAAACTGGGAAAAAACTAAGAAAATGTTTTGCACTCAAAATCTTGAAGAATGAACAGGATTAAGATGGCAGAGAGAGAGGAGCAGAAATAAGTAAATAGATAAACTGAATAAAGGGAAATGCATTGTACTTCATTAGATATTGTAATAAGAAGTTTCATTAATAGAATGTGGATGAGCAGATGAAAATCCAATACATTTTGTAAGCTTTAAGTAAAAGAAATTATAAAATAAATATTAGCAGAAATGTGCACACACAGAGACATAAACACAAAACTCCAAAGTATCATTTTGTTGGAATACTTTGGCTAATCATCTTAGTAAATGAATAAAAGCTTCTCTTCCAATTGTAAATGTATGAACTTTATATGTGAATTGTATATAAATAACAGTATTCTAAAAAATAAAGTCTTTAAAAATGTATCTGCAGATAACTTGATATACTATGATGAAGTAAAAAACAATAATACTTAAAGATGTAAAAGTTAAAACTAAATTGTTCAGCTGCCTTAAACAGAAATATCCTCAAATGACCATCTTCTTTTCAAAAAGGTTTAGATACAACATGTAATAATCTTGAAATATAAGAAATATCTTGAAAAAAATAATAATAAAAATACTTATTTAGTAATACAATTTTTAAAATTTTATTTTATTATTATTCTGTGTTGAGTGAACTGTCAAATAGGATCTGACTGGTACAGGAGGAGGTTGTCCCTCCTTCAGTAGAGCATCTGGTGGATTCAAACTGCACACCTCTGGGACTGAAGTGTAGCTGCTTGCCACTAGGCCACCAGAGCTTCCAGTAATACAATTTTTGCATAATTCAATAATTAAAAACCAGTCCATTCAATGAAATGTCAGTAAAATAAAATCAGCAACAGATTTGATTCTTTATATATAAACTTATATATATAATTATATTTAATAAATATATATATATATATTATTGGCAGAATCATGATAGTTGGTGAAGAGATTGAGATTGTTAGCAGCATTAGTTTGCTTGGCTCCACAGTCAACACTCTTGGCACCAGCAGCCAGGAAATTAAAAGGCATATTGCATTGGGAAAGTCTGCTGTCGGTGACCTCTTCAAAGTACTGAAGAGCAATGATGTCAATCTGGAGACTAAGGTGCATGTGATACAGGCCATGGTCTTTGCAATCACTTGCTATGCATCAGAGAGCTGGACAATGACTAGGGATGATGGAAGGAGAATTGACTGATGCCTTTGAGCTGTGGTGTTGGAATATTAATATACCATGGACTGCTAAGAGAACAAACAGGTTGATCCTGAAGAGGGTGAAACCAGGTTGCTTCTTGGAGGCAAGGATTCTGAAGCCTTGTCTGACATACTTTGGACATGTTGCAAGGAGGTACCAGTCCTTAAAGAGGGACATCATGCTTGGGAGGGTGGAGGGACAGCGCAGGAGAGGAAGACCCTTGATGAGATGGATTGATTCAGTGACTGGGGTAATAGGAGTAGGTGTGTCAGAGACATTGATATTGGTACAGAATAGAGCAGGATTTAGGGCTGTTGTAGATAAGGCCACTACGAGTTGCAGGTGACTCTAGGGCACAGAACAACAAGAAGATATTTTTAAAATATATATACATATATAAAAGCAGACTGTGCA
>NW_006399986.1:1969202-1971055 GCF_000299155.1 Elephantulus edwardii | reverse complement strand
TAATCGGGATGGGAGTGTCAGAGACAGTGCGATTGGCACATGACAGAGCAGAGTTTAGGGCCGTTGTCCATAGGGTCGCTATGAGTCGCAGGTGACTCGATGGCACATAACAACAACAACAACATAATAATAATAATAAAAATAATAACTTTAAAGTAGAAAAAATCTTATACAATACAAACACAACAACCTCATTTATTGTCAAGCATCGTCACTGACCAGAATTCCCATCCAGCAGATTTCAGAGGCTGTCAATGGAAAAAATGAGAGATTGTCTGTGTTTCTCCCCTGGAATGAAATCTTACTGCCAGGGAGGGACCCCTCCTTGGTTTACAAGAGCAGCTCCCTATGGACCAAGCCACCGGAGAGAGCTCCCTTAATCCAACAGAGTCAGGATGTAAAGATATATATGAAGATCATTACGTCGTTAAGTATCTGAAATAAGCTCTATTATTAACCTGTCCATGTGCCATATAGTGGTGGCTTATGATAATTTGCTGTGACACTGGGATCTATGTCACTAGTATGTTAAATATCAGCAGGGTCACATGTGGTGGCAGTTTTCAGCTGAGCTTCCAGCCTAAGACCAACTAAGGAAGAGGACTGTCCATCCATTTCTGAAATAACAGCCCTTGGAAAACTCTATGGACAAGAGAAGAATGTGATCAGCCCTGCCTAGCAACAAGAATAAGGAACCGAGAGCCAACAAAGAAAGCCTTCCGCTAAGCCACTGCTCTGAATTCCGAGTTCTAGCTTGTGACACTGTTAGCCAACCACTTATTTTTTATTTTTTTTTTATTTATTTTTTTTTAGTTTTCTTTTCTACTATCATAGATCTTATTAAGGACATCACAGGTCACAGTTCAGGTTAGTGAACACCCAGAGAGTACAGTTCTTGGGTCAGCACAGCCTTCTCTCAGGCGAGCTCACAGGACGGCCTCCTCTCTCTTACCCCTCTGCCTCCTCGTAATCTCTGCTTTGCTTGAGGAAGTGCTACAAAGCTCTGCTGGTTGTAAGCAGCACCACTGGCACCCCCATTCTGACACAAGCCTGACCTTGAAGCCCTAGTTTCCTGTTCAGCAGATCTAGCACCTCAGGAAATGCTGAAGGCCCTAGTCCTCCCACAAGCCGTCCGTTTTCCTGGGTTGTGGGCTGAAGCCACAGCTCTGTCTCATGCTGGTCTCTTGTTCTGCCGTTGCTACTACTTTGCCACACACCACAGTCTCACACAGCTCTCCAGGGTCCCAGCGGTCACTGTCCAACTCATTTTGACAGAATGATTCTATTGATTCTTTCATTTTGCTTTGGCAGTTGCCTGTGTCATCAAGATTTTGTCTATCCCTCTGTCATTGATTAATAGTTGACACCAATTCAGGCTGACACCCTGCTGCATTGCTTATCTATCTCCCGCGGAGGTGCTAATGGGCGAATGGATTCTCTCCAGAGGTGAAGATGTTTGATTGGAAGTGCAACTTCCTCAGGCTATTACACTGTTGTTATTAAGTGCTGAGTTAAGGGTTGAGTCTAGGCAACTCATAGTGACCTTATGAAAGTCCTTTGCGACAATTGCGTGCATGATTTTCATCCTTTCTCCAGGTTCCTAGGGTTTTCGGAGGCGAACTATTTATGGAAGTGGACGCCACTCCTGCTTCCAAGCTTGTTTCAGTCAGGGAGCTCCACCAAACACTGTCCATCGTGGGTAACCATTCTCGCATTTGACTCATCAGTGTCACAGTGTTCAGCTTCACAGCGACCACAAGTTACCTCTGTACGGCAAGTGAACAGACCAGGCTATTCCACTAGAGCTCCCTATTTTACCCATAATATCCCTCAATATTTTAATTGGTGTGCTG
>NW_006399986.1:1965203-1968643 GCF_000299155.1 Elephantulus edwardii | reverse complement strand
CCCCCGCCCATCCCCACTCCTCTGCTCCTACCCTCTCCCCCTTGGTTCCTCATACATGTTTTGATAGTTATCTTTCTATTTCTACAATAAAAGTCTTGTACAGTATTTGTCCTGATGGAACTAAGTTCACTCAGCATAATGCTCTCCAGTCCCTCATAAGTTATGCAGTAAGTTTTTAAATCATTGCTCTTGCGTGCTGCATAGTATCCCATCAGGTCAATGTATCACAATTTCTCAGTCCATTCAGTTGTGGTTGGACATTTGGGCTGTTTCCATGTTCTTGAGATGGTGAGTAACACTGCTATGAACATTGGAGTACAAATGTCAATGTCCCTTTGTTGCACCACAACAAGATAAAGGTAAACAACCCAATTGAAAAATGGGCACAGGATACAAACAGACACTTCACCAAAGAAGACATTCAGATGGCTAAAAAACACATGAAGAAATGTTCACAATCCCTAGCTCAAAGAGAGATGCAAATCAAAACTACTATGATGCAGCAGTGAATGAATGGAAATCCAAATTCTCTATAAATGTTCATTAAAATTATTTAAAAAATAAAAGGAAAAAAACCATACATAGCAAAATGTTTACCATGTCAGCATTTTCTACATATATGGTTCAGTAATGCAGATTACATTTTTCAGATTGTGCAACCACTAAACTAGATCTTGTTCAGTATCTCAAAAACCTGGGCTAGAGAAGTTAATTTAAAATTCTTTTATTGATATTATAATAAATATTTCATTTAACGAAAAAAAAAAAACTACTATGAGATATCATCTCACCCCCGTAGCAACAGTAAAATTCAACAGAGCAGCAAACAACAAATGCTGGCAAGATTGTGGAGAAATGGGAACCCTGATTCACTGTTTTTCTTGTTGTTTTTGATTGCCTTCAAGTCGAGCACGACTCAAAGAGACCCTATAAACAAAAGGCCTAAAACCCCTCTATAACTGACATTTAGCAAAGTTGATAGAGTTTCAGGAGGCATGTTATTTAGGAAGTGGGTGCCACTCCTGCTTCCAAAACCTGTCATAGAATGTTACTGATGTTGTGTGCCATTGAGTCGCCTGCGATGTATAGTCACCCTATGGACAGCAGCTCTGAACCCTTTCCTGTCCTGAGCCAGTCTCACTAATTCTGACACACCAGCCCCCATCACCCCAGTTACTGTGTCACTCCATCTCACCCAGGGTCTCCCTCTCCTGTGCTGTTCATCCACCCTTCTGAGCATGATGTCCTTCTTTAAGTACCGATCTCTCCTGGCCACGTGCCCAAAGAAAGTGAGGCAGAGCTTCAAAATCCCAGCCTTCAAGGAGAGACTTGGCTGTACCCTCTCCAAGACAGACCTATTTGTTTTCTTTGCAGTCCATGGTATGTTCAAGACTCTTCTCCAGCACCACAACTTGAAGGCGTCTATTCTTCTTCTGTCATCCTTAGTCATTGTCTGACCCTCTGAAGCATATCAAGTAATTGAGAAGACCATGGCCTGGATCAGCTCTGCCTTTGTATCTAGACTGACATTGTTGTTTTTCAGCACTCTGGAGAGGTCCCTGACAGCAGATTTTCCCAATGCAATTTGTCTTCTGATTTCCTGACTGCTGGTGGTAAGAGTGCTGATTGTGGATCTGAACAAGCTGTAATTGCTAACAACCTCAATCTCTTCTCCATCTATTATGGTGTTGCCAATTGGCCCAGTGGTGAGAATCTTTATCTTCTTGATGTTAAGCTTCAATCCATAATTGAAGACTATAGTCTTTGACCTTTTGCAGCAGGTGCTTCAGGTCTTCTTCAGTTTCAGCTAGCAAGGTTGTGTCATCTGCATTTTGTAGGTTGTTAATGAGTCTACCTCCAATCTTGATGCCACATTCCTCCTCATAATGCCCTGTTTCCCAAATGATCTGTTCTGCATACAGATTGAAAAGGTACAGGGAAAGGATGCATCCCTGACACACTCCTTTCTTGATTTTTAACCATGCAGTGTTTACTTGCTCTTTTCTGAGGACTGCTTCTTGTTCCAAGTATAGGATTCATATAAGCATGACCAAGCATTCTGAGATTTCCATTTTCCTCAAGATTACCCACAATTTATTGTGATCCACACAGTCAAATGCATAGTCAATGAAACACAGTTAGTCATTCTTCCGATACTCTCTTGGCTTTCCGCCAAGATCCATTGACATTGGCCATAATGTCCCTAGTGCCATGACCTCTTCTAAACCCAGCCTGTATTTCTGGTAGTTCTCTGTCAATGAACTGTTAAGTCTTTTCTGGATAATCTCCAGGAGGATTTTGCTAGTGTGTGATATTAGTGATATTGTTCTATAATTTCCACACTCTGTTGGGCCACCCTTTTTTGGAATGGGAATAAATATGAATCTCTTCCAATCAGTTGGCCAAGTAGTTGTCCTCCAGATTTCTTGGCACAACATGGTAAGCACATGCAGGACAGGCATCTATTTGCTGAAATACATCAATTAGTATTCCATCAATTCCTGGGGCTTCATTTTCTGCCAAGACCTTCAGAGCAGCCTGCATTTCCTCCTTCATCACCATTTTCTCTTGCTCATATGTTGTTTCTTTAAATTCTTCTGTGTCAGCCAATTCTTTTTAATACAATGACTCTGTATACTCTTTTCATCTGCTTTTAATGCTCTTGAATCATTTAACATTCTGCCCATAGCATCCTTAAGCATTGCAACTCGTGGCTTGAATGTATTCTTTAGTTCCTTTAGCTTAAGAAATGCTGAGAGAGTTTTGATTTTCTGACTCCTTGCACAATTCATTATAATATTTTGCCTTGTCTTCCTGAGTGGCCCTTTGAAATCTTCTATTCAGCTCCTTAACGTCTTGATTTCTTTCCTTTGCTTTGGCTTCTCAGCAATCTAGTACAATATTCAGAGTCTCTTCTCACATCCATTTGGGTCTTTTCTTCTTCCTTCTTAGTAATGACTTTTTGCATTTTTCCTTGTTTTTTTTTTAAATAGCATTCAGTTTATTACAAATATTTAGTATCGGTGTCCCATATTTCCCCCCTTTTGTTTTTATCATAATTATGTTATCACCTAGATGAGCATCCTTTATACATAAACAAATAAAACAAATTAAACATAATAAACTCAAAGAAATACTTTCAAAAATCTGCATATGATCAAAAGGATTCAGGTGGAATGTTCCTTGAAAGTCTGTTTTAATTGTCCCATTGTCACAGTGCTTGTCAAAACCAGTTCTGATTAATCTGCTTTTTGCATTTTTTCATTGAATGATATTCTTGTCATCTTCCCACAGAACATCTAGTCTTCATTCACTAGTGTTAAGGCCTCAAACCTATTCCTGAGTTGATTTTTAAATTCATGGGAGATAGACTTAAGGCCAAATTTTTATTCCTGCAGATATGATTTAACCTTCTTCCCTCCCTTTTAAATTATTATTAT
>NW_006399986.1:1960636-1964013 GCF_000299155.1 Elephantulus edwardii | reverse complement strand
TTTAAAAGTGATGTATGATAGGGTATTATGGTTATCACAAGAGTCCACAATTAAGGTTGCATAGTGGAATGTACTTGGGGCGGTGGGAGGGGTGCGGGGGGATTGTGTCCCAGGGAGAGAGTGTTTCTTTTACTTTTGAAAGAGAGGAGCGAACTAGTGGGGGAGAGGGCTGGGCGGGGAGAGAAGTGCAGCAATGAATGAATGGAAATCCAAAATCACTGTAAATGCTGATTAAAATTATTTAAAAAAAATAAAGATAAAAAAAACCCCAAAACAATACCCAATCCCTTCCACACAATTCTATCCCTCATCTGTTCCAATGCAGCAAATACAACTCATCCCATCTTTCCCAGTCTCCCTCCAACCCCAATGCCAGTCCCGCTCCACAACAGTGATACCATACACCATTTGTCCCTCTGCGACTGAGATAGTTCACTCAGCACAATGTCCCCCAGGGTCACCCACCTTGAACAATATTCCACGAGTTCCTTGATTCTCAATGCAGCACAGCCCTCCATTGTGTGAACACACCACAGCCTCTCCATCCATTGACCTGTCCACAGTCTCCCAGGCGGTTTCCAACTCCCTGACACTGTGAACAAAGCCATGATAAACATGGGTGTGCATATATCTGCCTGGGTGGTGGCCATGGTCTCCCTGGAGCATATTCCCAATAGTGCAGTTGCGGGTCAAATAGCACCTCCATTCGCAACTCCTTGTAAAAGAGCCACACTGCCCTCCATAGTGGCCGCACCATCCCACACTCCCACCAACAGTGAACTAGGGCTCCAGCCTCTCCACAGCCTCGCCAGCACTCGCCACCTTCTGTTCTGTTAAATTTTGCTTTTCTTATTGGGGTGAGATGATATCTCATAGTTGTGTTGATTTGCATCTCTCTTAGAGCTAGGAATTTTGAACATTTCTTCATGTGTTTGTTTGCCATCTGAATGTCTTCTATGGTGAAGTGTCTGTTCATATCCTGTGCCCATTTTTCAATTGGATTGTTTACCTATCTTCTTGTGGTGGATTTAACCTTCTTTAGTTTTAATTTGAACTTGCATATGAGCAGTTGATGAGCTATTCCACAATCAGCACCTGGTCCAATTTTTACTGCTGATATTGAACTTCTCCAACTGTTCCTTCCACAGATGTAATAAATTTTATTCCTGTTCATCCCATCAGGTGAAATCCATGCATATAGCCTGCCCTTATATTTCTTATAAAAGGTATTTTCTAGGAATAAATCATTGATTATACAGAACTCTATCATTCTATCCCCAGCCTCATTTCTGTCACCAAGTCAATCTTCTCCAATTACTGATCCTTCTTCCTGATTCCCAACTTTCGCATTCCAGTCACCTATTATTATTAAAGCATCTTGGTTACATGTTCAATCTATTTCTGACTGCAACTCTTGGTAGAAACCATGTATTTGCCCTCCTTTGACTCTGGTTGTAAGTACATAAATTTGAATGATAGTGGTATGATTCACTGTTGGTGGGAGTGTAAATTGGTGCAACCACTATGGAAAGCAGGAATGTCACTTTCTCAAAAAGTTGGAAATAGTACAACCAGGAGAGGATAAAATAGATGAATGGGGCCTTCTAAGAATAAAATCACTATGCACATCCAAAAACTTCTCCAACAGGGTAAAAAGCCACAGACAGGGGAAAAAATTCTTGGGAATGACATATCAGATAAGAGACTTACATCTAGAATTTATAAAGTACACGAGCACCACAACAAGATAAAGGTAAACAATCAATTGAAAAATGGGCACAGGATATGAACAGACACTTCACCATAGAAGACATTCAGATGGCAAACAAACACATGAAAAAATGTTCAAAATCCCTAGCTCTAAGAGAGATGCAAATCAAAACAACTATGAGATATCATCTCACCCCAGTCAGAATAGCAAAATTTAACAGAACAGCAAGCAACAAATGCTGGTGAGGTTGTGGAGAAACTGGAACCCTTATTCACTGTTGGTGGGAGTCTAAAATGGTGCAACCAATGTGGAAGGTGGTATGGCACTCAAAAAGTTGCAAATAGATATACCATTTGACCCAGCAATTCCACTATTGGGAATATACCCTAAAGAGACCATAACTGCCACCCTAGCAGATATATGCACACCCATGTTTATTGCAGCTTTGTTCACAATAGCAAAGAGCTGGAAACAACCTAAGTGCCCTCAACAAATGAATGGATAGAGAACCTGTGGTACATTCACACCATAGAACACTATGCTGTGCAAAGAAGGTCACTGGGCTAACTGCTGCCCTGACCCTCTCCCTCCAACATGCCCCTATCTGTGGGACACTGGACCATTGGAAGGCCCTTCGGCGCCTAGCTGTGACAGGGATCCCCTTCACCAAGCCTGGTCCCCATTCTGGCCAACCTCTCAGGCCTGGACACTGAAGACTGAAGATGCCCAGGTTCGACGACCTCCATTACCATTACAGAGGCTAGGGTAACCTCTCAAGTAGCAAGATAAAAGAAATGACCAACTAGAACCAGCTGCTGTGACATCCATATTCTCCTATGGCTACTGGTCCTGGGCCATCCCAATCCAGCCTCTGAGCCCCAGATCTTTGCCCCTATTACGCAGAAAGTAGCTAGAAAGAATACATCACTACATCACCCTTATTTCTTACTAAAGAGGCTGGAATGTCAGGCCAGGAGCAAGGTCAAAGGGAGAATAAAGGAATCAAGGAATATCAACATGTCAACAAAGGGAGTGAACAACCTCAACTACTATGGAGTGCCCCTCCATTCCCTCCCTAGAAGACCACGCACCTGGCTAAACCACAATGAAATGTTCCTCTCTTCCCTCCCTAAAGACCTTCACTATAAAACCTGCCCTAACCCACTTTAGGCCACAATATTTCTCTGGTCTGTCCCTCTGCCTGCAGACCAAGGAATCCCGCCCAGGAGACCCCTTTAAAGCTTCTTTAGTTTCCTTTTGTTTTAAAAAAAAATATGCTGTTTTGAAAAACAAGGAACTTATGAATTATTATACAAAATGGGTGACCTAGAAGACATTATGCTAAGTGAAATATCTCAGTTACAAAAAGAAAAATATGGCATAATGCCACTGTTATAAAACAAGACTGACATGGGGGCTGGGGGAAACTAAGAAATGAGGATAAATAATGTATATGGCATTGAAACTGATGAGGGAGAGAACTGTAGAAAAGGAATATATAATTAGATATTATTGGCGTGATAAGAGTCCAGAATGTTGTTGTTGTGGTGGTGGTGGTGGTGGTGTGCCGTTGAGTCGCTTGCGACTCATAGCGACCCTATGTACAACAGCCCTAAACTCCGCTCTGTCCTGTGCCAATCGCACTGTCTCTGACACTCCCATCCCA
>NW_006399986.1:1959314-1959981 GCF_000299155.1 Elephantulus edwardii | reverse complement strand
TGTTGATAAATCGTCCACCAATCTTGACCCCATATTTCTCCTCATAGAGCCGAGCCTCCCAGATAATCTGTTCTGCCCCAGGTAATCGAAGACGCAAAAAACCGCGCGACATTCGTTCCGGCCCGCCTATCTACACACCAGTTCCATAGGATGCATCACCTTTATTCGGGAAACATTACTACTAAACTTCAGAGACATTGATCCCAACATAAGGAACTACCATCAGCTGATGGTACAACAGTCAAGTGATCTTGATGATTTTAATTCTAAGTCCTTCTAATTCTCCTTCTTCTTTCTTCCTTGCCTTCTTTCCTTTCTTTTCTTCCTTTTCCTGCTTATTACATTTAGCATGATACATTTATATTCCATTTTTACAATTAGAGGCTTAATCAACTGCCAGAAAAACAACAAAAGTAAGAATAAAGTTTACATTATTTTCTTGCACACAGCTATTCCTTATGGTCATGGTTCCTTGGAGAGCATGAAAGGCCATTCTTTATGGTCATGGTTCTTTGGTAATTGGAGAGCTTGGTAAACAATGGCTTTTCACTTAAACATTTTCTTTTTAAACGTGTTCTTCAACTTGCTTGGGTTACAAAGTTACAAAGTAAAAAAGTTACATTTTAAATTTAAGCTGATACATTTTACATTTTTAGCTGAATTTACA
>NW_006399986.1:1924870-1951206 GCF_000299155.1 Elephantulus edwardii | reverse complement strand
GTGTTAATATATCTGCTTTCTGATTTCCTTCCACTAAAGGACCTGGGAGAGCAGAATGACTCCTAATATGTTGTACACTGTACTTATGATCTCGATCATGAATTAATTTTTGTAAATCTTTTAATAGAAGAATAATAGTAGATTCTCCTGAGATGACAGCAGTTTCAATATGAGGAAAAAGGACGAACCACATACTTTAAATCAGTGTAAAGGTTAAAAGGTTCTTTGTAATGTTCAAAAGCCATACTCACAGCTGTAATCTCTGCCTTTTGTGCAGAAATTCCCAGATTAATTCTAACAATGGGTGTTTTCCCTATAGCATAAACAGCAGATTTGCCATTGGATGAGCCATCAGTAAATACTGTAATAGCCCCCTCGAAGGCTCTGCTGAGTATTTATTAGGAAAAATAATTTCTGTCTCTTGTACAAATTTTGAAATAGGGTTTTGTGGGAGGTGATGTTTAACTTGACCTGAATAATTAGCCAATGCAATTCCTCAGTCGTCATCATTTTGTAATAGATAGTCCATTTGATGTCTCTTGTAAGGTACTATTATTAAAGACATTTCCTTGCCAAATAATTTTTTTGACCTAATTCTTCCTTTCATAATCAAATGACTACACAAAGTAACATAAGATGGCACCATTTTTGTCTGAGGATGAGGCAAATGTGTCCATTCTAGAATCCCATTTTGCTACAAGCATGCTGTTGGTGTAAATTTAGACTTTAATATTATTAAAGCCCACTCTTTGGTATAGTCTAATTGTACTACTTTAGCAGTCTGTATCTTATCCTCAATTATCTTTAATTTTTCTAATGCTTCTAATGTCAAACTTCTTTTAGATTTAGGAGAAGCATCTCCTTTTAATATATTGAACAAAGGATCAAGCTCTCCAGTGGTAATTTCTAAATATGGCCAGATCCAATTAATGTTCCCTAATAATTTCTGAAAATCATTAAGAGTCTTTAAGTTATCTGTCTTCATCTGCATTTTTTGGGACATAATATATTCATCATGTATAACCTTTCCTAAATAATTAATTGATTTATTATGTTGAATTTTATCAGGAGCTATATAATTAGCCCATGTTTCTAGTTGTTAACTTTTTTTCTAATTTTATTATTTTTCGGCACATCCCCATAGCTAGGTGGCGGTAGTGCATTTAGGGCCTTTTTGGAAGAGGTCTGGGACATTTGAAAAGGTCCATATCCATCATCTTCCCAATGATACTTAGCTGCTTCTTCCTCTAAATCTGCCTCATCCTGGGAGTCTAATCATTCATCATCAGTACCTTCCTGAGCCGCAGCCTGCGCTAAAACCTCTTCAGAAGAAGAATATTTCTTTTTACTGTCTGAAATTAAGGGAGCACCCTCCTGATCCTCAGCTATTGAAGGAGCCTCTTCCATGAAGATCTCCATTTCACTCTTATCCATTAACATGTCTCTAATTTGTACCCTCACAGCAAATGCTTGTACCGGGACTTCCCCAGCACCCTTTGTTTCATAAAAACGTCTCATATCAGCACCTACCTTCTTCCAGTTGCCAAGAGAAAGACTACCTTCCTCTGGAAACCAAGGACTTACTTTTAACACAGAATCATAGAATTCACTTAAACTCTTTCAGGGGACTTTTACCCCGCGAGCAGCTAACATATGACTCAAAACTGGAACAAAAAGATTTTTACCTTTTGAGTGTAATTGTCCCATGATTAATATCTGCACTTACTCGTCTTAACCCAGCGAATATGCTTCGGGCGAACCTACAGCATTCTGCGACGAGAGCCGACTTCTGACTTGAAAAATATTTAAAGAAACAAAGAGGAGAGATAGCTTACCTGGGTGTTCCTCACTTTCGAGCCCCAGGTTCCAGGCGGCAACTGCCACGGGCTGCTCCAGTCGGGAGGGGCTTGTAAGCCTGAGGTCTAGGGTCTCAAAGAGGGAACACGAAGGTGGGTAGAAGTTCGGCGAAGGGACGATGAAAGAACACAAGACAAACAGTCAAGTGAGCTTGATGATTTTCATTCTAAGTCATTCTAATTCTCCTTCTTTCTTCCTTGCTTATTGCATTTAACATGCTACATTTATATTCCATTTTTACAATTAGAGGCTTAATCAACAGCCAAAAAAAAAACCCAAAACAACAAAAGTAAGAATAAAGTTGACATTATTTTCTTGCACACAGCTATTCTATTCTTTATGGTCATGGTTCTTTGGTAATTGGAGAGCTTGTTAAACAATGGCTTTTCACTTAAACATTTTCTTTTTAAACCTGTTTTTAAACCTGTTCTTCAACTTGTTTGGTAGCAAAGTTACAAAGTAAAAAAGTTACATTTTAAATTTAAGCTGATATACTTTACGTTTTTAGCTAAATTTACAATATTATTTATTTCCATTCAAAAGACAACACTTTTACACTTTCCATTATTTTACACTTTCCATTATTCCAGGGGTGATCACTATCTCAATAAGGGGGCTTTGGTTTATAAAAAGGATGTTTTGGATCATAATATCACCTAAATTCATCATTCTAATCTCATGTTTCATGATTTATTTTACCACTTATACCTTTCATAACATCTTCCTTCTGGTCACTTTCAAGCCTTTTGAAAAACATATCCCAAAAACCATCAGGGTGTTTTGCATTAAATTAATCATATTTTCCAGTATATGGAAGAGGTTTATCTGTAGGCTCTGGAATTCTGTAAGGGCCTCTCCCAATAGAGGGCTGCCACAAACAACCATTACCTAATAGATAAATAATTCTTCCACCTGGTGTTCTCATGGTGGGGGGCAAGGGTTTGGGTTTTTCTTTTGAAGGAGTTCTTATAAGCCCTAGAAATCTAGGAATCTCTGGAGTGGTCATCTCTAGGATTTCCACCATTAATTCTTTTTGTTATAATGCATCCATGAATTCCCTTAAAATTGTATTATTCTTGAGAAGTTTTCTAATGCTAAAAGAACCGGAGGTAATGTTTGCACATCAAAGTCGTCACCTCCATTTAGTTCTTTCTGGGAACATCTAACAAACTTTTAGTAGGAACACTTTGTGTAAAGAACACAGCCTTTTTTCCCTGTCCCACATAGAAAACACAAAGAGACAATAGAAGAGAAATTACAGAAAGGCCAAGAACAATCATGGAGAAAGCACACGTTCCGAGAGGCTGACTTCCTTGAAGTTTTCGCCTCAATCGGGTGATTTTGTCACGCAGACTCCCTTGGAGTTGGTGTGGCAACCAGCCGGGTGTGAGGTCATCCGGGTCTTCTGGCAGGTGGTCCTCGGGGTGGACGTGGGAGAGATTTCATTCTGCAAACACTGCTGGTGATGGACGTGTATTTTAAGGAGAGAATCTGGGGCTGCAGTGGCCGCTTTATGGTGAGTTTGTTGATGGTGAAGGGGAAGCCCCAGCTCCCGGGGATTTGGGGTCGGGTGTTAGGGTTCCTCCCGTGGTCGAGGCCAGAAAGAAGCGAAAGGAAGCCTCTGGGCTTAAATACCTGGATCCCTTTTCCCCTTGCAAAAAAAAAAAATCATGCAGAAAAAGGTCGGGGGGGGGGGTACCCTTGGGGCCCTGAAGTGAAGTGGTGTGTGTCCACGGATGGTGTGAGTCTAGGGATGGTGTGAGTCCAGGGATGGTGTG
Organism: Elephantulus edwardii; assembly: GCF_000299155.1. Classification (NCBI taxonomy): domain Eukaryota; kingdom Metazoa; phylum Chordata; class Mammalia; order Macroscelidea; family Macroscelididae; genus Elephantulus; species Elephantulus edwardii. The sequence continues at coordinate 1,947,571 of NW_006399986.1, read as the reverse complement.
AGTCCAGTCCTGGTGGAAGTCCCGGGAGTAAATGAGGCTAAGCCCTGTCTGTTCAGCACTTGGGGAGAAGAAAATAGACAAGTTGTCATCTTGAATTAACATGTTGTGAGACCTGGCACTGCCCTTCTATTTCTGACTTGTGTCTGCAATTAATTTCTCAAGAAAGATGGAGTTAATGAAATACAGGTATAATAGAAATGGTAATGCCATTCCTGCAACCAAAAGATAATTTAGGGATTGTGAAAGACTCCATCCAGGGGCAGATAGACACAGATACCCTCCTTGTAGGGCCTGGATCAAACTATAAGCTCCCTGTAATTCTTGGCAGGGAGCACAGACCTGGCATGAAAGTATAGTTCTTTAAGAGTTCCTTAAAGGTGTGTTTCTTTTTTAGGGAAAGTAAGTCTTTTATTACTTACTAATAAGCCAATTGAAGACATTGCATGGTCAGAGGGAACACTGGGGAGGCTCAGGGTGCACCTTGATCCCTTCTTTATTTTCCTGGAACAGGGTACAGCCTTCTGTGGCTCCCCACTCCTACCATGGATGCTGTAGGTGGAGTCCAGCTGGAGGTCCTCCTGAGTTTTCATGGCCCTCCCAGCTGGGACACGATGACTGGTTGCTCTTGAGTAGCAATAGTGCTGACACAGAGAGAGGTGACAGCACAGAGCAGACAATGTCCTCACACCCAGTTCTGTAAGCCACCTGGTTCCACATGTTGCCGTCTGCCACGTTCCTCACATTCAGATGTGCACTCGTTTCAGACCCCTGAGCTAGTTCAGACCCATCTTGTTGAGTTGTATACAGTGGACAATTGCACCCTCATATATAGGGTGCATACAGGTCTCCAGCCTTCTTTGACAGGCTCCTTCAGTTTTCCAAGGCTTTAAATCTTCGGACAAGGAGGTGACCCATTCTTCTCCCTCCAAGAGTCTGGAGGATTCAAACTGCTAGAAACACAAAGTCCCTGTCATCTGTGTTGGTAGTGCAGTTCATCCTAGGTGACTTTATGAATTGTATTATTTTATTCTTTTATATTGAAATATCTGATATGTCATGAAATAGGAACAGGAAAGAAAAAATATTTTCAACAAATAAAATATTGAACATCAGCAATATTTTTATATAATAACTAAGGATGACAGAAGACAACTTAATGCCTTTGAGTTGTGGTACTAGAGAAGGGGATTGAACTTACCATAGACTACCAAGAGAAGAAACAGATCTGTCCTGGAGAAGTTGAAATCAGGTTGCTTTTTAGAGGCAAGCACTGTTTTTTCCTTTCTTCAAGGATTAGAATTTTTCTTTTTCCACACTTGTTATTGTCATTCAAGATTAGTTTTTTACTGGTGAGCTGTTTTGCTTGTTTCTTTTTCTCTTTTTTAAAAGAAGTCCAAAGAGCAATGAAGAACAAATAAAGTATCAGACTTAAAGTACAAGTTGTTTGTTGTTATGTGCCATCAAGTCAACTACGATTCATACTGACCCTTTGCGCAATAGCTCTGAACGCTTCTCTATCCTGAGACATTCTCACTGTCTCTGACACATCTACCCTCAGTGCTCCAGTTACTGTGTCAATTCGTCTCATTTGGAGTGTTTCTTTCCTGTGCTGTCTCACCACCCTTCCAAGAATGATACCCTTCTCTAAAGACTGGTCTCTCCTGGCTACATGCCCAAAGTTATGAAAGACAGAGCCTCAAAATCCTTGAAGCAAGCTTTTTGAAGCTCTGCCTCACTTCCTTTGGTGTATTGCTGGGATGGACCAGTCCTTGGAGAAGGATGTCATGCTTGGAAGGGTGGAGGGACAGCACAAGAGAGGAAGACCCCAGATGTGATAGATTAACACAGTAACTGAGGTAATGGGGGTAGATGTGTCGAAGACAGTGAGACTGGCACAGGTAAGGGCAGAGTTCAGAGATTTTCTACATCGGCTCACTATTAGTTACAATTTGATGGCACGTAATAATAACAATAATATACTTGCTTTTCATTTTCTCAGTGTTTCTAGTCAGTTTCGATTCTGTGAAGTTCTAGATCACCAACACTCTGAACCTCATTAAGTTCTGCAGGATAGTTTTGCAAATTAGAATTCATTCTATCCATGTGGACATTATCATTGTATTTTTCTTCTCCTAAAATAAAGGTCAATCTACAGAATTTTCATAACAGACCAGGCAAAGCTAATCTGCAAACACTGCAACTCACTATGGCCATAATTATATTTTTAGAAATAATCTCTCTTGAAAATGGAAGATCTCATGTAGATTACTTTGAAATATGCTAAAAAAGACCCCATGTAATTATATACCATCAGGTCTGAACTCCCTCTTAGCTAACCCTCCACTAAGTTTTCAGAAGCTGTAAATCACAAGAGGAGAGATTGCCCATCTGTCTAGCAGGAAGTGGTTGCTGGGTTCACTTTGGCTGTCTTCGGGTTGGGAGTGGAATTTCTGACCACTTGGCCACCCAAATTCCACCTAATGTCTGATAACTATTTGGACAGGTCTTTGAAAAGTGGCCCTAGAGTCACATGGTCCTAAGTAATTTCTCTCATGAATTCACATGATTGAGAGGACCAGAAGGTGTTGGTCATCAGCTGCTACCCTTAGACTTGATCACAAAACTAGGTATAATCTTATGCAGAAGACCTTGCTATTGAGAACTGTTTCCTGAAAATAAGCAGTTAAACTTCTCACATGCAGACTCTTCAAGACAAATGAAACTCTGCTCGTTGTGAACCTTGATGGTGAACTACTGTTTATCTATATCTCCTTCATTCTAGGAACCTGTTACCTTTGAGGATGTCAGTGTGGATTTCACAGAGGCAGAATGGAAGACCCTGAGCTCCGAGCAGAAGAGTTTGTACAAAGAAGTGATGCTGGAAATTTATAATAATCTCCTGTCCTTGGGTGAGTATAGACTCTTCTCTTCTCTTCTCTTCTCTTCTCTTCTCTTCTCTTCTCTTCTCTTCTCTTCTCTTCTCTTCTCTTCTCTTCCCTCCCTCCCTCCTTCCCTCCCTCCCCCCTCCCTTGACATTTTGTAGTCTCCTACAACATGTTATCTGAATCCTGGGGGCCCAGTGGTTGTGAACTTAGCGTCTAACATAAATGTGGACATTGAGTGTGGTGAGCCAGTCCTGATTAAAAGAATCTGAAGTCAGCCTCTGTAAAGGTGAATAGCCTTGTAATTCCTAGAGGCAGGTTCTCCTTGGTCAGGCAGAGACACAATCAGTTCTAGTAATTCCCCCCCCCCCAAATGTCATTGTTCCTATATAATACAAAACAGCTTGTGGTTAAAGCTAACCTCAGCATCGGTGGCTACTGTCAACCCCTGATCTAAATTAGGAGCTGAGAGTGGCACCATGCCCTCAACCAGGGAGAGTTTGTTGACTTGCTTTTTTGGTTGTGATTTTTGGTGGTAGTCTGTGGATCCTGTAGTAGGGGACTCCATGGATGAGACAGTGCCTGTCATGAGAGCAGAAAGACAGCCCGACCATCCCCATTATAGCCACTCTAATGCAAACTTTCTCTCTTCAGCAGAAACAGAGCCACCAGTCTACACCTCTTCCTCTTGCCTTCTGGCTTTCTGCTGTCCGCAGTTCCTCACCCAGTATGTGCAACAGGTCTTCCCAGAGTTGTATGCAGAACATTATGTCCACCCAGCAGGGGGGAGCCCAGGGCCTCAGACCCAGCAAGAACATCAGGATTCTCAAGAGACCTGCTGGAGTGAATGCACAGAAGGTCAGGAGAGAGAAGTCTCCAACGCTTCCTGTGGAAGGGCAGGGAAGAGAGCAGCTCCATGGGAATGTGGACCAGATGCCTATTGCATTGCCAGCTCAACCCAAAGTGAGTCAACCATCCCCAGGGAGAGGAAACTCCGAGGGCTGGAGCCCAGCTCAACCCAAACAGTGAATTTTGTGGAATCAGAGCAAACATGGAAGGGATTAGAAACCTCCAATTTTGAATCTGTTAGGTATAATAAGGAAACCCTAGCCTCTGGTGTGGTATTAAACGTCACTACAAACCAGAGAGCTCTCCTCCGGAAAAGACCTTTACTTTGCAGTGAGAATCAGCAAGACTCTACTCAGTTACCAGATCTCATCACACAGCAGAGGACACACTCAGGGGAGAAGCCTTATGTTTGCAAGGAGTGCACACGAGCTTTTGCCAGGAAGTCATATCTTACTGTTCACCGGAGGATACACTCAGGGGAGAGGCCTCATGTTTGTAAGCAGTGTTCACGAGGCTTTACCCAGAAGGCATATCTTACCTCACACCTGAGGACACACACAGGAGAGAAGCCTTTTGTTTGCAAGGAGTGTAGTCAGTCATTTTCTCAGGTCTCCAATCTCGTTAGACACCAGAGGACACACTCAGGGGAGAAGCCTTATGTTTGCAAGAAATGTGGGCGAGCCTTTTCCCAGTCATCAAATCTCACTGTACACCAGAGGACGCACTCAAGGGAGAGGCCTTAATGGTTGCAAGGAATGTGGGCTCAACTTTTCCTAGTCGTCAAATCTCATCAAACACCAGAGGACACACTAAGGAGAGAGAACTTATGTGTGCAAGGAATGTGGTCAAGCCTTTTCCCAGTCAGAAAACCTCATACACCAGAGGACTCACTCAGGGGAGAAGACATATGTTCGCAAGGAATGTGGACACGACTTTACGCAGTCATCCAATCTCATTGTACCCCAGAGGACACACTCAGGGCAGAAGCCTTATGTTTGTACAGAATTTGGGCAAGGCTTTTCCCAGTCATCACATCTCCCAAGACACCAGAGGACACACCCAGCAGAGAATCCTTAGGTTTGGAGTGATTGTGGGTAAAACTTTACCCTGATAATAAAAACCAGTGGACACCAAATTACACACTCTGGGGAGAAGCCTTTTATTTGCTTTGAGTGACGGAATGCCTTTACCTGTAAGTCATATTGAAAACCAAAGGACACATTTAGGGCAGAGTCTTGGGTTTCCAAGGAATGTCAGCAAGCCTTTTCCAGAAAGTTACATCTTAACCCACAGCAAAGGACACATGCAGGGGAGAAGCCCTATGTTTGCAATGACTGTTTCTTCAGTCTCATCATACACTAGATGCATCACAAAGGAGGGAAGTGTTAAGTTTCCAAGCAGTCTGAGTGAGGCTTCAGACCTCACTGTACACCAGAGGACAAACTCAGGAGAGAAACTTGATGTTTGCAAAGAGAGTAGGAGAGGCTCTGTTAGGAAATATCTCATTGTACACCAGAAGACACTCTCAAGGGAGATTAATGTTTGCAAGAAATGTGAGTGAGCCTTCCGCACAGTGTCACATCTTAACACTCGCCAGTGGAGGCACTCAGGTGAGAAGCCTTAAGTGTTCAAAGATGTGGGCAAGCCTTTATCTGGATGTCACATTCCAAAGGATGCACTCATGACAGAATCATTGTGTTTGCAAGGAGTGTGGGCAAAACTTTAACGATAAGTCCAAACTCATCCGTCACCAGAGGAGACACTCAGAGAAGAAGGCTTCTCTGGGCAAGGAGTGTGGGAAACACCAGATTGCGTCATACAAGTGTGGAAACATTGGAAGCTTAAGGGAGAGGAACTTTGTGTTGGCATGGAGTGTGGGCAAAGTTTAAAGTCAGATCTCATTTTTCATTAGAAGATGCACTCGTGAGAACTCTTGTTTGCAAGTAATTATGGGCTATGCTTTACATTTTTATCAGTTCTCAGCAGACACCAGAGGACACATTACAAGAGAAACCTTATGTTTGCATGAACTGTCAGCACTTTACCAGAATGTCCAATCTACTGGCAAGCACAGGACACCCTCATACGTACTATTTTTGTTAGAAAATAGAAGTGAAGCTTTACACAATATGTGATGTAATTACATACCAGAGGAGAGACTTGGGGGGAGAAGGCTTATGTTGGCAAGGAGTCTTGACCAGGCCTTATCCAGAAGTCAAATCTCATTACTCGCTAGAGCACACTTCCAGGTTTGGAAACGCTGACATGCACCAGAGGCTTTACCCTGAAGAAGTCTAAGACTTTTGGTTTTTTTTTTAATTTTATTATTATTTTTTATGTGTGTACCATCAAATCAGATTTGACTGATACAGGAGGTGATTGTTCCTCCTTCTCCAGCAGAGCATCTGGTGGATTTGAACTGCACGCCTCTGGGATTGCAGTGCAGCTTCTTGCCATTAGGCCACCAGAGCTCACCTGTTGTGCTGGCTTTTTAATAGACTGCCGGAATGGACCTTCATTTGATATGTGATTTCCCCCCCACACACACACCCTGATATGTGATTTTTAAACGCTTTGTCCCTTTTTTTATTGTCTTCCAGTCTGGATAGTACAAAGACACTAAAGTTGTTAATTTACAGTTAATAAAGATTTAATAAAGTTTAACTGACATATTTTTTTCTTTCGTTCCTTAAATTTGGTGGTACTTCTAAGAATGCAGACATATCAGAGTCAGAGACATTTCACCCCATGTCAGATGATTAAGAGTTTTGCAGGTGACATATTGGTTGAGGTGGTGCCCAACTCGTGGTGGAAGGTTGTGGAAATATTCCCCCACCTCAGAAAACCAGGGTCCCCTATTGTTGGGCATAGTACTTGTCAGAGGGACAGGCAGTTCCCCAGTCTCACTGATCTCATCCTCTTCATCTCCAAACACCCTATTTTGCTTCATTCTCGTTCCTTCTTCATCCTCTTTTCCCCAACTCATTTTGCTGCCTCCTCTACAGCTTCCCTTGTGACAGTACCTGTGACTGAACCAGATGTGTAAGCTGAGTCACAAGAGTAAACGTGTACTCGGCAGGTGCTGTGGTAACCCCTGGAGATTCACAGTCATGGTCCAAATCTGGCTACAGTTGGATGATGTGGTTTTTCCTCTTTCTGCTTCTCTGGGGAGTCAAACCACAGATCCAAGGACAGTGGCCTGTGAGGTTTTCACCTACCTTCCTGCGAAGGTGCTGTTACTTGTGATTGCTCTCTTTGGCCAGGCCAGAGACAAAACAAATGAGTTCCTGGAGTGAAGGCTTTCCCTGTTCAACAATTGGCAAAGCTGTTCAGAGTAATCAGTGCCCTTGGCAACAGCCAGCATCGTGAGGGGGTTTTGAATGGTGCAAGTTTAGGTTTTCTCTCACATCTCGGGTTTCTTCCCACAGTTTCTCTGCTCTTTGAAAAACCTTGGAAGTACATTTTCACCTTACATTGTTGCACCAAGGGGTCCAAAGACCTCAGAGTCACCAGGGTCTCTGCAGAAAGCTCTTATAATGAGGTCCGTTTACACACAGATTTGCATGAGGCCAGGAGGTCTAAGAAATCCAAGCAGGAGAAGCTGGCATGCAGGGAGAGATGGGCCACCCCCCTCTTCGGGGCCCTGGTGCCTGGTGGTGTGTGTGGGTGAGCCCCTGGCAGCGCTGCCTTCTGTAGCAACACCACGCGGGGACACAGGCTCTGGACAGTGGGCTGCTCGTCGTGCAGAGGGAGGTGAGTGCTTCCTCGCCTTCTGGATCACTACTGATTAGCTCTTATCCATAGAATGAAGGTACTTCTATTTCTTGTTTCCCTCCACTTGAGCCAGAGACTTGTCTCAAAAAGATGCACTTGTGTGTGGGGGATTACATAACAATGAAAGAGTTTTTCTTTTCAAGGAGAAGAGTGAATTGGGGGTGGGTGGGGAATGGCTGGGCAGGGAGAAAAGTGCAACAATGAATGACGAAATCCTAAGTGTCTGTAAACTTTCATTAAAATTAAGACCAAAAAAAAAAAAAAGATGCACTCAATATGGACTGTCTTTTTTTTTTCTATAATTATATTTTATTAATTTTCATAAACATTTACAGAGATTTTGGGCTTCCATTCATTCATTGTTGCACTATTCTCTCTACCCTCCTCCCAGTTTGTTCTTGTCCAAATGCCACAGTGCTTGTCAAAGCCAGTTCTGATTAATCTTCTTTGTCAGTGTATCTTTGCCATTCCCTATCACTCCTCCCTGAGAGAGACTTCACCCTGAGTCATAAGGAAAAGGGGACGGCGTATTCTCTTAGCTACTTCCTGCTGAAAAGGGACGCTGTGGGTTTCAGGGTGAAGATCTTCTCTCACTACTCTAAAGGGCCCCTTTGGCAGTAGGAAACACATAGACTATTATGGAGATTGATTTTGGAATTCAGATGCACTCTTATTGATTGTGCTTGGCTGTACATGTACATATCCTTCAAGATGTATCATGGGGGTGCTGCAACCTAGAAGACACAAATTTGACTAACAAGTTATAAGTACATGAGTCCAAAAATTATGGAAAAGTAAAAGAAAAGATTCTTTCATTGTTTTACAAACACTCCCCCAGGTCCCCTCCACCATGCAGCCCTCGCTCTAGAATATGGACTGTCTTGACCTGATCCACATCCTTGTATCCCCAGAAATTTCCCTCAGGTAGATGGTACTTGATTGTTGTTGTTGTCTATTTGCCACACTCTAGAGCCTGTTATGCAAACACACAAAGCAATGCTGCTTGGTTTAAGAGCAGGAAGGGTGTGCCTCTGGGTGGTATCCTTTCTCCATTACCTAGTCAGTCTGTGTACTGAGCAAAGTGTTTGTGAAGCCAGATTCTATGAAGAGGTGTGTGGCATCAAGTTTGGGGGAAGACTCATCAACAACCTGTGTTATACTGATGACAGAACTTTGCTTGCTCAAAGTAAGAAGGATATGAAACACCTGGGGCAGAAGATCAAGGACTACAGCCTTAGGTATGGATTACTTCTCAACATCAAGTAGACAAAGATCATCACCACAGGCCCACCAGTCAACATTATGATAGATGGAGGAAAGATTGAAGCTGCCAATGATTTCATCTTCCTTGGATCATCACTCAACACTTTGGTACCAGAAGTCAGAAAACATATTTCATTGGGCAAGTCTGCATTCAGGGCCTTTTCCAAAATACTGAAGAGCAATGATGTCAGTTTGAAGACTAAGGTGCACCTGATTCAGGTCATCGTCTTTTCAGTCACCTGTTATGCATCAGAGAGCTGGGCAACGAATAAGGATCACAGAAGAACTGATGACTTTGAGTTTTGGTGCTGGAGAAGAGTACTGAACTTCACATGGACTTCAGTAAAACAAACAGATATGTCCTGGAAAGGTTGTGGCCGGAGTGTTCTCTGGAGGCAAGAATAACCGAGCTTCGCTTTTCATATCTTGGACATGTAGCTAGGCAAGGCTTTTCCTTGGAAAGGGACATCATGTTTGGAAGGGTAGAGGGTCAGTGAAGGAGAGGAAGACTCCCAACAAAAGGAATTGACACTCTGACTTGAGCAATGGCCTCTAGTGTCAGAGATGATGAGAATGGCACAGGATAGAGCACATTTCAGAATGACTGTTCATAGCATCATTATGAATCATACGCAAGAGCCCCTAACAAAACAAGAAGCCTGTAAATGAGGAGTTCTGGTGGCGAATTGAGTAAGGAGTGGTGCTGCAAACACAAGGCCAGGCAGCTGGAATCCTCAGCTTCTGAAAACCCATGGGAGATTCACCTTAGAGTCCAGATGAGGGGAAGAACTGTCTGAAAGGAATATATGTTTGAAAGGAATATATGCTTAGCCATTATATGTATGGAACAATCTGGAACAAGGGATGCATTGCAAAGTGGACTGGGGGAGGGAAGAAAAAAAATGTGCAACAATGAACAAGTAATAATTTCTTTTTTAAAAAATTATCTGTAGCTCTGGAACAATCTCTAGCCAATTTTCACTAGTCCTAGGTTTGCCTTATCTGAGAAGGTCCTCTTTCCCTGCTCCATATTTTATTCACCTTGTTTCAACTCTTGAATAGATTATGATGTGCTGATCCTGTTTCCCATGGGGACACATTTATATACACATGGGAATCTGAGAACATTTAATTGTGCTAATGCAAAACCTGTAATTGGACCAAGAGGCAGTAGTCAGAAAAGAGCAGGGTAACACTGCATGGTTCAAAATTGGGAAGGGTGTATGCCAGGGATACATCCTGTCTCCATACCTTTTCAACATGTATGCAGAGCAGATTATCCGAGAGGCTGGGCTCTATGAGGAGAATTGTGGCATCAGGATTGGTGGAAGATCTATTAACAATCTGCGTTATGCAGATGACACAACCCTGCTTGCTGAAACTGAGGAGGACCTCATGCACTTGTTGTGAAGGGTCAAGGACTGTAGCCTTCAGTATGGACTGAGGCTCAATGTCAAGAAGACAAAGATTCTCACCACTGGACCTATTGGCAGCATCAGGATGGATGGCGAAGACATTGAGAGTGTTCACAGCTTCAGTTTGCTCGGCTCCACAGTCAACACTCTTGGCACCAGCAGTCAGGAAATCAAAAAGCGTATCGTGATGGGAAAGTCTGCTGTTAGGGACCTCTCTAAAGTACTCAGGAGCAACGGTGTCTCTCTGGAGACTAAGGTGTGTCTGATACAGGTCATGGTCTTTGCAATCGCTTGTTATTCATCAGAGAGTTGGACAATGACTAGGGAGGACAGAAGGAGAGTTGATGCTTTTGAGCTGTGGTGCTGGAGAAGAGTACTGAATGTACCATGGACTGCCAGGAAAACAAACAGATTCATTTTGGAGAGGATTAAACCAAGCTACTCGTTGGAGGCAAGGATTCTGGGGCTTCGTCTGACATAATTTGGACATGTTGCCAGGAGGGACGGGTCCTCGGAGAGGGACATCATGCTTGGGAGGGTGGAGGGACGGCGCCGGAGGGGAAGACCCTCTATGAAATGGATAGATTCGGTGACTGGGGTAATCGGGATGGGTGTGTCAGAGGCAGTGCAGTTGGCGCAGGATAGAGCAGGGTTTAGGGCTGTTGTACACAGGGTCGGTATGAGTCGCAAACGACTCGACGGCACATAACAACAACAATACATTCTTTTTTTCACAGGATAGGGTGCACAAAGTCCTACATTACCACAAATTAAGCCATTGAATTTCCCATGTTTGGTTCTATTGTAGAGGTCAGAACATCCAGAATGCAATGGATAAGCCTCGCCCTGGAAAACCACCTCTGATCACAGTATTTCTTCTGCCAGGAAAGTAAGGGCGTTCTGGGGGCCTAGTGTAAGAAGCTGCACTTCAGTCCCAAAGGCAAGCAGTTTGAATCCACCAGCTGCTCTGCAGGAGAAAAATGGGCAATCTCCTCCTGTGTGGTAGTTTCAGCTATGGGTCAGTTCCAAACTGATGGTGCATGAAAACAATTTTAAAGAAATCTTGGGGATGTTACGGCACTTGATGCCCGTTTACATTTATATTGTGATGTATGAATTGACGTAGTAGTGGAAAAGTTTATACTTTGAGCAAATAATTCTAGTTAATAAGCCACTGGAAAAGGAAAGTATATGCAAGCAGAAGACCTGGAATAAAAAACTCAACACCAGTTGAAATATTGAGGAATATTATGGGTGAAATAGGAGAGCTCTAGTGATATATCCAGAGATATGAGCCTAAAAGTTTTGGGGTTTTTTTGTTTGTTTGGGGTTTGTTTTTTTTATTAATTTCAATGAACATTTACAAAGATTTTGGACTTCCATTAATTGTTGCACTCTTTTCCCCACCCACCACACCCCCACCCCCAGTTTGCTCCTCTCCCTGAAAAGCAAAAGTCCTTCATTGGTACACAAACCCCCCCCAAATACACCCACCCCCACCCCGAGTATACTCCATTCTGCAACCCTCACTCTTATGATAATCATAATGCCCTAAAATATATTACTTTTAAACTATTCCCTCCTTCATCAGCTTCAATGCAATAAACATAATTTATCCAGTCTTTCTTAGTCTTACCCCCACCCTGATGTCAGCGTCATTCTACAACAGTGGCTCCATATAGTATTTGTCCTTTTGTGACTGAGATATTTCACTCAGCATAATGTCCTCCACGGTCACCCATTTTGAACAATATTGCATGAGTTCCTTGTTTTTCAGTGCAGCGTAGTATTCCATTGTGTGTTTGGTTTTTAGCCATTACAGTTAGTCCCCTCTGGTCTCCAGCTATTTGAATTGCAGATACAGTCTTGCAAATCATCAACAACTGAGACTAGGATAAGAGAAAGAGTACTTTCCACGCTGAGTAGCAAGACTTGTGGCTGCAAAACTTGAGGAAGCTAGATTTGCATTGGAGAAGATGAGGGAAACAGGAGCAAGCCCCTGTTTGAGAATGAGACCCTGGTGGTGAGACCTTGGTGGTGGTGGTGGAGAGACTGTGGAATTGCTATGGAGAAACTGTGGCAAGGAGTGACCTGAAGCTTCTTGCATTTGTGCTGGCCACAGTTAAAGGTTTTGCTGATGCTTGAAAGAAAAGCTGACTTATAACTGCTCTGAGGCAAATCTTGCTGGACAATTCAGATTGGACTGCTGAACTGAAATCAGAGACTGGACTAATTGAGGAATTGTGCCTTGGAATTTGGGCTAAAACCTGGGGTTGGGTGATATTCTTTGCCTCTCCCACTCTCCAGTATAATTCCCTAAGAAACCCCATTCTCAGTACCACAACTGTGAGTTTGTGAGTCAGCAACAAATAAACATTTTCCTGTTGGTGTGGCACTAGAGGTACCTTGTGGCTGGGCTGTGGGCTTTTTATCTACTTTCTTCTAGGGAGCAGTGAGGAGCTGTGCTATTCTTACTCCCTTTGGCGTTTCAGAGAGAGGTTCACAGCTATGTCCTGTTTTCTTCTTTTTAGCCATAGTCCAAGACAGTTAGACTTCCAACCATAAATCTCCTCTAGAGATGAATCCATCAGCACCTCTATGGGAGAAAGATAAACCTTTCCTCCTGTGCTTTTTACGCCCTCAGCCACCCAAGGAGGACACAGCATTAGTTGGTTCCAGCTCCTTGCAGTAACAGTTGGAGAGGCAAAATGTTGATAATGAGTGGAAACTGAAAGCGACAAAATAGAATCATTCTACTAAGATAAATTGGACATGTCCATCCATTTCAGGAGAGAATATATGATCAAGGACTAATGTTATTGAAGGAAATCTAATGTGCACTGGTGGCAGGGACCCAGATTATATTTCAATAATAATGTAGCACTCATGATTTTTTTAAATTTTATTTTATTAATTTTAATGAACATTTACAGAGATTTTGGATTTCCATTCATTCATTGTTGCACTATTTTCTCTAACCCTCCCAGTTCCTTTTTTTTTCCTTGAAAGTCTGTTTAATTGTCCCATTGCCACACTGCTTGTCAAAACCAGTTCTGATTAATCTCCTTTGTCAGTGTGTCCTTTGCCATTCCCTATCACTTCTCCCTGAGAGAGATTTCACCCTGATTCATAAGGAAAAGGGGACGGCGTACTCTCTTAGCTACTTCCTGCTGAAAAGGGATACTGTAGGTTTCAGGGTGAAGATCTTCTCTCATTACTCTAAAGGGCCCCTTTGGCAATAGAAAACATGTATACTATTGTGGAGATTGATTTTGGAATTTAGATGCACTGAGCACACAAGATTTTGAAGCACGGAGAACTATGACAGCATTCAGGGTTCATAATGACCCTATCCTGTTCCTTCCGCACACTGACACACTCAAACCCATTGTTACAAAAATGGTGTCGATTCATCTCACTGATGGTCTTCTCTGACCCCTTCCACACCTTCCTAAGCATAATGTCTTTTTCCAAAAACTGGCTCCTGCTGCCAACATGTCCAAACTATATGAGTTTCATCATCCTTGCCTTGAAGAGGCCCCCTGTTAGCACTTCCTCCAAAACAGACTTGAATATTCTTCTGGAAGTCCATAGGGTATTTCCAACACCACAATTCTTCATTTGTCATCTTTTATTCACTGCCCAATCTTCACGTGTATAGATTAGGTACATCTTTTTTTTGGGGGGGCTGCTTGAACAATAAATTTACTGTGTTTATCTGAAAAATCTTCACAGAAAATTGGTTTAGCTATCAGCAGCCCGCTCCTGAGCTCTGAGGAAGCTTGCTTTCTTCTGAGCTACCCGATCTTTCCTCTGGTCAAGAGACATTTTGGGGCGATTCTACCTCTTCTTTTTAACATCTTTCTTAGGCTTCTTCTCATAGACTGGATTCTCTCGTATGGAAGCATGTGCTTTCTTATACATCTCCTCCATCATGTCTGGAGCTACGTTGTTCTTTATGTATTGAGAGAACTGTTTCTTATAAGCATCTTCATCTTCTTCCATTAGGTAACGAATATAATCTGCAACATTCTGACCTGTGATGTGTTTCCGATGCACTTCTGCATTGAATTCCTTGCTTTCTGAATCATAACCAGGGAATCGCTTGATACTATGAGGAATAGACAAGCCTCCATCCACAGCTCCCTTCAGAGCCCCAAACACTTTATTTCCTGTGGTAGTTCTGGCAAGGCCTGCATCCAAATAGCAGGTGAAGGCACCTGGTTGGCCATCAATGCTTTCCACATTGTATTCATCTCCAGTTACCTCCACTTGGCCTTCATAGATCTTATCCATGCCAAACCTATTGAGAAGCCTGCGGGCCAGCAGCAGGCCAGTACAATATGCTGCAGCATAATTTGTCAAGCCAACTTTCACACCATAATTGGGAAGTTCATGAGCATAGGCTGCGCAGACTATCATATCCCCTTCTATACGGGCATAAGCAATCTGGCAAATTATATCTCTGTTGGTTACATGAACTATCATCCTTTATATAGGTGTGTTGTACTTATTTTTATCCTGAATTACCAAGCGTTTCCGAGCATAGTAATCAGTTTTACCCTCGCGTCGTCTGCTAAATTTCACTTGGTATCTCTTGAAGTAGGCCTTATTCTTGACAACTTTAACAAACCCCATCTTGACAAACAGAGACAGAAGTCCCCAGCTCGCCAAACAAGATTAGGTACATCTTTAAAATGACATCTGTGTTTGTTAGTACTTTAGAGAACTGCTTTGATAATAGATATTACCATTGCAACCTGGGTTTTTATTTCTTCCTCCCGACACCCCCCCCCTAATTTATTCCTCATCTTTTCATCTCCAGCATAGAAGATCATATGATTGTGGGACTTTTGTTCCACATACAAGTACATACATTTGGCCAACAAGCACATGAAGAAATGTTCAAAATACCTAGCTCTAACAGAGATGCAAATCAAAACAACTATGAGATATCATCTCACCCCAGTCAGAATAGCAAAATTTAACAGAACAGCAAGCAAAAAATGCTGGCAAGGTTGTGGAGATACTTGAACATTTATTCACTGTTGGTGGGAGTGTAAAATGGTGCAAACACTGTGGAAGGCGGTGTGGCACTTTCTCAAAAAGTTGCAAATAGAAATACCATTTGACCCAGCAATTACACTACTGGAAATATACCCTGAAGAGACCAAAACCACCACCCAAGCAGATATATGCACACCCATGTTTATCGCAGCTTTGTTTGCAATAGCAAGGAGTTGGAAACAACCCAAGGGCCCATCAACAAACAAATGGATAGAGAAGCTGTGGTATATACACACAATGGAATACTATGCTGCATTGAAAAACAAGGAACTCATAAAATATTATACAAAATGGGTGACCCTGGAGGACACTATGCTGAGTAAAATATCTCAGTCAAAAAAGGACAAGTACTGCATAGTGCCACTGTTGTAAAACAGGACTGACATCAGGGCTGGGGGGAGACTGAGAAAGACGGGATAAATAATGTATACTGCATTGAAACAGATGAGGGAGAAAACTGTTTAAAAGGGATCTGTGATTAGGTATTATTGTCATGACAGGAGTCCGGAATGAAGGCTCCATAGTGGAGTGGAGCTGGGGGGGAGGAATTGTAAAACAATGAAAGCATTTTACTTTTCCAAGAGGGTAGTGTTCTGGGGGGGAGGGGTGGGCAGGGAGAAAAGTGCAACAATGAATGAATGGGAATCCAAAGTCTCTGTAAACTTTCATTAAAATTAATAATAATAATAATAATAATAATAATAATAATAATAATAATAATAATGCTCTTGTGTCCAGGAGAAAACAAATATACTTACCAGTAATGTAGTAGGGTTCACCCACAGCTCTTCTGGGAGGATCTAAATCGTTTAAGTGAAAACAATGTTAATTAGCTAACATGGGGTGAAATCACTCTGACCCTGATTTGACAATGCATTTTTAGAAACACCACCAAGATTTAAGGAATAAAAGAAAAATATGTCAATTAAACGTTATTAAATCTTTATTAAATTTTGTTCTATACAGAGTGAAAGACAATTATAAAACGGGGGGGGACAAAGTATTTAAAATCACATATCAAATGAAGGTCATGCAGGCATACGATAAAAAAAAATCTCATAATTCTGGCCAAAGCCTCTGGTCCAAACCTGGATGTGTGCTCTGGCGCGTGTGATGGGAATTAACTTCAGAATAAGGCCTTCTCAATACTCCTTCCATAAGTAAGGCTTCTTCCCCGCATGTCTGCTCCAGTATGTAATTACATTACAAATTTTATAAAGCTTTACCCGTATTTCTAACAAAAAATAACACATCTCTGAGTGTGTCTGTGCAGGCTATTTGACATTCTACTAAAGCGCTGCATAGTTCACGGAAACATAAGGTTTCTCTAGGGCTCTGCCCTCTGGTATCTGATTAGACCCGATAAAACTGTTAAGTATTAGCAAAAATTATATGCAAATATAATGGTTCCCATGAGTGCATCCTCTGATAAATAATGACATCTATTTGGAATATCCTTGACTACAGTCCATGCTACTGTAAGGCTTCTCTCTTCGATGTCTCCACTGGTGTCTGATGAAATGTGATGCTTCCCACACTCCTTGCAGACATAAGGCGTCTTCCCTGAGTGTGTCCCCTGGTGGGTGATGAGGTCTCACTTATTGGACGTTTTGCTCTCACTCCCTGCAAACATAGGGATTCTCTCATGAGTGTGTCCTTTGGGATGTGACATCCGGATAAAGGTATTTCCTTACCTTTGAACATAAAGCTTCTCACCTCAGTGTCTCCACTGGCGAGTGTTAATACACTGTGGGGAAAGCTCACCCACATTCCTTGCAAACATAAAATCTTCTCACTTGAGCTTGTTCTCTGGTATACAATGAAATAGAATTTCCTAACAGAACTTCTCCTACACTCTTTGCAAACCTAACATTTCTCTCCTAAGCTTGTCCTCTGGCGCACAGTGAGATCTGAAGCCTCGCCCAGACTTCTGGGAATCTAAACACTTCTCTCATTTGTGATGCATCTAGAGAATGATGAAAGTGAAGAAATGACTAAAGCTCAGCTCACAGTCATTGCAAACATAGGGCTTCTCCCCTGAATGAGTCCTTCAGTGTGAGTTTAAGAGTTAACTTGTCGGAAGAGGCTTGCTTAACTCCTTGTAAACCTCATCTCTCCTCTAAGTGTGTCCTTTGGTTTTCTATGTGACTTCTGGGTAAAGGCAAGCCACCGTTCTTATGAAATAAAAGGATTCTCACGAAAGTGTGTCATTTGGTGTCCAATGGGGTTTATTATCATGGTAAAGTTATGTCCACAGTCCTCCCAAACCTAAGGATTCTCCACTGAGTGTGTCCTCTGGTGTTTTAGGAGACGAAATGATTGGGAAAAGGTTTGACCACACTGCTTGCAAAGATAAGGCCTCTCCCTTGAGTGGTTCCTCTGGTGTGTGATGAGACTTGATGACTGAGAAAAGGCTTGAGAACATTCCTTGCAAACATAGGGCTTCTCCCCGGAGTGTGTTCTCTGGTGTCTACTGAGTGTAGATGACTGGGCAAAGGCTCGCCCACATTCATTGCACACATAAGGCTTCTCCCCTGAGTGTGTCCTCTGGTGTAAGATGAGACTTGATGACTGGGCAAAGGCTCGCCCACATTCCTTGCACACATAAGGCTTCTCCCCTGAGTGTGTCCACTTGTGCCTAAGGAGACATGATAACTTAGAAAAGGACCACCTACACTCCTTACAAACAAAAGGCTTCTCTCCTGTGTGTGTCCTCTGGTGTGAGGTAAGATAGGACTTCTGGGTAAAGCCTCGTTTACATACCTTGCAAACATAGGGCCTCTCCCCTGAGTGTGTCTTCTGGTGGATGGTAAGATAAGCTTTCCTGGTAAAGCCTCGTGAACACTCGTTGCAAACATAAGGCTTCTCCACCGAGTGTGTCCTCTGCTGTGTGATGAGATCTGGTAACTGAATAGAGTTTTGCTGATTCTCACTGCAAAGGACAGGTCTCTCCCCCAGGAGAGCCCTCTGATATGCAGTGATGTTTAATTCCCAGCCACAGTCAAGGGGTTCCTCATTATACCTAACAGATCCGAAACTGGAGCTTTCTAATCCCTTCCACCTTTGCTCTGATTGCATAGAGCTCACTCTCTGGGTTGAGCTGGGCTCAAGCCCTACGAGTTTCCTCTCCCTGGGGATGGTTGACTCACTTTGGGCTGGGCTGGAAATGCAGTAGGCATCTAATGTACCTTCCCATGGAGCTGCTCTATTCCCTGCCCTTCCACAGGAAGTGATGGAGACTTCTCTCTCCTGACCTTCTGTGCATTCACTCCAGCAGGTCTCTTGAGAATCCTGATGTTCTTGCTGTGTCTGAGGTCCTGGGCTCCACCCTGCCGGGTGGACGTAATGTTCTGCATACAACTCTGGGAAGACCTGTTGCACATACTGGGTGAGGAACTGCGGACAGCAGAAAGCCAGAAGGCAAGAGGAAGAGGTGTAGACTGGTGGCTCTGTTTCTGCTGAAGAGAAAAAGTTTGCGTTAGAGCGGCTATAATGGGGATGGTCAGGCTTGACCACACTCCTCTCTATTTCTGCTCTCATGACAGATACTGTCTCATCAATGGAGTCTTCAAGAATAGGATCCACA
This sequence comes from Elephantulus edwardii, assembly GCF_000299155.1. Taxonomy (NCBI): domain Eukaryota; kingdom Metazoa; phylum Chordata; class Mammalia; order Macroscelidea; family Macroscelididae; genus Elephantulus; species Elephantulus edwardii. The sequence goes on along the minus strand of NW_006399986.1, from coordinate 1,928,735 downwards.
GACTACCACCAAGAATCACAACCAAAGAGAGGGTCAACAAAGTCTCCCTACTTCAGGACATGAGGGCTCTCTCAGCTCTCAATTTAGATCAAGGTTTGATACAAGCCACCAATGCAGAGGTTAGATTTCCTTGCAAGCTGTTTAGTCCTACATAGGAACAATGGTATGCACAGAAAAAAACAATTGCTAGAGCAAATTGTGTCTCCTACTGATAAAGTAGAAATTCCTTAGAGAATTACAAGGCTAGAAACATTTACAGAAGCCAACTCCAAATTCCTTTAACAATGGACTGGCTCACGGCTCTCAATGCCCAAATTTGTGTTAGCAGCCAAGTTCATGACCACGGGGCTCCCACAATTCTGATGACATCTAGCTGGAGGCTAAAACATGCCAAGCGAATGAAGGAAAAGAGTATATACTCACCCAAGGACAGAAAATTGCTATAAATTTCCAGCATCACTTCTTTGTACAAACTCTTCTGCTCAGAGCTCAGGGTCCTCCATTCTGTCTCCGTGAAGTCCACACTGACATCCTCAAAAGTGACAGGTTCCTATAATAAAGCAGGCATAGATACAGTCATGAGCAGAGTTATTTGTCCTGAAGAGTTGCATCAGGTAAGTTCAACCGCTTATGTTCAGGAAACAGTTCTCAATAGCTTAGGTCTTCTGCATAAGATTATACCTAATTTTGTGATAAAGTTTAAGAGCAACAGTTAATGACCAACAACTGCTGGTTCTCTCACTCATGTGAGTTCCTTATTTGGGACCCTGTGACTCCAGGGCCACTGTTCAAACACTTGCCCAACTAATTATCAGACATTAGGTGGAACTCTTGTGCCTAAGTGGTCAGGAATGCCCTGCCAACCCAAAGGTAGCCCATTTGAACCCAGCAACCACTTACTGCTAGAAAGATGAGCAATCTCTCCTCTTGTGATTTAGAGTTTCTGGAAACTCAATGGAGGGTTAGCTAAACGGGAGTTCAAACCTGGTGGCATATAATTACATGGTTTTTTATTAGTTTTCAGAGTAATCTCCATCATATCTCCCACTTTCAAGAAATATTATTTTTAAAACTTCATTATGGCCATAGTGAGTTTCTGCATTTACAGACTAGCTTTCCCTGTTCTGTTGTGCTGAAAAATTTTCATAATATTCTTTTATAGACTGACCTTTAGAAATGAAAAATATAACGATAATGCCAATACGAATATTATCAATTCTAATTTCAAAAACGATTTGCAGAACCTAATGAGGTCGAGATTGTTGTTGATCTAGAACTGCACAGAACGGAATCTAACTAGAAAGGCTGAGAAAATGAAGTTACGAGACTGTTGTTATTGTAATGTGCCATCAAATTGCCTTTGACTAATAGTGACCCCATGTACAAGAGCTCTGAACCCTGCCCTATCCAGTGCCAGTCTCATTGTCTCCAAAATACCTGGTACTCTTTTATGCTGTCCCTCTGCCCTTCCAAGCATGGCCTTCTCCAAGGACTGATCTCTCCTGGCAATAAGCCCAAAGTAAATGAGACAAAGTTTCAAAGTCCTAGCCTCTAAAGTGCAGCTTGGTTTTACCTCCTCCAGGACAGATCTGTTTGTTCTCTTGGTAGTCCAGTGTATGTTCAATACTCTGCTTCAGCAACACAATTTAAAGACATTGACTTGTCTTCTGCCATCCTAGATCATGTTATAGAAGTATCGCTGGTGCTCAATATTGCATTTTTTGAAAGAAGTTTTTCTTTCTTATTCCTACTTTAGCAAACAGGGTTGTGTCCTCTGCATAATGCAGACTGCTGAGGAATATTCATCCAACCTAGATGCCACACTTCTCCTCATAGAGCCCAGCATCCCAGATAATTTGTCCCACATATAGATTGAAAAGATATGGAGATAGAACACATGCTTGATGCACACCCTTCCCAACTCTGAACCATGCAGTGTTTCCTTGCTCTGTTCTGACTGCCTCCTGGTCCAAGTAAAGGTTTTACAAAAGCACAATCAAGTGTTCTGGGATTCCCATTCTTCTCAGAGTCAGCGACCGTTTGTTGTGATCCACACAGTCAAGTACCTTTGCACAGTCAATGAAAAACAGACATTCTTCTGGTACTCTCTACTTTCAGCCAAGATCCATCTAACATTAGCTATAATATCCCTAGTGCCATGGCCTCCTCTAAATCTAGTCTGCACTTTAGGAAGTTCTCTGTGGATGTGCTGTTCCAGTCGATTTTGGATAATCTTCAGCAGAATCTTGCTTGCATGTGATATCAATCATGATGGATGATGAAGAGACTGTGATTGTTGACAGATCCAGTTTGCTAGGCTCTACAGTCAACAGTCTTTGGTACCAGAAGCCAGGAAATTAAAAGATGAATTGCACTGGGAATGTCGGCTGTCAGAAACCCCTCCAAAGTACTTAAGACCAACACTGTCAGTCTGGAGATTAAGGTGCACCTGATACAGACCTGGTCTTTGCAATTATTTGCAATGCATCAGAGAGCTGGACAACGACTAGGGATGATGGATGGAGAATTGATGCCTTTGAGCTGAGGTGTTGCAGAAGAGAACTGAATATACCACGGACTGCTAGGAAAACAAACAAGTTTATCCTGGAAAGGGTGAGGCCAGACTGCTCCTTTGAGGCAAGGACTCTGAAGCTCTGCCTAACATACTCTGGACATGTTGCAAGGCAGGATCAGTCCTTGGAGAGGGATGTCATGCTTGGGAGCATTGAGGGACAGCACAGGAGAGGAAGACCCTCGATGAGATGGATTGATTTGGTCACTGGGGTAATTGGGATAGGCATGTCGGAGACAGTAAGATTGGCAAGCAATAGAGCAGGGCTTACAGCTATCGTACACAGGAACGCTATGAGTTGCAGGCAACTCAACAGCACATAACAATTCCTATTTCATGACATAGCATATAGCTGAATATAAATGAATAAAATTCTACACTCCGTAGAGTCATTGGATGAATTGCACCACCTTAGATGACAAGGATTTCATGTTTCTGGCAGTTTGAACCCTCCAGCCTCTTTAGGGGGAGAAGGATGGGTAATCTACTTCTATGACTTAAAGCCTTGGAAATCTGAAGGAAAATGGAGTTCTGTCAACAAGGCTGGAGAGCTGTATGCACCATATAGATGAGGGTGCGTTTCACAGCTTGGCAAGATAAGGTCTGAATTAGCACAGGGGTGTGAAATGGCACATGTGGAACCAGGTGGCTTACAGAACTGGGTGTGGGGACGTTAGCTACGTTGTGCTGTCACCTCTCTGTGTCAGCACTATTGCTTCACAAGAGCAACCATTCATCGTGTCCCAGCTGGGAGGGCCATGAAAACTCAGAGGGATCTCCAGCTGGACTCCACCTGCAGCATCATGGTAGAGGTGAGGAGTCACAGCAGGCTGTACCCTGACCAGTAAAATGAAGACGGGATCAAGGTGCACCCCGAGCCTCCCCAGTGTTCCCTCTGACCATGCAAGGTCTCCTATAGGCTCAGGAGTAAGTAATATAAGAGTTACTTTCCCTAAAAAGAAAGATACCAATGAAATAATTTTTCTTTTACTTTTCAAAGAGAAGAGCTAACTGGGGGGATGGGTGGGCAGGGGGGAAAATGCAACAATGAATGTATGGAAACCCAAAATCTCTGTAAATGTAAGAAAGAGTGAGAGAGGAGAGAGAGAGAAAAGAGAGAAGAGAGAAAGAGAGAGAGAGGGAGAGAGAGAAAGAGAGAAAGAAAGAAGAGATGGGAGAGAGGGGAGGGGAGGGAAGGAAGGAAGGAGAGAAAGAAAGAAAGAGAGAGAGAGAGAGAGAAAGAAAGAAAGAGAGAGAGAGAGAGAGAGAGAAAGAAAGAAGGAAGGAAGGAAG
>NW_006399986.1:1910824-1924635 GCF_000299155.1 Elephantulus edwardii | reverse complement strand
GAGGGGAGGGGAGAGGAGAGGAGAGGAGTCACCCTTATGAAACTATTAAAGAACATAATCTCATGGCAGGTCCGAGCTCCCTGCTAAGAATTACAGGAAACTGATAATTTGGTCCATATCCTATAAACAAGGGATTTGAGTCTATGGGATTTGTGACCCTGGATGGATTCTTTCACAATCCCTAAATTAACTCGTGAATGCAGGCCTGGACTCAGCCGTTTCTATTAGCCTGTATCTGACTATCCCCATTTTTCTCTATTAATTAATTCCAGACACAACTTGTAAACAGAAGGGCAGTGCCAGGCTCCCCAACGTGGAAAGACAGCATCTTGCACAATTTTCTTCCCCCAAAGTGGTGAAGAGCGAGGGCTGGGTCTCATACTCGCACATGCCCTGAGGACTCACACTATCCACAGGAACCCACTGTCCCTGGACTCCCGCCATCCCTGGACTCACACCATTTCACCTCGGGACCCCTATGCTCGACCTGACCTTTTCTGTGCCGTCCATATTTTTGTTAGTGGAAAAGAGATCCAGGTATTTAAGTCCAAGAGGCTTCTTTTCGCTTCTTTCTGGCCTCGACCACGGGAGGAACCCGAACACCCGACCCCAAATCCACGGGAGCTGGGGCTCCCCCTTCGCGGTCAGCAAACTCACCATAAAGTGGCCACTGCGACCCCAGATTCTCTCCTCAAAATACACGTCCATCACCAGCAGTGTTTGCAAAACTAAATCTCTCTCGCGTCCACAACGAGGACCACCTGGCAGAAGACCCGAATGATCTCACACCCAGCTGGTGACGTGCGTGATGACGCTACATCCACTTCCGGTGACCACAGAGACCACTTCCGGTGCTCGATTTCCTATTTCACCTTGATTCCGCCAAAACAGAACTGCGTGAGGAAAGATGTGGAGGGTTCCCAGATTTCCCTTCCCGTATTCCAAATAAAATAGTCCATTTTCATCCATCAGGGAGCTTCTGCGCATGCGGCTTCCATGACGTCATTTCCTGCGCTTGGTTCCTGGCATCAGCTCCTCCCTCCGTCGTGGTCCACTGAGGTTTTCAAGAAGGCTTGGGATTTGTGGCTGGTCTTGACGCCCATCTGCATTAACGTGGTCTATGAATTGAAGTATCAGCAAATGCTATGTTGTTGTTGTTATGTGCTGTCGGGTTGCCTGTGACTTTTAGCGACCCTATGTACAAATCCCGCTCCAAAATCCTGCTCCATCCTTTGCCAATCTCATTGTCTACCCCACACCTTCCCCCATTACCCCAGTCACTGAAGCAATCCATCTCATCGAGGGTCTTCCCTTCTTGCGCTGACCCACCACCCTCCCAAGCATGATGTCCTTCTCCAAGGACTGATCCCTCCTTACAACAAGTCTCAAGTTATGTCAGTCAAAGCTTCAAAATCCTTGTCTCCAAGGGACAGTCTGGTTTCACTAGCTCCAGGACCTGGCTTGTGGCGTACGTGATGACACTCCAGCCACTTCTGGTCACCATAGCGAGCACCTCCTGTGATATAGTTACGATTTCACCTTGATGCCACCAAAAGAGGGCAGAAATAAAGAGCTGCATGACAAAAGGTGTGCAGGAGTCTGTTTATATACGCTTGGTTACTCCCTCCATTACGTTCCCCTTCCGGTTCCCCCCCTTTTTAAAAATTTATTCACTATTCCCCCCCCATGCATATTGACTAGTTTTATTGACGGATTTTACAGGATTGAACATTTTATTACATTGAAGACAATTTATATGAGACAGCATGGTAGTGAGAGGTTAAAGAAGTCCAAGGTCGGAGGAATCCCCTATTTTGCCAGCCAATGCCATTTCTAGGGAAAGAGACTGTTGGACAGGAGGCGAACACTGGTTATCTTCAGTCAGTGAGTGGCTCTGGACACACAGCAGTACCAAACCTTGGGCCCGAATTTCAAAATCCAAGCTTTCTAAACATTGTACCATTTTTTTTGTTTTGTTTTGTTTTTTAAGTTATTATTAAATTTTATTAGTTTTAATGAACATTTACAGAGATTTGGGGTTCTCATTCATTCATTGTTGCACTGTTTTCTCTACCCTCTTCCCCAGTTCGTTCTTCCCCCCCCCCCCCATGTCTGTTTTAATTGTCCAGTTGCCACAGTGCTTGACATTGGACCATTTTCAGCAGCCGTCTCCTCGCTGGGTCCTACTATCATCACGAGTCTGACCTGAGGCTGAAACCACCGTTCCAGATGGATAAGCGAGCCGCTGTGACCCTCAGTTCGGTGAAGGAGCGTGTCTGAAGGGCCTGTGCCAAAGATTTGCTCTTCAGTTTCCTCATACATGCAAAATTCCAATGGCTGCACTAAGTTTTCAGGCACGCTCCACCATGGCTTCTTTGAGAGCACCTTCTCCCGGGACATCCTCACTCCCATGTTGTTGTTTGCTTTGAGCTGATACATGTTATTTTTTTTTAATTATGCAAGTTTACCGCTTTAGTTTGCTTGGCTCCACAGTCAACATTCTTGACCCCAGCAGCCTGGAAATTAAAAGTTGTATTGTGATGGGAAAGACTGCTGTTAGGGACCTCTCCAAAGTACTGAGGAGCAATGGTGTCTCTCTGGAGACTAAGGTGCGTCTGATACTGGCCATGATCTTTGCAGTCACCTGTTAAGCATCAGAGAGCTGGATAATGACTAGGGAGGATAGAAGGATAGTTGATGCCTTTGAGCTGTGGTGCTGGAGAAGGGTGTTGAGTGTACCATGGACTGTGAAGAAAACAAACAGGTTCAACCTAGAGAAGGTTAAACCAGGATGCTCCTTGGAGGCAAAGATTCTGAAGCTTCGTCTGACATACTTTGGACATGTTGTAAGGAGGGACCGGTCCTTGGAGACCCTCATGCTCGGGAGGGTAGAGGGACAGCGCAGGAGGGGAAGACCTTCTACGAGGTAGATTGATTCAGTGACTGGGGTAATCGGGATGGGATGGGTGTGTTGGAGACAGTGATATTGGCACAGGACAAAGCAGAGTTTAGGGCTGTTGTACATAGCGATGGTACATAACAACAACAAAATAAATTTAAAAAGAAGAGTTGCTTTCTGGGTAAGGCGTTGTCAACACTCCTTGCAAATATAAGGCTTCTTCCCCAAGTGTCTCCTCTGGTATGTGATTAATTACAAATTTTGTAAAGCTTCACCCATATTTCTAACCAACAGAAGACATCTCTGAGTGAGTCGTGTCCATGCCATTAGATTTGACATCCTGATAAAGCCTGGCACACAATCCAAGCAAACATAAGGTTTCTTCCTGGTGTGTGTCCTCTGGTGTCTGATGAGATCTGATAAAACTGTAAAGTGTTGCAGACCGAGGGTCCCAAAGAATAGAATAATTTTATAATTATTAATAAAGAGACAAACAGCCAAGAATGAGATAGAGCAGAGAGCATAAAACAGGGGGCCAACAGTTCTCAACTGAAGACCCCAAGCCAAGCTTCTCTCTATCTTTATTGAAAATTATCAGGAAGCAAATCACAAAGAGAATTCAATGCAAATGAAGCCAAGCTCTTTCTATTGAAAACCTTCTGCTTGACTCAGGAAGGAGGGGTTCACAAATGCAAGAATTTGGTCTACCCTTAACTATTAACCTTGATGCCTCAGGGTGAACTCCAGCTCAGGAAGTAACACTCCCTCTGTAGGGGGCCCCTTGCTGTCTCCTGTCTTGCAGGGAACAAACAGCTCATTTTCTAGGATCTGTCACAAGAGAAATTCAAACTTATAAATCTGTAATTCCTTCAATTCCTGAACAAAGGTTTTCATATACTATTTGGTATAAAGTTTGGCTTCCCATAGTAAAGCACTGCCCATACTGCCTACAATCATAAATATTCTCACGTGTGCGTCCTCTGTTGAGTGATGAGATCTGACTTTTTAGGAAAAGCTTTGCCAACACTCCATGCTAACACCAGGCATCTTATGCATGTCTCTATGGGACGCCAAACTTTATACCAAATATTAAATGAAAACCCTTGTTCAGGAATTGAAGGAATTACAAAACTGATAAGTTAGGATTTCTCTTGTGGCAAATCCCAGAAAATGAGCTGTTTGTTCTCTGCAGACAGGAGACAGCTAGCCACCCCCCCCAGAGGGAGTGTTACTACCTGTGAAATACTTCCTGAACTAGAGCATTAGGATGACAATAGAGAAAAATTCGGCTTCATTTACAAAGAATTTATTTTATGATCTGCTTCCCCTACTTATCAATAGATGCACAGAGAAGCATGGCTTGGCCCCTTCAGTGAGAACTGCTGGCCCCTGTTTTATGCTCTCTGTTCTGTCTCATTCCTGGCTGTCTGTCTCATTATTAATAATTATAAAAATACTTTACCCTAGGCTAGTTCTGGTGGCCTAGTGGCAAGAAGCTGCACTGCAATCCCAGAGGTGAGCAGTTGGAATCCAATAGATGCTCTGCTGGAGAAGGAGGGACAATCTCCTCCCGTACCAGTCAGATCTGATTTGATGGCACACACACACACACACAAAATAATAAAAATTTAAAAAAGTAAAATAAAGAAATAAATACTTTACCCTCGGTCTGCAACATGTCTCCACTTGTGTATGATGAAATCTGGTGTTTCCCACACTCCTTGCACACATGACACTTCTTCTCTGAGTGTATTCTTTGGTGAGTGACTACACTTACTGGCAAAGTTTTACCCACACCCCTTGCAGACATTAGTATTGTCTCATTAATGTGTCCTTTGGTATCCAATGAGATGTCCAGATAAAAGGAAGCTCAAATGCTTTGCAAACCTAAGGCTTCTCACCTGAGTGTCTCCTCTGGTGTGTGTTAGGATTTGACACTGTAAAAATTAAAAAAAAAAAAATTAAAAAAAAAGATTTGACATTGTGACAAAGTCTCACTCATACCCCTTGCAAACATAAATCTTCTCCTGTGAGTGTGTCCTCTGGTATACAATTAGATATGATTTCCCAAAAGAGCCTATCCCACACTCTTTGCAAACATAAGGTATTTCTCCTGATTGTGTCCTCTAGTGTGCAAAGGCGTATGATGGCTAGATAAGACTTGCCCACAGTTCCTGCAAGCTTAAGGTTCTCCCTTTTGTGACTCATCTGGTGTGTGTTAACACTGAAGAAATGACTAAAGCGTTGCCCACAATCATGGCAAATGCAAGGCTTCTCAGAGTGTATCCTCTGGTGTGCATTAAGATTTGACTTCCCGGAAAACCCTCGCCCACACTCCTTGCAAATATAAAACTTCTCTACAGAGTGTATCCTCTGGTGTCCAGTAAGATTTGACTTCCTGGAAGAGCCTCGCCCACACTTGCTTTGGTGTCTCTTAAGACTTTGATTGCTGAAAAAGCTCCACCCACACTCCTTGCATTCCAAGGGCTTTTCCCCTGAGTGTGTCCTTTGGTGTATGATGAGATAGGACTTTCGGGTAAAGCCATGTCCACACTCCTTGGAAACATAAGGCTTCTCTCCTGTGTGTATCCACTGGTGTACAATGAGATGTGATAACTGGGAAAAACCTCGTCCACACTCCTTGCAAACATAAGGCTTCTCTCCTGTGTGCATCCTCTGGTGTCTGACAAAATTGGACCTTTTGGTAAAACCTCATGTACGTTCCTTGCAAACAAAAGGCTTCTCCACTGAGTGTATCATCTGGTGAGTGATGAGATTTGGTAACTTGATAAAGTCTTGCTGATACTCATTGCAAAGCAAAGGTCTCTCCTGGAAGGGGGCCTTCTGGTTTGCAGCAAAGTTTAATCCACAGTCTGGGACTTCCTTATCATAACTCACTGATGCAAATCTGATGGTTTCTAATTCCATCGACCTTTGTTCTTTTTCCACAAAGTTCACCCTTTGGGCTGAGATGGGCTCTAGCCCTTCAACTCTGCTCTCTCTGGGGATGGCTGACTCTCTTTGTGGTGGGTTGACAAAGCAAGAGGCATCTAATGTGCATTCCCATGGAGCTGCTCTCTTCTCTGCCCTTCCACAGGAAGTGATGGAGACTTCTCTCTCCTGACCTTCTGTGCATTCACTCCAACAGGTCTCTTGAGAATGGTGCTGGTTTTGCTGTGTCTGAGGCCCTGGGCTGCACACTGCCCGGTGGACGTAATGTTCTGCATACAACTCTGGGAAGATCTGTTGTACATATTGGCTGAGGAACTGCTGACAGCAGAAAGCCAGAAGAAGGCAAGAGGAATAGGAGTCGAATTTTGGCTCTGTTTCTACTGAAGAAAGTTTGCATTAGAGCGGCTGTGACGGGGATTGTAGGGCTGTGTTTCTGCTCTCATGACAAGCACTGTCCCATCAGTGGAGTCCCCACCTCGAGGATTCACAGACTACCACCAAGAATCCAAACCAAAAAAAGCAGGTCAACATAATCTCCCGGGTTCCGGGCATGGTGGTTCTCTCAGCTCCTCTGGATTGTACAGGCTGAGAATTTGGACGGAAGGTTGATACTTGGCAGCGATGTTGAAGTTAGGTTTCAGCACAAGCTGTTTTATATTACATAGGAACAACGGCATCCGGGAAAAACAATTGCTAGAAGTGACTGTGTCTCCTAGAAATACTACCTGACAAAGTAGAACTGCTCAATCACAAAACTTTAATCTTTGCAGACAGAAACTCCAACTTCTCTCTACTATGGACTGGTTCATAGGTCGCAAAGCCCCTATTTTTGTTTGCAGCCAAATTCACAGCTACTGGGCCCTGGGACTCCAACAATAACCACCTGCAGTCTAACATATGTCATGTGAATTAAGAAAGAAAAAGGAGGCGAGCTCTGGTGGCCTAGTGGCAAGAAGCTGCTCTGCAATCCCAGAGGAGTGTGGGGTTTGAATCCACCTGATGCTCTGCTGAAGAAGGAGGGACAATCTCCTCCTGTACGAGACAGATCCGATTTGACGGTACACACATAAAAAAGTAATAAAAATTTTAAAAAGAAAGAAAAAGGAGCTTTTATACTCACTCAAGGAGAGAAGATTTCTATAAATCTCCAGCATCACTTCTTTGTATAAACTCTTCTGTTCGGAGCTCAGGGTCTTCCATTGTGCCTCTGTGAAGTCCACACTGACATCCTCAAAAGTAAAATGTTCCTGAATAAAGCAGATATAGAAAAACATTAGTTCACCATCAATTTTCACAATGAGCAGAACTTCACTTGTCTTGAAGAGTCTGCATCTGAGAAGTCCAATTGTTTCTTTTCAGAGACCAAATCTCAATAGGAAGCAAGGTTTTCTGCATAAGATTGTGCCTACTTTTGTGACAAAGTCTAAGAACAACAGCTAATCACCAAACACATAGTGGTTCTCCACTCATGAGAGAAATTAAGGCTATATGCATTGTGATGGGAAAGTCTGCTGTTAGGGACCTCTCTAAAGTACTCAAGAGCAACGGTGTCTCTCTGGAGACTAAGGTGTGCCTGATACAGACCATGGTCTTTGCAATCACTTGTTATGCATCAGAGAGTTTTGGACAATGACTAGGGAGGAAAGAAGGAGAATTGATGCCTTTGAGCTGTGGTGCTGGAAAAGAGTATTGAATGCATCATGGACTGCCAAGAAAACAAACAGATTCATCCTGGAGAGGGTTAAACCAAGCTACTCCTTGGAGGCAAGGATTCTGGGGCTTTGTCTGACATACTTTGGGCATGTTGCAAGGAGGGACAGGTCCTTGGAGAGGGACATCATGCTTGGGAGGGTGGAGGGACGGCGCAAGAGGGGAAGACCCTCTATGAGATGGATTGATTCAGTGACTGGGGTAATCGGGATGGGTGTGTCAGAGGCAGTGCGATTGGCACAGGATAGAGCACGGTTTAGGTCGCTATGAGTTGCAAACGACTCGACAATATATTCAATGAAATAAAAATGTGGATAGATGACTGAGTGACACTGTAATTACAACATTATAAAACAATACAATCTTTTAAAGTCTTTATTGTAATTAAGTATAATAACAGAACATTTGTCATTTGGAATATCCTTTACCTTTTTCAAAGACTCTTCATCTCATAAAAACAAGGCCATCATGGCCCAGGAACACAAAATCAGGGCAAATGTACAGCATTTGATTCCTACTCACCATTCTGGCTTCTTGTTGTTGTTGTTATGTTCCATTGAGTCAATTGTGACTCATAGGAGGGGGAAGGAAATGAGAGGAGAGGGAGGAGGAAGTGAGGGGGAGGGGGAGGAGGGGGGAGGAAAAGAGGGAAGAGGGGGAGGAAGTGAGGGAGGAGAGGGGGAGGAACTGGGGGAGGAAAGGGGGAAGGAAGTTAGCGGGAGGACGTGAGGGAGGGAAAAGATGTGAAGGAGGGAAGGAAAGAATGAATGATGATTTTGAGATTTAAACATAAAATGGTTGGTATAAAGAGTAAATTCTGTTGTAAACTATGGATTTCCTTAATAATGTGTCAATACTTGTTCATCAATTGTGGCAAATGTAATATGTGTGGGTCAAGAGAACTTTTCTGAACTGGGGAATAAAATAGGGACCATAGGTAACCTCAATGAAAATGGTTAAACTGTCTCATCTTAATAGGAAGAGACAGGCAATGTCTCATCTTTACCCCACGGAGTGACATTTTGTAGGGGATTAGTTCTGTAGATTAATTCCCCAGGGGATTAATCAATTTGCCTTAAACCTTGATAATCCAGATTTGTGGCATAATTCAGTCCCCTGAGTGTCTTTCATGAAAGGACAGCTGGAGGTCAAGGAGAGTGGAGAGGAAATAGAAGAAAACCAAGAACCCAGACATTGTCAGTGGAGAGATTCTCCTTGGGATGAAGATGGGCAATGCCCTCCCTTGTGACTTAAAGCCTCTGGAAATCTGCTGGAGGGTCAGCTATGAGTCTGTTCCAGTTCTCAGTCAACTAGCAATGAGAGAGAGTCCTCCCAGGATATCGTCATGGGGTTGAAGAGAGAGCAAGCTCACTTGACACATCACTTTAATCAACCATTCCCCACTCAGGTCCCATTGAGGCACTCGAAGGAGCTTTGATGGTTAAGCCCACAGCTGATACCCGAATCCCTAGCAGCTCCTAGGAGGGAGAGAGATGGGTCATCTAGCTTTGCAAAAAAAGTATTTCCATCAACAAACGAATAGATAGAGAAGCTCTGGTATATTCACACAATGGAATACTATGCAGCATTGGGGGGGAACCCAAGAAACTGGTGAAATTATGCAAAATGGACGATTCTGGAGGACATTATGCTAAGTGAACTATCTCAGTCACAAAAGGACAAGTATTGCATAGGGACACTATTGCAAAACAGGACTGACATCAGGGTTCAGGAAAGACAGAAAAGGAGGGGAGGAATGATGTATACTGCATTGAAACAGATGAGAGAACTGTTTAAAAGGGACATATGAATGGGTATTCTTGTCATTACAGAAGTCCGGAGTGAAGGTTGCATAGTGGACATGGGGGGAGGGATTATATAACAATGAAAGAGTTTTTCTCTTTTTCAAGAAGAGTGAATTGGGGGGAGGGGATGGGTAGGAAGAAAAGTGCAACAATAAGGGGAGCTCTGGTGGCCTAGTGGCAAGGAGCTGCAACTACAATCCCAGAGGCGTACGGTTTGAATCCACCAGATGCTCTGCTGGGGAAGGAGGGACAATTTCCTCCTGTACCAGTCAGATCTGTTTTGATGGTACACTCACACAAAAAAATGATAATTAAAAAAATGAAACAATGCCAGGAAACCCTAAGTCTCTGTAAACTTTCATGAAAATGAATTTTAAAAATTTTTTTTAAATATTCACAACCTTGGAAGCTGTACGGGGCAATTCTTTGCACTCCAGGACTGCTGTGAAGGCAGAATGAACTTACGGGGAACGGGGTTTGGGGACATTGCTTACTGTTTTGTTTTGCTTTGATTGAATCAGTCCTGTAAGTTTCCTTTTATAACATTTATTACAGTTGTATAGCGGTGTTACTGGCAGCATTCTGTGGAACCCTCCCTGTGTCCCCCCTTCCCTCTCACCCTCCCCATCCTGGCTAAGGTCTACTCCCTCTCCTTCCCCTCCTGCCCTGCCCATCAACCCTCCGCAGTGGCTTCTGCATGTAAACCTTTCCTGAGATTCTTTTTCTCTCTTCCCTCATACACCCCCTATCCCATCCGCTGTTGCACATGTTGTCTGACGGGCCATTCCTTTCAGCTTGAGCTTCACAACGAGAGGTTGTGAGGAGTGTGAAGTCCCAGGGTGGGACGAACATGTTTGCTGTTGACCAAAAGGGTCAAGCCTACTCGGAAGTGCCGTGGAAGAAAAGCCTGGCAGTGTGTTTGAGGAGAAATGAGCCATTGAACTTAACCCCCTCTGGGGCGCGGTTCCCTCCTCAAGTGCATGGAGTTGACGATGAAGCAGTGGACTGAACCATCTCTGAGCTGGGTTGTTTTTTGTTTGTTTGTTTGTTTGTTTTTTGTGGGTGGGTTATGGTTCTCATCCTCAGTGGTGCAAATAGCTAACATGATCCACTGCTGACCAAAAGGCTGATGGTTCAAGTCCATCTAGAGGTGCTTTGGAAGAAAGGCCTGGCCATCTGCTTCCAAAACTCCACAGCCGTTGGAAACCCCATGGAGCACAAGATTACTCCACCACACATGGGATCCTGGAAGTCAGAGCTGAGCAGGTGGCAGGTGGCGTGTCTGACCCCATAGCAGACACGTTTCCTTCTTATCGGGAGAGAAAACCTGAGGGAGTTTGAAGCAGTAAAAGTAGGAAGGGAAAAGGGATAGACGCTCTGCTGAACTTTTTTGACAGTGTGAGAGGAGGAAAGACTCGACACTCCACCAGGTGAGACAAAAAACCCTGACATGAAACCGAAGTTTAGGATTCCGCAGAGTAAAAAGATGGGACTCTCCATTCGAATTCTTAGGGTGAAAACCGGCTCTTCATTTATTTATATTGGCATACACAGAATCTTCCTTCTTATTCTGTGACCACATCAGTTTGTCATTGTTGGGTGCCATCGAGTCAAGTTCAGCTCATAGAAGCTGTGAGTGTCTACGTGAGCATCCTCCCTGTCTCTGACATGCCCAAGGCCATTGTTAAAGTCACTGCATCTGTCCATCTTCCTCTGTTCATTCGGCCCTCCACCTTTCTCAGCCACTAGTCCGGGTGAAATCAAGTTTCTCCTTGGAGGCTAGGATTTCTAAGGTCCACCTCACAGACTTCGGGCACATAGCTAGCAGGGATCATTCCTTGGAAAAGGATAGCATGGTTTGGAGGGTGGAGAACAGCGAAGGAAAGGAAGACCTCGGATGAGATAGATTAACACAGTCACGGGGTAATGGGGGTAGGTGTTATGAAGTCAATGAGACTGGCTCAGAAGAGGGCAGGCTTCAGAGCTGCTGTACACAGGGTCGCTATGAGTCGCAGGCAATTCAATGGCACATAACAACAGTCCAGGTGATGTTTCTGGTTCACTGCTCTCAGGAGTCCTGTTGGCATGGGGGTTTATTGTGCCTCATTGCTAACAGAAAAGCCAGTGATTTGACTCCAGCAGACGCTCTTGAGGGAGAAACACAAAGCCGTCAGCTTCTGGAAAGAAGTTGACTGTTGTTGTTGTTGTTGATTGCCTTCGAGTCAAGCATGACTCATAGCGACCCTATGAACAAAAGGCCTGGAGCCCTCTATCACTATCGACATTTATCAAAGTTCACAGAGTTTCTGGAGGCACGTGGTTTAGGACGTGGACACCACTCCTGCTTCAGCCTTGAAAACATTAAGGGCAGTTCGACTCTGTCCTATATAGGGTCTTGATGAATAGAAATCGACTTGAAAGTTGCAAAGTTGACCCAACAATTCCACTACTGAGAATATACCCCAAAGAGACCATAACTGTCAGCCAAGCAGATATATGTACACCCACATTTATCGTGGCTTTCCTCACAATAGCAAGGATTTGGAAACAACCTAAGTGCCCATCAACAAATGAATGGATAGAGTAACTCTGGTATATTCACACAATGGAATACTATGCTGCACTGAAAAACAAGGAACTCATGAAATATTATACAAAATGAGTGACCCTGGAGGACATTATGCTGAGTGAAGTATTTCAGTCACAAAAGGACAAATACTGCATAGTGCCACTATTGTAAAACGGGACTGACATCGGAGTTAGGGAGAGACTGAGAAAGAGAGGATAAATAATGTATACTGCATTGAAACAGATGAGCAAGAAAACTGCTTAAAAGGGATATGTGATTGGATATTATTGTCATGACAGGAGTCCAGAACAAAGGCTGTGTAGTGGAGCGGACCAGGGGGGAGGGACTGTATAACAATGAGAGAATTTTTCTTTTACTTTGCAAAGAGAAGAGTGTACAGGGGGAGAGGGGTGGGCAGGGAGAAAAGTGCAACAGTGAATGAATGGAAATCCAAAGTCTCTGTAAATTTTCCTTAAAATTAATAATAATAATAAAATAGAAATCAGCCTGAGGCTGGAATGCTCTTGAGAGGAAGGAGCTGGGTGACTCTGCAGAAGGATGTGATTCTTGGAAAAGTAGAGAGTCAATGAGAAAGAGGAAGACCCTCGGTGAGGTGGATGGACGCCGGGACAGCAAGAGAGGGTTCGAGGCAGCGGTTCTGTGAGGACAGCAAGGGAAGGGACCACGTGAGGGGTTGTTCTGTCATTCTGTATTGTTCTGTTGACATAGTGGCCCAGTGGTCACTGGGAATGAAAGCTGACTTGATGGGATCTAACAACATCAACCTGCCATGCTACAACAGCCATCAGCAGCCCAATCCTTTATGCGGCCACGGGGACTTCTTCTTCCACAAGGGCTTGGCCTGGGGAACAGCAGCGCCTCTTCCAGGACCTTCTCAGCGAGACATCATTTTCACAAACTCTGCAGAGAAAAGCAACTGGTAAGTTACATATTCAAAAGAGAAGCCAATGGGTGTTTGAGAGTGAGGTCACACTAAAAAAAGAGAGAGAGAGAGAGACAGAGACAGAGAGAGAAACCAACCTGTCATCCCGCACCCCCGCCCCAGTCCTCACTGCGTGCCAAGTGTCCCTGGACGGCACAAGGTCACTAAACAATCACTAAACAAAAAGTCAGTGATTTGAGAGACACCTAGGAAGAAAGGCCTGGAAATCTGCTTCTAAAAATTAAGTATAGATCACAGTGGTAATCATGAGAAGGCTGTAGGACTGGGCACCATTTAGTCACACTGTGACTTCATCGGGTCACCGTTGAAAACCTCGAGTGCCACAGATTCAGCATAACAACTCAGCAGGCAGAAACGGATGAGGAAGAGGAAGCATGGACATGGGAAACACAGGGAGGAAATGGGAAGAGTGCTGTTACACTGTGGGAATTGTAGCCAATGTCAGATAACATAATGCACATGAATTGTTGAAGGGAAAATCCAATTTAGCTCAGGAAGCTTTCACTCAAGTGAAAATAAGAAGTTAAAAACCAAAACTGTCCCAGAAGTATGCAGTTTGAATCCACCAGATGCTCTGCTGGAGAAGGAGGGGCAATCTCCTTCTATGCCAGTCAGATCTGATTTGACAGTACACAGACAAACAATAATATAAAACAAACAAACCAAAAAAACCTGTATAGAGTCATCCTCTGATGTCCATGAGTCAGTGTTGACTTGATAGTAAGTTACTGGGTTTGGATTTTGGTTTCATGAACTGTTTCTGTTTCCCTCAAAACTATGGAAGAGGGAGCTCTGGTAGCCTAGTGGCAAGAAGCTGCACTGCAATCCCAGAGGTGAGTGGTTCGAATCCACCAGATGCTCTGCTGGAGAAGGAGGGACAATCTCCTCCTGTACCAGTCAGATCTGATTTGA
>NW_006399986.1:1894506-1904774 GCF_000299155.1 Elephantulus edwardii | reverse complement strand
GAGAACTGCTGGCCCCCTGTTTTATGCTCTCTGCTCTATCACATTCCTGGCTGTTTGTCTCTTTATTAATAATTAAAAGATTATTCTATTCTTTGGGACCCTCGATCTACAACAAGGGAGGAAAGGGGGAAGGAAGTTAGGGGGAGGAAGCGAGGGAGGGGGAAAGATGTGAGGGAGGGAAGGGAAGAATGAAGGATGATTTTGAGATTTAAACATAAAATGGTTGATATAGAGTGAATTCTGTTGTAAACTATGGATTTTCATTAATAATGTGTCAATATCAGTTCATCAATTGTGGCAAATGTACTATGGATCAAGGGAACTTTTCTGAATGGGGGAATAGAATAGTGACCGACAGGTAACCTTAAAGGAAATGGTTAACCTGTCTCATCTTAATAGGAAGAGACAGAAAGTGTCTCATCTTTCCCCCATGGAGTGACATTTTGTAGCAGATTAGTTTTGTAGGAGATTAATTCCCCAGGGGATTAATCAATTTGCCTTAAGCCTTGATAATCCAGATTTGTGGCATAATTCAGTCCCCTGAGTGTCTTTCATGAAAGGACAGCTGGAGGTCAAGGAGAGCGGAGAGGAAATAGAAGAAAACCAAGAACCCAGACATTGTCAGTGGAGAGATGCGCCTTGGAATAGATGGACAATGCCCTCCCTTGTACTTACAGCCTCTGGAAATATGTTGGAGGGTCAGCTATGAGTCGGTTTCAGTTATCAGTCAACTAGCAATGAGAGAGAGTCCTCCCAGGATATCATCATGGGGTTGAAGAGAGAGCAAGCTCACTTCACACATCACTTTAATCAACCATTCCCCACTCAGGTCCCATTGAGGCACTCGAAGGAGCTTTGATGGTTAAGCCCACAGCTGATACCCGAATCCCTAGCAGCTCCTAGGAGGGAGAGAGACGGGTCATCTAGCTTTGCAAAAAAAGTATTTCCATCAACAAACGAATGGATAGAGAAGCTCTGGTATATTCACACAATGGAATACTATGCAGCATTGGGGGGGGGGAACCCAAGAAACTGGTGAAATTATGCAAAATGGATGATTCTGGAGGACATTATGCTAAGTGAACTATCTCAGTCACAAAAGGACAAGTATTGCATAGGGACACTATTGTAAAACAGGACTGACATCAGGGTTCAGGAAAGACAGAAAAGGAGGAGAGGAATGATGTATACTGCATTGAAACAGATGAGAGAACTGTTTAAAAGGGACATATGAGTGGGTATTCTTGTCATTATAGAAGTCCAGAGTGAAGGTTGCATAGTGGATTTGGGGGGAGGGATTATATAACAATGAAAGAGTTTTTCTCTTTTTCAAGAAGAGTGAATTGGGGGGAGGGGATGGGTAGGAAGAAAAGTGCAACAATAAGGGGAGCTCTGGTGGCCTAGTGGCAAGGAGCTGCAACTACAATCCCAGAGGCGTACGGTTTGAATCCACCAGATGCTCTGCTGGGGAAGGAGGGACAATTTCCTCCTGTACCAGTCAGATCTGTTTTGATGGTACACTCACACAAAAAAATGATAATTAAAAAAATGAAACAATGCCAGGAAACCCTAAGTCTCTGTAAACTTTCATGAAAATGAATTTTAAAAATTTTTTTTAAATATTCACAACCTTGGAAGCTGTACGGGGCAATTCTTTGCACTCCAGGACTGCTGTGAAGGCAGAATGAACTTACGGGGAACGGGGTTTGGGGACATTGCTTACTGTTTTGTTTTGCTTTGATTGAATCAGTCCTGTAAGTTTCCTTTTATAACATTTATTACAGTTGTATAGCGGTGTTACTGGCAGCATTCTGTGGAACCCTCCCTGTGTCCCCCCTTCCCTCTCACCCTCCCCATCCTGGCTAAGGTCTACTCCCTCTCCTTCCCCTCCTGCCCTGCCCATCAACCCTCCGCAGTGGCTTCTGCATGTAAACCTTTCCTGAGATTCTTTTTCTCTCTTCCCTCATACACCCCCTATCCCATCCGCTGTTGCATGTGTTGTCTGACGGGCCATTCCTTTCAGCTTGAGCTTCACAACGAGAGGTTGTGAGGAGTGTGAAGTCTCAGGGTGGGACGAACATGTTTGCTGTTGACCAAAAGGGTCAAGCCTACTCGGAAGTGCCTTGGAAGAAAAGCCTGGCAGTGTGTTTCAGGAGAAATGAGCCATTGAACTTAACCCCCTCTGGGGCGCAGTTCCCTCCTCAAGTGCATGGAGTTGACTATGAAGCAGTGGACTGAACCATCTCTGAGCTGGGTTGTTTTTTGTTTGTTTGTTTGTTTTTTGTGGGTGGGTTATGGTTCTCATCCTCAGTGGTGCAAATAGCTAACATGATCCACTGCTGACCAAAAGGCTGATGGTTCAAGTCCATCTAGAGGTGCTTTGGAAGAAAGGCCTGGCCATCTGCTTCCAAAACTCCACAGCCGTTGGAAACCCCATGGAGCACAAGATTACTCCACCACACATGGGATCCTGGAAGTCAGAGCTGAGCAGGTGGCAGGTGGCGTGTCTGACCCCATAGCAGACACGTTTCCTTCTTATCGGGAGAGAAAACCTGAGGGAGTTTGAAGCAGTAAAAGTAGGAAGGGAAAAGGGATAGACGCTCTGCTGAACTTTTTTGACAGTGTGAGAGGAGGAAAGACTCGACACTCCACCAGGTGAGACAAAAAACCCTGACATGAAACCGAAGTTTAGGATTCCGCAGAGTAAAAAGATGGGACTCTCCATTCGAATTCTTAGGGTGAAAACCGGCTCTTCATTTATTTATATTGGCATACACAGAATCTTCCTTCTTATTCTGTGACCACATCAGTTTGTCATTGTTGGGTGCCATCGAGTCAAGTTCAGCTCATAGAAGCTGTGAGTGTCTACGTGAGCATCCTCCCTGTCTCTGACATGCCCAAGGCCATTGTTAAAGTCACTGCATCTGTCCATCTTCCTCTGTTCATTCGGCCCTCCACCTTTCTCAGCCACTAGTCCGGGTGAAATCAAGTTTCTCCTTGGAGGCTAGGATTTCTAAGGTCCACCTCACAGACTTCGGGCACATAGCTAGCAGGGATCATTCCTTGGAAAAGGATAGCATGGTTTGGAGGGTGGAGAACAGCGAAGGAAAGGAAGACCTCGGATGAGATAGATTAACACAGTCACGGGGTAATGGGGGTAGGTGTTATGAAGTCAATGAGACTGGCTCAGAAGAGGGCAGGCTTCAGAGCTGCTGTACACAGGGTCGCTATGAGTCGCAGGCAATTCAATGGCACATAACAACAGTCCAGGTGATGTTTCTGGTTCACTGCTCTCAGGAGTCCTGTTGGCATGGGGGTTTATTGTGCCTCATTGCTAACAGAAAAGCCAGTGATTTGACTCCAGCAGACGCTCTTGAGGGAGAAACACAAAGCCGTCAGCTTCTGGAAAGAAGTTGACTGTTGTTGTTGTTGTTGATTGCCTTCGAGTCAAGCATGACTCATAGCGACCCTATGAACAAAAGGCCTGGAGCCCTCTATCACTATCGACATTTATCAAAGTTCACAGAGTTTCTGGAGGCACGTGGTTTAGGACGTGGACACCACTCCTGCTTCAGCCTTGAAAACATTAAGGGCAGTTCGACTCTGTCCTATATAGGGTCTTGATGAATAGAAATCGACTTGAAAGTTGCAAAGTTGACCCAACAATTCCACTACTGAGAATATACCCCAAAGAGACCATAACTGTCAGCCAAGCAGATATATGTACACCCACATTTATCGTGGCTTTCCTCACAATAGCAAGGATTTGGAAACAACCTAAGTGCCCATCAACAAATGAATGGATAGAGTAACTCTGGTATATTCACACAATGGAATACTATGCTGCACTGAAAAACAAGGAACTCATGAAATATTATACAAAATGAGTGACCCTGGAGGACATTATGCTGAGTGAAGTATTTCAGTCACAAAAGGACAAATACTGCATAGTGCCACTATTGTAAAACGGGACTGACATCGGAGTTAGGGAGAGACTGAGAAAGAGAGGATAAATAATGTATACTGCATTGAAACAGATGAGCAAGAAAACTGCTTAAAAGGGATATGTGATTGGATATTATTGTCATGACAGGAGTCCAGAACAAAGGCTGTGTAGTGGAGCGGACCAGGGGGGAGGGACTGTATAACAATGAGAGAATTTTTCTTTTACTTTGCAAAGAGAAGAGTGTACAGGGGGAGAGGGGTGGGCAGGGAGAAAAGTGCAACAGTGAATGAATGGAAATCCAAAGTCTCTGTAAATTTTCCTTAAAATTAATAATAATAATAAAATAGAAATCAGCCTGAGGCTGGAATGCTCTTGAGAGGAAGGAGCTGGGTGACTCTGCAGAAGGATGTGATTCTTGGAAAAGTAGAGAGTCAATGAGAAAGAGGAAGACCCTCGGTGAGGTGGATGGACGCCGGGACAGCAAGAGAGGGTTCGAGGCAGCGGTTCTGTGAGGACAGCAAGGGAAGGGACCACGTGAGGGGTTGTTCTGTCATTCTGTATTGTTCTGTTGACATAGTGGCCCAGTGGTCACTGGGAATGAAAGCTGACTTGATGGGATCTAACAACATCAACCTGCCATGCTACAACAGCCATCAGCAGCCCAATCCTTTATGCGGCCACGGGGACTTCTTCTTCCACAAGGGCTTGGCCTGGGGAACAGCAGCGCCTCTTCCAGGACCTTCTCAGCGAGACATCATTTTCACAAACTCTGCAGAGAAAAGCAACTGGTAAGTTACATATTCAAAAGAGAAGCCAATGGGTGTTTGAGAGTGAGGTCACACTAAAAAAAGAGAGAGAGAGAGAGACAGAGACAGAGAGAGAAACCAACCTGTCATCCCGCACCCCCGCCCCAGTCCTCACTGCGTGCCAAGTGTCCCTGGACGGCACAAGGTCACTAAACAATCACTAAACAAAAAGTCAGTGATTTGAGAGACACCTAGGAAGAAAGGCCTGGAAATCTGCTTCTAAAAATTAAGTATAGATCACAGTGGTAATCATGAGAAGGCTGTAGGACTGGGCACCATTTAGTCACACTGTGACTTCATCGGGTCACCGTTGAAAACCTCGAGTGCCACAGATTCAGCATAACAACTCAGCAGGCAGAAACGGATGAGGAAGAGGAAGCATGGACATGGGAAACACAGGGAGGAAATGGGAAGAGTGCTGTTACACTGTGGGAATTGTAGCCAATGTCAGATAACATAATGCACATGAATTGTTGAGGGGAAAATCCATTTTAGCTCAGGAAGATTTCACTCAAGTGAAAATAAGAAGTTAAAAACCAAAACTGTCCCAGAGGTACACAGTTTGAATCCACCAGATGCTCTGCTTGAGAAGGAGGGGCAATCTCCTTCTATGCCAGTCAGATCTGATTTGACAGTACACAGACAAACAATAATATAAAACAAACAAACCAAAAAAACCTGTATAGAGTCATCCTCTGATGTCCATGAGTCAGTGTTGACTTGATAGTAAGTTACTGGGTTTGGATTTTGGTTTCATGAACAGTTTCTGTTTCCCTCAAAACTATGGAAGAGTGAGCTCTGGTAGCCTAGTGGCAAGAAGCTCCAATGCAATCCCAGAGGTGAGTGGTTCAAATCCACCAGATGCTCTGCTGGAGAAGGAGGGACAATCTCCTCCTGTACCAGTCAGAGCTGATTTGATGGTACGCACATACACAAATAATAAAAACAAAGAAGCAAAAAAGCTATGGAAGAAAGGCATCATTATCATTGCTCCCATTTTGCAGATGTAGAAACTGATACTTCAAGAGTGTTAGTAATTCAGTGGAGTATTACGCAGCACTAAAGAATGATAAAGAATTTGGGAAAGACTGTGTAGTATGGATGAATCTAGAGGATGCTGCGCTGAGGGACGTAATTCAGTCACAAAAGAACAATTATTGTAACAGGCCACCCTAGAAGACCCTACAGTTAGTAATCAAGTGTTTAGCTGTTTTCACCAGCCGGGCATTTAGTCCTTGCCAATCGTGAGGGGGTTCAAACTCCCCAGCTGCTCTGTGAGAGAAAGGACGAGGCAGTCTGCTTCTGTAAAGATCTACATTCTTGGATGGTCTAAGGGGCAGTTCTGCGTTGTCCTACAGGGTCTCTGTGACTCGGGATTGTCCTAACAGCAATGAGGTTGGGTATTTTTGTGGTTGGTCATCAATCAGGCTCACAGAGTCCCCAAGGGTCAGAAGGTGGAACTACTCTAGACGGTTTTCACTGGCATTTCGGAAGCAGAATGCCAGGCCTTTCTTCGGAGGCACTTGGAACTGCCAACCATTCTGTTCACGTAACCATGTGCACCGCTCAGCGACTTCAAAGGGCTGGAACACGCACTTCCCAGACCTCCCACCCACCCTGAGGCTGGGGGAAGAGTAAGAAGGGTTGGTAAAAAATAACAGGGGTTTGGAGAAGTGGCTGGTCCTGCAAGGTCACCTTCAAAGTCAACGGTGCCGTCCCCGTTAACATCGGCCTCCTTGACCACCTCGGCGATCTCCCGGGGGGTCAGCCTTTCCCCCAGCAGTCTCTGCATGGCCTGCTGCAGCTCCGCCAGTGTGATCTCCCCGTCCCCGTTAGTGTCAAACTGGAGAGGAGCAAGGGGGACAACATTAGGACCAATGACAATAATAATAATACTTGTGGTGTGTGTGCCTTCAAGTTGACCCCAACTTGCTCTGTGCTGTTAAGTCCCTTCCAACTTAATAGTGACACTGTATGGAGGGCAGAGTAGGGCTTCCCTACAGGCTTTCCAAGTTGTTGTTATTGTTGATTGATTGCCTTGGAGTCGAACATAACTCAAAGCGACCCTATGACCAAAAGGCTCAAAGCCCCTTTACAACTATCAACATTTATCAAAGTTCACAGAGTTTCCAGAGGCATATTATTTAGGAAGTGAATGCCAGTCCTGCTTCCAAACCTGTCATAGCACGTTATTGTTATGTGCCATTGAGTCGCCTGCGATGTATAGCGACATTGTGTACAGCAGCTCTGAACCCTTCCCTGTCCTAAGCCAGTCTCGCTAATTCTAACACACCAACCCACATTGCCCCAGTCATTGTATCAATCCATCTCATCGGGGGTCTCCCTCTCCTGCGCTGTCCATCCACCCTTCTGAGCATGACGTCCTTCTCCAAGGACTAGTCTCTCCTGGCCATGTGCCCAAAGTAAGTGAGGCAGAGCTTCAGAATCCTAGACTCCAAGGAGACTTGGTTTCGTTCTCTCCAAGAAAAGACTGATTTGTTTTCTTGGCAGTTCATGGTATATTCAAGACTCTTCTCTGGCACCACAACTCAAAGGCCTCTATTTTTCTGTCATCCTTAGTCATTATCCAACTCTCTGAAGCATAACAAGTAATTGAGAAGACCATGGCCTGTATTAGGCGCACCTTTGTATCTAGACTAACATCGTTGCTCTTTAACACTCTGGAGAGGTCCCTGACAGCAGAGTTTTCCCAGTACAGTTTGTCGTTTGAATTCCTGACTGCTGGTGTTAAGAGTGTTGATTGAGGATCCAAGCAAGCTGTAATTGCTAACAACCTCAATCTCTTCTCCATCTAATACAGTGCTGTCAGTTGGCCCCATGGTGCGAATCTTCACCTTCTTGATGTTGAACTTCAATCCATATTGCAAACTACAGTCCTTGACCTTTTGCTGCAAGTGCTTCAGGTCCTCCTCAGTTTCAGCAAGCAAGGCTGTGTCATCTGCATATCATAGGTTGTTGATGAGTCTTCCTCCAATCCTGATGCCACACTCCTCCTCATTAAAGCGGCTTTCCAAGTAGATCGTCCAATCTTCTTTTCTGAAGAGAAGTGGGGGGTGGATTTGAACTGCCCTCCATTCTGTCAGCTGTTGAGCCACCAAATCTGTTCATCTTTGAGTCCGTTCTGACCCAGAGTGACTCTGACACAGTGCGTCAGGTGAAGGAACACGGTGTGCCGCGCTACTATCCGAGAAGCTGGCAGTTCGAGTCCGCCAGTTGCCCCACAGAGGAAGATGAACAGTCCTCCTCCTGTTGAGATTTGCAGCCTTGGATATGCAACGCAGGCCTGCTTTGGGTGGGAAATGGCTTGCCAGCGGAGGGATGATGGATTGCACAGAGTGCTTAAGGGGTCAGACCACTAACCAAGAAAAGGTCAGTGGTCTGGAGGCATCCTTCTGCGGAAGTAAAAGGCCTGGCCAAAAAAGGAAGCGGGGGAGTGGGAAAAGTCAGCGACCACCAGCTTCTTTTATGGGGAGAATGATGGACAATTTCCTCCCATAAAGATTTACAGCCTCGGAAGCCTCAGGGAGAGTTGCAAATAGTAGTCAGAAGGCACTGGGCACCATCTTTGATCCCGGAACTGTTGTTTCTAACTCAATCACAAGATTTGGTCACTACTCAATGTGTGAATGCTTCACCCTTGTTTTCTAAGAGGAAGACAAAGTTTCTAACAAGGTGTCAAACTATGGTAACTCTAGTTATCATAAATGTTTCATAAACAGTTTATAAATTTGAATGCACAAAAGTGTTCTTTCCTTGGCTGTGACTAAACTCGACAGCACTGGTTTGGAAAACAAACAAACAAACAAAAAACCCAAAGAGTCAGAAGGGACTCAACAAGGTTTCCAGGGGGCAGTCAGGTCGACTAGAACTGCCCTGTAGAGTCTCCAAGGTTTTACATATTAGGGACATGGACTGTCACATATCTCTCTCTCTGGGATCACCCGTGGAATTGAACCACTGACCTTCGGGTTCAGAGCTGAGAGCTTTGAGCACAGCATTCCCAGGGCTCCTTTTGATTCCCTCATCCACCAAAACCCCATCACTATTGAGTCAATCCTGACTCGGAACGATCTTACGAGACAGGACAGAACTGCTCCCATAGGGCTCCCTATGTAATAAACGTGACGGAAGAGTCCTGAGGGGGTCACGTGCAATCTGTTGGCCTGAAAGGTCAACAGTTCGACTCCACCAGCATCTTGATGAGCAGCTGTTCCTGTAAAGATTTACAATCTGAGAAAACTTAGTGGAGGGTGGCTTGGAGTTGCTACAGATTCAAAGGCTGTAGGTTTTGTTTGTTTTTGTTGTTTTTTTGTTTGTTTGTTTAAGCTTTCTAGAAGCAGCCTGTTGTTGCTTTTAGATGCTGTCAAGTTGAACAAAATCTGCCCAATCCTGCTGTATGCTCACAATCTCTGCTGTGCTTAATTTAAGTCCATTGGTGTGATCACTGTGTCTGCCCATGTCATCTGGGGTGTTCCTCTTTCCCCCTCCCCGAACCTTCTGGTTAACAGCTCAGCACTTTAACCACTGCACAACTAGGATGCCACCACAGCCCACTCACTGTGGTGGAGCCCATTCCAATTCACCACAGGAGGAGAGACCACTCATGTTTCTCCAGCTGCCCAGCGGGTTAAAAACTGCTGACCTCGAGGTTAGCAGGGAAAACCCGCTACGCACAGAGCCAGCAAGACGACTGGTGTCGGTGGCGCCTGTTTGTGGCCGTGGCTCATCAGAGTATCTCTTGGTTGCCTCAGCGACCCCCACACCCAGCGCCATGAAACTCCTAACTCACCTCCTTGAAGGCATCTCGCATCTCCTGGACCCCAATCATCCCAGCTGTTTCTGCAAGCAACTTAGGGGTCATAAGCTCCACAAAATCCTCAAAGTCTACACGGCCACCCACTGAGGACAGAAAAGATGGGTTAAGTGAAGCCTCGTATGAACTAGCGATCCGTCAGTCACTCTGTTTCTCAGATATAGTCCTGAACAGGACCTCTTCCCCTTGCTGGCTCTTCTAGCAGCTGGTTTTGACTTCTCCCCTCTAGCTCAAACCCCTGTGTTTCTCTAATCTGAGTACAGTATGCGCTGTGGTAGGAAAAATGAACCATCCAAATGGCATTGGCATTGGACGAGTTCTTAATGGGTTATGCCCCTTCCTCCCTCAGAGGTAGAATGGAGAGGGTCAAAAGAATTAAATAATCACCACAGGTTCTTTCATAGTTGGAGTCTCGTCTGGATATGAACGCTCTCGTTCTTTAATTCAACCTCTTTTAGTCAGTTACAGATCCAGAAACAGAGTCAAAAGTGCCTTTCCTCCCCCCACCCCCCAATGTACCTCTATCTCTGCGTGGGTCTCAACGTCAACGTCACGCCATAAAATGTGTATAAATTGCTGAATGGAAAACGAATTTGCTCGGTAAACCTTCACCCAAAGCACATGAAAAAGGTTTCTTTTTTAAAATAAAATTAATGAAAGTTTACAGAGACTTTGGATTTCC
>NW_006399986.1:1871805-1893406 GCF_000299155.1 Elephantulus edwardii | reverse complement strand
ATAGGAATTTGATTCTTAAAAGGTCCCATTCGTTTATTTTATCATGTCCTGGTTGTAGGATGAAAAAGGTTTCTGCAGGATTTTTTTTTAAATCAACCCTAGCCATTTTCTCCCATAAAGAATATAACCTAGAAAACCCTATAGAGAAGTTCTGTTCTCAAATGGGATCACACTGAGTCAAACAGACTCCTTCGCACCTAAAAATGACAAATCCATCTAAAAACCCATGCCTTTTGAGGATACTGTTTATTAACATTAGTTCCAACTACAAGTCTATTTCTCATATCAGGTAAATCTCCAGTCTTGTTTTGTTTTTAAGAAAGCCAAGGAAAAAAAATATAAATGATCCCTGAAGGAATATTTCCAATTTACTTCTTGAGAAATAGACATTTTTCAAAGATGCCCAGCAACTAGCGGTTATTTAGGATATTTATGACTACTTAATACTACTTTTCCTTGGAAGTTTTGTGAATATTAGGAACTGCTGACCTTTTATTTCCAAAGACGAGTTAAAATACAGTTGTGGGGGACATAAACAATTTTAAGTGAAAATTTTAAATATACTTTTGAAAAGTTGCTTAAATACAAGATTTTTGTGTTACCAATGTAAACACACCTGTTATGGAGTTTATTCAAGTTCTGAGAATAGATTAATATCTTGAGAACAAAATTTAAAACATAAAATAAAGAAAGACAAGACTTCACAATTTTTTAAAGCTGTGGTTAACTCCTTAAAGATGCAGAGAGCTTATAGGAGTTGCTTGAACACATAGACTCAAATGAAGATTGTCAATAGGCAGATTTGGGAAGCAGTGAGATGAGAAAACAAAATATTTGAAGAAAAAAAGAAAAAGATCATGTGAACAATTATCACTCATTTGGTGACTAGAAATGATATCTTCATTTCCAGGGATACTCCAAATGTTCCAAATCTTCCACAAAAGGGATTATTATCAAAACTAATAAAGAGCTACTGTCACTTTAAAAAAAAAGAGGCAGAGAGCAAAACAACCAAATGTCTACGAATTGATTCTGACTCTTGATGACCCAAAATGTGTCAGAGTGGGACAGTACACTTTAGGGTTTGCAATGCTAATTATTTTGGAAGCAGAATGCCATGATATTCTTCCCAGTTACTTGTGGGTGGACTTGAACTACTAACCTTTCAATTAGCAGCTGCATGTGTTAAGTATTTGCCCCGCGCAGCAAGGTGCAAAGTGGATTTTATTTTCCCATCAGGTGCTATCCTCCCTTCCTTCTCTCTCAAGTTAGACTGAAGATTTGTGATGACAGGTATGTGGGCTGGTTTTGGAGAAACTGATGAGGGGCGGGCCACCAGGTCATGTAGACCGTCACTGTGGCACAGCTCGATGGTGATTGTGGGTGATGCAGGCTGGTGGTGTAAAGACTGGTGAGCAGCTGGAAGTTATATCAAGTTTTGTGTTCTGCTAATGAATCTTAGTGACGATAATTGGTTATTGTTGTTGTTGTTAGGTGCTGTGGAGTCAAGCATGATTCGTAGAGACCCTATGAACAAAAGCTCTAAACTCTGTTCTGTCCTGAGCCATCCTCACACTTCCTGACACTCAAGAGCCTATTGCAGCAGTCACTGTGTCAATCCACCTGGTTGAGGGTCTCCATCTCCTTCACTGACCCTCCACCCTTCCCAGAATCATGTCCTTCTCCAAGGAATAGCTCCTCCTAGCAACATGCCCAAAGTATGAGAGCATCATTCTTTCCTCCAAAGAGCACTCCATAACTATTACTTACATTTAATTAGTACTTTCTGGAGGCTATGGCTTTGCCTGCATTAACGCCTTTATCCTTTCCTTCCCATAACTCTAGGAATATTATCACAATACTATCTTCTCATAACCCTATAACTGCTGTCATCACCTTCACTAAGACACAAGAGTAGGTGTTAATAATCACTTTTCAAAATTACTGCAAGTAATAAAACAATGAACCTGGAACTTGAATTCAGATCTCTTTTGTTTTAATTATTTATTTTTGCGTGTGTACCACCAAATTGGATCTGACTGGTACAGGAGGAAATTGTCCCTCCTTCTCCAGCAGAGCATCTGGTGGATTCGAACCACTCACCTCTGGGATTACAGTGTAGCATCTTGCCACTAGGCCACCAGAGCTTGCCAGATTTATCTCTTTAAGTCATTCTCTAAACACTTCAAATTATGTCTTTCTTAGAACAATTTTCTTAGATTCTTCCACATTTTTCTCTCTTCCCTATCCCCAACTCTACTCTCAACCTCCACGTCCTTCCCAGCTCCACCCATCGACCTCCACTGGCCTCAGTCATTCCTCCCTGCCCAAGGTCTTACAGTTCATGCGTATTTGTTGGCCCAGTTCAGTCAGCTCCATCTCCGTGGGCATGTACCCCATTGTCCTCATCAGATTCCCCAAATCTTTGCAAGAGATGAACCCATCTCGGTCTTTGTCAAACTCAACAAATGCTTCCCGGAGCTCTGGAAGTTAAGAGAGAAGAACTTGGGGAAAGGTGAGGGTAAAAAAAAATCAATGCGAAAGAGTATCATCCTTGAAACTACCAACGAGGGATCAACTAGAGATGCCTCAAAACAGAATACAGTCCAACCCATGACAGCAATAACTCAACAGGACTATCTTTTTTTCTGGATCTTGAAAGTTTTCCACATTTGACAGGGTACAATCTTTCCACTTTTCTATTACTCTCTGTTAGGAATCCCATGTCATAAGCACCCACCAACTTTTCCTTCTCCGGAAAGTTTCCCCCTTGAACAGATTCCAGCTTTTGCCAGTTTTGTTTTTAAATTTTATTATTTGTGTGTGTGTCCTGTCAAATCGGATCTGACTGGTACAGGAGGAGATTGCCCCTTCTTCTCCAGCAGAGCATCTGTTGGATTCAAACTGTGTATGTCTGGGATTACAGTACAGCTTTTTGCCACTAGGCCACCAGAGCTCCCTCAGTTTTATTTTTAAATTCTCCCACGAGAGGGAGAAAAGAGTAAAAAATTAAAAATAGGCAAGATGGGTGAAGGGAAAGGCAATATACAACAGTGGTCTTCTCTCGGAAGAACCTGTTTTTTCTCCTAACAGTCATTCCTATTCTCCAGCATCACAGCTCAAAGACGTCAATTCTCTTTCTATCCTCCCTATTCATTGCCCAGCTTTCTGACGCATAGCAAGTAATTGCAAAGGCCATAGCCTGAATCAGGCACACCTTAGTCTTCAGACGGTCATCGTTACTCATCAGTACTTTGGAGAGGTCCCTAACAGTAGATTTTCCCAATGCAACTCATATTTAAGGAGTTGCTTAATTACAATAATCAGTGGTAATTAATATTATAATTACAATGTCTGAAACTTCGTCTGACATAATTTGGACATGTGGCAAGGTGGGACCAGTCCTTGGAAAGGGACGTCATGCTTGGGAGGGTGGAGGGACAGTGCAAGAGAGGAAGAC
The DNA here is from genome assembly GCF_000299155.1 of Elephantulus edwardii. NCBI lineage: Eukaryota > Metazoa > Chordata > Mammalia > Macroscelidea > Macroscelididae > Elephantulus > Elephantulus edwardii. The sequence goes on along the minus strand of NW_006399986.1, from coordinate 1,889,946 downwards.
CCTTGATGAGATGGATTGAGTCAGTGACTAGGGTAATGAGGTAGGTGTGTCAGAGACAATAAGTTTGACGCAGGATAGAACAGGGTTTAGAGGGGTTGTACATAGAGTGGCTATGAGTCACAGGTAACTCGATGGCACATAACAACAACATGCACAACTGAATGAAAAACCAGTATGATTTGTAAACTTTTGCTCAACTTTTCAAGGTTTTTTTAAAAAAAGAAGTGAATAATAACACCAGGGAGGAATGTTCTCATTAACACAATCAACTATACATGACCAAAAAAGCAGAATTTTTATAAAAAATTAAGTCCAGAAGTCAAGAAAGGGCAGGGAAGCTGGATGAACAGATACGGAACCTGGAGCTAGGTGGGACCAGCACTGTCCGGTTGCAGGAATTGCCTCCAAGGCCATGAAACAGAAGGTGCATGAATTGTTACGTGGAAAACTAGTATGTTCTGCATACAGTCTCCCAAAACACAGTAAAAAGTGAAACCAAAAATTTTAAAAGAGAATAAATAACGCACACACAAAAAAACATTTTAGCAAAATGGTCGTTCTCACAGCCACTGAAGGTCAGAGCCCAGAAGTCCTTTGAATTCTAGAATGGTGCTGTGGAGAATGTCAAGACCACCAAGAGCAAACCCACCAGCTTTTGATCCACCCTAAAACTCACGTGGCCCTCTGGGGCATTTGGGGAGAGAGCAACCTCTGAGTACTCAGGCCAGGGGTGTGTGTTTGGGGCGGGAGGAGAACTTGTACTTTCATGAGAAAGAGTGCCACAAAATCTCAAGTGGAGTGGGAAGTGAGAGGGAGGCAAAATTTTGAAGGGATTTGCACTGAAATGTTTGAAAGGAAAGAGGGCCGGGTCAATGAATGTATGGCGACATGGGAGTGTCAGGAGTGGAGGGCGTTACCTTCAATCTCATCTTGCCCCAGTGGTCTTTCCTGCAAAGAAATTTAAGGGGAAGAGAACATGGACATATGGTCAGGAATCCAACACTCAGTTTCTCAAAACAGATCTCTCATTCTCCACCTCTTATTTTCTTTCTTTTATTGCTTTTCTCTTGTTCTTCCTTACATCCCTTGACTCCCATTCCACGATCTGTGGATTCTCACCCTTTTCCTCAGCCCTTCTCTTCTTCTCGAATCCTGATTTCTCTCCTGTCTTTCTCAAGCACCTCTGTAGTCTCAGTGGTTGGGAGCTCAGCTGGTAAACCATTCTGTGTAGTAGATCCAAATATCCTCATCTCACCAACAAGGAAACAGGGGCACAGAGAGGTTAAGGAAGCTCCCCAAAGTCACACAGCTCATAAGCGACAGATTCCTGCCTCCCTTCAAGGCACCCAAACCCACTGCTGTCAAATAACTTCTGACTCGAGGTGACACTGCACTGAGTTTCTGAGGCTTAATGGGAGGTCACTACTGTCCATCTTTCTCCTGAGAAGTGGCTGGTGGAGTCAAACCATTCAACTTTCATGCTCCTTCTCCAAGGCACATGGGCATTCCATTACATCCTCCAGTCAAGCACAGGTCTTGGACTTGTGTTCAGCGATCCTGACTCCCAGGTCTGAATTCTCTCCACAGAACCTCATAGGTGAAGTCCTGCTAGCCTAGGGGTTTAAGTGCTCAGCTTCTATTCAAAACAAAAGGTCCACAGTTTGAACCCACCTGTCACTCTATGGAAGAGAGATGAAGCAATCTGCTTCCACAAAGATTTGCACCCTTGGACACGCTATGGAGCAGTTCTGCTCTGTCCTCAATGTGAGTCAAAGGCGACTCAATGGGAGTGGGGTATACCCCTTGGGGTATTCCACCTCATGGGGTCACCAGGAATCAGAACTGATGAAATGACAACTAACAACATACCCCATTGAATTTTCCCCCATGCCTCTGCTCTTTCTTCCACGAATCCCTTACCTGTAGCCAATATTCAGTGGAATTCAATTCAGTGGATCAATGCCAGCAAGACCCATGCCTACAGTCCCAACTAACTCCTAGACATGATAAAGAAGTCAGCCACTTGGCAGAGTTTTCCTCAATCTCTGACCTGTCTCATCTTCATATTTCTCTTTATCCTTTGAGCCCTTCCCCACCCTCCTCATTCTCGCTATTTCCTTCCTTCAAAATCTTCTCCCTCTCCTTTCTTCCCTGTGCTTTTAAAACTTAACAAAGAAGAGCATGCCCATTGGAATCCTACAGATCTATCTGATTGGCTCACTTACTAGTTTGGTAACCTTAAAGTAAGACTTAAGGAGACTTTGTGACTCGGAGCCTCCGTTTCCTCACCTGTCAGATGTGAATGGATACATCACTGAGCTCACGACTTCTGACGACTGAATGACACCAAGAATGCAGGGCCCTTCCAAACAGGGCAGAGCACATAGCCATGGCTGAGTACGTGGGAGCTATTAGTTAACACTAATATATAATAATGCAGGCATTGGTAGATCAGAGGCAGAATTCTTGCCTCCCTTATGGAAGACACAAGGTCAGTTCCCAGCCAGTATGCCGACCATGTGCTTCCAACACTTGCCGGTCAGTGGAAGCGTGTGTGCTGCTGTGATGCTGAACGGTCCAGCAGAGCTTCCAGACTAAGACAGATAAGGAACAAAGACTTGATCACCGGCTTCCAGAAGACGAGCCAGTGAAGACCTAGGGGTCACAACAAGCTTGATCTGCAATTGATCATTGTCACCAGACTGGCCAATATTTTATTCTATTATGCATGAGGTCACTATGAGTTGGCGTCAACACAACAGTCATGAACAACAAAAATGGAATCATGCTGGCTCTCTCTCTCTCTCTCTTATCTCTATCTAATCTCTATCTCTATCTCTATCATCTCTATCTCTATACCCATAGAAAGAAGGATGATTAAGAAAGACAGATGAGTGACATCCTCTCAACTCAACTTCCTTCTTTCCCCCCACCCCCCATCTTTCAGCTTCTCATTTCACCCTCACGGATTTCCATAGCCCACATCCCCCCATCTTACTCTGTGGGATCCCTCTGCCTTCTCTCCGTGTGCCCTTTCCATCTGCTCCCCTTGTTCCATCATCATCCATCATGGTGTCCTCTGTCCTTCTCCTCCTTCTCCCCACCCCCACCCTGTCTCAGCTCGGCTTGCCTTGCTCCCCACTGTTCCCCATCATCCCCCACCTCACCCGCTGTTTCTCAGCGATGCCTTTTCTCAAGAAGATGCAGGCGGGGCCCATGGGAAACTGCATGGAGAGGGCAGGATAAAGATCACCGGGCATCAATCTCAAGACCGTTCCCCCTCCTTCCCGTACCCCCTTGGTGTCTCAGCCACCTTATCGGCTCTGCCACACCTTCTGCCAACTTGACTCGCCTCTGTGGGTCTCACCCCCAGTCTGGATCTCAGAGCTGTGACAGCTGGGGTGGAAATCTCTATGTGGTTTAGGGAGGGGTCAGAGCTATTTCCGACTCCCCATCTGGCTTGAATGAGATGGTCTCTGGCTCTGATCTTTTATCCCCAAAATAGATTAGGAAGATCATCTCCAAAATGAGGATTAGGGGAGAGGGCAAAAATACCTCATCTGACATTCCAATAAACATTCTGATTACCTGCTCTGAGCCAGGACTCTACAAAAATGAGGAAGATTTGGACTCTGTCTTCAAAAGAGCTTTCAGCATAGGAGGGTGTGTGCAAAATAAAGTCTCTAGTTGGCCCAAATCTGCAGCCAAGGGACTCTTTAAAGTGTTAATAAGCAAGGATACCACTTAAAAGTCTAAGGTGTGTCCAATGTCAAGCCATAGTATTTTCAATTGCTTCATATGCATGTGAAAGTTTGACAGTGAGTAAGGAAGACCAAATAAATGATGCCTTTGAACTGTGGCTGTGGTGTTGGTGAAGCGTATTGGACATACCATGGACTCCAAAGAACAAACAGAGCTTTCTTGGAAGAAACACATCCAGAGTGCTTTTTAGAAGCAATAATGGAGAGACTTTATCTCCTATGCTTTGGGCCTGGTGTCAGGAGGTGACAGTTCCTGGAGAGGGATATCATGCTAAGAAAGAGTGTTAGGGAAAGAGAGAAAGAGCCTCAAAAAAGATTGACACAATGACTTCAACAATGGTTTGACGCACAGTAGATAACAGGAGGCTGGTGCGGGTGCAGACCAGGCTTTGACATGTTGGCACAGGGTCTCTGTAAGTCAGACAATTCAACAGCTTCTAACAACAACAACAGTTGGCTCAAAGGGTTTGTGTTCAGCTATAACCAAAATATCAGCAATTCAGACTCACAGAGTGACACTCTAACACTATACCACTCCATAACACTGCCAAGTAACACTGCTACCCTGTAAGACTGTAATTGTTGTTGTTGTTGTTATGTCAGTCGAGTCGCTTGCGACTCATAGTGACCCTATGTACAACAGCCCTAAACCCTGCTCTATCCTGTGCCAATCTCACTGCCTCTGACACACCCATCCCTACTATTCCAGTCACTGAATCAATCCATCTCATAGAGGGTCTTCCCTCCTGCGCTGTCCAAGCATGATGTCCCTCTCCAAGGACCTCTCCCTCCTTACAACATGTCCAAAGTATGTCAGACAAAGCCCCAGAATCCTTGTCTCCAAGGAGCAGCCTGGTTTAACCCTCTCCAGGATGAATCTGTTTGTTTTATTGGAAGTCAATGGTACATTCAATACTCTTCTCCAGCACCACAGCTCAAAGGCATCAATTCTCCTTCTATCCTCCCTAGTTATTGTCCAACTCTCTGATGCATAACAAGTGATTGCAACGACCATGGCCTGTATCAGATGCACCTTAGTCTCCCGAGTGACACCATTGCTCTTCAGTACCCTGGAGAGGTCCCTAACAGCAGACTTTCCCATCGCAATACATTTTTTATTAGTAATACTACCAAAATTACTAGTAAATCTGCCTAGTAGTTACTAGACAGTAATACTACCTAGTAATACCACCCAGTTACCCTCAGCAACACTGCTACTCTGTAACGTTGTTGTTGTTGTTAAGTGCCATGGAGTCATAGATGACTCATAGTCACCCTATGAACAAAAGACTTAACACTTGTATAACTTTCTTCCCTTCTCCAGGTTCATAGGTTTTCCAGAGGCAAGCTATTTCAGAAGTGGTTGCCACTCCTGCTTCCAAGCTTGTTTTAATTGGGGGGCTCCTCCAAGCACTGTCCACTATGGATAAACAATCTCACATTTGATACATCAGTGTCACAGTATACAGCTTCACAGTAACCACGAGTTACCTCTGTACAGCAAGTGGACAGACCAGAGCTATATGACCTAGAAGAATGTTTGACCAAAAACAATTAAAAACAGGCCTGAGGGCCCCGGATTAGAGTCACCCACCTTTGGCGTGGTAGCATCACTTTCTGTCCACTAGGCCAACTGATCTGTCTCTATGCTGTTGTAGTTGTTAAGGGCCATTGAGTCGTAGGCAACTCATAGCGACCCTATGAAGGAAAGACCTGGACACTTGTATAACTTTCTTCCTTTCTCCAGGATCAAAGAGTTTCCAAAGGCAAGCTATTTCAGAAGTGGATGCCACTCCTGCTTCCACGCTTGTTTTAATGGGGACCTCCACCAAACACTGTCCTCTATGAGTAACCATTATTGCATCTGACACATGGTACCTTGTAATACTACCTAGTAACATTGCACTGCTATCCTTTTACATTGTACCACTTGGTCATGCTACCCAGTAACACTAGTACACCTATATTCACCTCAGTGTTATTTTACAACTGCAAGAAAACAGATACCACCCAAATGTCCATCAACAAGTGAATGGATTGAGAAAGTGTGGTACATTCACACGATGGAATACTATACAGCACTAAGGAACCACAGTTTCATAAAATACCACAGGAGAGTCCAGAAAGCATAACGCTGAATGAAATAACTCAGTCTTATAAGGACAAATACTGTGTAAGACCATTAATGCAAAAATAGAAGGATAACTGAGAAATATGTGTATAAATGTTCAAAAGGGAAAGAGCAAGAGGAGAAGGGGTGAAAAAAGAGGCAGGGTGGAAATTATGAAGATAGGAGAAGTTAGTGGGTGGTTGGGATAAAGAAACAGGAAAGAGTCAATTGGGACTTGAAAAGCTGGAGTAATAACAGGTATCAAACACAATGTAAACGAATAATAATTCAGCATGGGAATTTTTACCTGCTCCATTTCTGTTCTGAGCTGGTTTACTCCTCCTTAGACAACCAGGTACCCCTCCCCCTGCTCCTGGAAGGTTACCATATTGAGGCTGAATTTAGTGTGGACTCGAATCTCACAGCACACGACAGCCCAGAACTCCCAGACTCAGGCACTTCTCCAGCCTTGGCCTCCCGAGCAGCTGGGACGACAGTCATGTGCCGCCTACCCCGACGTAGAGGAATGATTGTGCAGAACACAGGTGAATGAACAAGACACAGTGCCAATGAAAGATTGTCTAAAACACAACGTCCATGCATGAAACACATTGTAGAGGAGCAAATGCATGTGAACCAATAAAAATACATATTAAAGAACAAAACAAAAAACAACAAAACACACACATCAAAAACCAGGGAGCCCTGGTGACCTAGTGGCAAGAAGCTGTGCTGCAATCCCAAGACAGATGGCGCAGTGAAGCTGGAGGATGGCATGTCCCTGTCCCGGGCAGGAGTGAGGACTACAGAGTAGAAGTGTCCTGCAGAGTATTTATGGGATGAGCAGAGGCCCGGGTGAAGGAGCAGAGAAGCAAACTGTTAGCACCCCGAAAGATTTCAGAGAAGGAGCCTGACTGTGAACTCAGGGCTTCTCTTAGCAGGCTCATAGAGCATGCTGCTGAGAGAGAGAGAGACAGCTTGTATTGCCTTGAGAACCACTCAGCTGAATGCACATACAAGAAATACTCAACTTTCTTGGGAAACCTTGTGAGCTTCTTACAAATGTGATGGATGAAATAAATTGCAATGTGAAAGTTCTAGGCCTTCCCAGTCCAACTATCCCCTTACCTCAGCTCCCGGTAAAACTACTTAATATACAAACTACTTAATATACTAGATAATATACCCCACTGCCATTCAGAGACACTGCCTGTATGTTAGGGTAAAATTATGTTCCACAGAGCTTTCAGTAAGGAACATCTTTGTTCCTATCAGCTTTCCAGGCCTGTCTTTTGAGACTTTATGAACATGGCTTCTGCCTTCCCCATGACCATGCAAATTTTTGCAATCTATGTGGCCTTTGATCATGGTGATCATTCACTTGCTTAAAAAAAAAAACACAAAACTAGAGGGAAGATGACAGAAAATAAAAGGGAAAAAATGGATATGGGTGGGATAAGGGACATCTGACTCAAGTTAAGGTTGGCTCCAACCTCAAGTGACTATTTCCATCTGTGGGAGGGAAAAAACCCAAAGAAATAAGTCCCTACAAGAAGCATGCACTCACGTGAAACCTGGATAGACCGTGGGGGGAGGAGAGCTTCCATTATATCTTCTGTCCTTCCATGGAGCAGGTGGTGGATTTGAACTGTGGGCTTTTGGGACGGCAGTGCAGCTGCTCACCATTCAGCCCTCAGAGCACTCCTAAGTCCTTACAAGATCATGAATGGGACTTTCCCTCTTCCTGACAGAGGAGTGGTCCTATTCAATGTTCCTTTTCATAGGAAGATAATTGAGTGATTTAAAAAAATTAATTGTACTAACCACAACAGGATAAAGGTAAATAATCCAGTTGAAAAATGGGCACAGGATATGATCAGACACTTCACCAAAGAAGACATTCAGATGGCAAACAAGCACATGAAGAGATGTTCAAATTCCCTAGCTCTAAGAGAGATGCAAATCAAAACACTTATATGAGTTATCATCTCACCCCAGTAAGAATAGCAAAAAAGTAACAGATCAGCAAGCAACAAATGCTGGCGAGGTTGTGGAGAAACTGGAACCCTTATTCATTGTTGACGGGAGTGTAAAACGGTGCAACCACTGCTATCCAAGCAGATATATGCACACCTATGTTTATCGTGGTTTTATTCACAACAGCAAGAAGTTGAAAACAACCTAAGTGACCATCAACAAACAAAAGGATAGAGAAGCTGTGGTATATTCACACAATGGAATACTATGCTGCACTGTAAAACAAGGAACCCGTGCAGTATTATTCAAAATGGGTGAGCCTGGAGGACATTATGCTGAGTGAAATATCTCAGTTACAAAAGGACAAATACTGCATAGTGCCACTTGCTGTAGAACGGGACTGACATCAGGGTTGGGGTAAGACTGAGAAAAACTGGTCAAATTATATATACTGCATTGAAACATATGAGGGAGAGAACAGTTTAAAAGCGATATATGATAGAGTATTATAGTTATCACAAGAGTCCAGAATTAAGGTTGCATAGTGGAGCGTACTCGGGGTGTGGGTGGAGGGTGGAGGGCAGGGGGATTGTATACCAGTGAAGGAATTTTTCTTTTAGTTTTCAAAGAGAAGAGTGAACTAGGGGGGAGGTGTGGGCAGGGAGAAAAGCGCAATGAAGAATGAATGGAAATCCAAAATCTCTGCAAATGTTCATTAAAATGAATAAATTTTTTTTAAATTGTACTTTCTTCTGCATGAAGACTTACAAAGCATACTGGGGTTTTTTTAGACATCTCTAGACATTGTGTTTTATCACATGAAGCTGAAACGCATGATTCAAGCCTCCTCATGTATTCGCCCTTCTGGGAGGAGCGTGTGTCACGCCAATCACTTGATGTCATTTTGAGAAATGACAGTGAATGAGTTGTGGCCAAGCCTTTTCACCTGCATTTCTGTATCGGGTTCAGGACTTCTCACCCCCTTTCTTGTGCTACCATCCCTGCTTCTCGTTGCTAAGAGTTTTCTATCTGCCTAGAGATTTTAAATCTCTCTGTCCAGTTGTTTGACTTTAATCAAGATTAGTCCCTGTCAGAGAGTGAACCCTTCTGCCTGTTTGACTCACAGTCCACTTTCTTCACTGTCCATCTGCTCATGTCTGTCCCCTGTCCTTTCCCCCTGCTATTATAGCGTGACCCTCAGCTCGGGTGTGAAACCAGAGTGGTCCATCCTGCTGCCAAACCCTGTGATTACATACTGTTGTAGGGAGGGGAGGACATTCGAGATTCATGTTCCTGTGTCTTAAAAATAGCACTTTACATCTGTAGGGAAGTAGATGGCCTCCACAGGCACTGTGATTTTCCATAGAATCACTGTACAACTTGTGATAATGTGTCTTTAACATTTTGAACAAACAGGCCACTCCCTCCTCCCTAACACACACACACACACACACTGGAATGTGTTTGAAATGGAAAAATAGGCCAGTGCTCGCTCTATTAACCCCTAAGTGACACTCCAGTGGTTTACTTCCACCAGCAGCGGCACAGGACAGAGATCTGAGGCAGGTCACACCCTCACATTGTGACCTCATGACGCCTGGAAATGAGGGGCGTTTTTTTGGCATTGTGTGTTTGCCCGGCTCCCAAATACAAAGGCCTGCTGACATCTTAAGAGTCATGAGTTAATTTTATTCTGGTTTCAAGAGTCAATTCATTTTATCCTGGGTTCCCACATGAACCAGTTCCCCTTTTGTGTCCCAGATCTATCTGCTCTGGAGACAAAAGGACATAGTCTCGCTCGGAGGAGCTTTGTAACAACATCCCGCGTGGATCTGTATTTTGGTGTCTGATCCTATGAGGCCTCTCTGAGTTCACAGTGTGGCCCTCAACCCAGGAGAGTCAACATCCCAGGGGTCTGAAAAAGAGACGCCACTGAGTTAGGAAAACTTTCTGCTAATGGGCTTTTTGTTGGATTTTGAAAAATCTAGCTTTCGCCAGATGGTCACACACCATCTGAAACAGCAGCATGTGCTGAAGCAGAAGACGCCCAGTGACGGGGGTGAACACACCCCGTCATCACGGGACCCTTCACAAGGCCGGTTTATTCCGTTGTGGTCGGAGCCAAGCAGAGGGCTCCCCTGCATCTGTTCCCTCCACACTGTCTGCTGCCCAGCCTTCTTCACTTCTCAGTTGTGGGGCAGGGAGCACCAGAGCTCAGTCCACACACAGCTGGGCCTTGAGCCGGTAAATCTCATGGGAGGCTGCCAAGTGTCGTCAGCCAGTGTCCATTCACTCCCCACACTGCTGACCCCAAGGGGCCATCTCTCTGTGGATTCCAACCCTCCAAACTTGCTGAAAGGTCAGGACAGTGGAGGTGGAGAAATATTTAAGTGGGATTTCTTTTTCTGTCTAGGTTTTTGTGGCTAATGATTGTGTCTCAGACACAACTTTTCATCCACGTGTTTCCTGACCCAATGTGAGTAATTGCAAGCTGCAGGTTTCAGAGAACATAGTCAGGCATCTTAGAAGGTCACCTCCATTTAGATGAGGAATCCTGTCCGTTCCTTCCAGGTGGAGTAAGAAATCTCTGCCTTTTCAAAGGAAAGACAGCGTGGGTTTTACTTGACCTTTGTGCACTGTGACAGACTGCTGTCCCACTTCTGCAGCCTCGGGATGGAGTCTTGCATGGAGGACCCTTGGCTGCTGTTTCTGGACACAGTGTGACAGCCAGTGTGGACCTGCATTTCTCAGGTGTGATCACAGGTGGGTAAGATCTCTTTGAGCAACAGCTCACTACAGTCAGCATCTCTGGGGGTCTGAAAGACAGACAGCAGAGTTAGGAGAATGATCCTGGGCTTCCAAGATACCCCTCAAGTCCTGGCTACTGGGATCCCCATTTGTCTTTATTTTAAAACCCAGCTTTGAGCTGATGGTGACCCTCAACCTCCACCCTGAAAACAGCAGGTCTGTGTTGAAGTTGAAGCCCTTAGTGATATAGGTGAACAAACACCTTTTCACTGGACCCTGGACTCCCAGATGGAAATGAACTTCAAGTTTTTGCATAACCAGCTAGTTACCTGTTATGGTCCAAGGTAAGTGGAGGCCCCTGGATCTGCTCACCACACCCCATCTCCTGTCCATCCTTTGTCCACTTCATAGGGGCAGGGCAGGGAGAATGAGGCCACACAGCTGGGGATCCAAGGTAATCAGTCTGTAAATCGTAACAAAGGATTTAAAATACGTTGGGAACAAGCAGTGCCCATCAGTGTACCAACAAGCCCAGTGACTGGCTTCAGCCCTCAGGTCCGTCTTCCTAAAGTGCCTGACTTCTATTTGCTGGAGTGAGCACTTCCAATACATAAAGAGCATGGACAGTGATGCAGGGCTTCCCATTCTTAAGAGACACCGGCCCTTTCTTTTTCTTCACTTTGAACTACCCTGAGCTTCAAGTGGTCAGGCAATCCCAGACATGTGAACCACACAAAAGAAATGTCACGCAATTAATTCTATGCATCAAAAGATTTTGAAATGTCATGCTTCCCTGTGGATTCCAGGCTTTTCCCTCACATTCCTGGAGACTCTATTCTGAGCAAGATGCAACAAAGCCCACTTCTCCCACCTCAAGGCCACAGCCACCTCCTGGATCCAAAAGGTGCCATGGAAATGAATGACCTTCAGATGTGCGGGAAGAAAGGGTGAGGCTTCTGAGGCCACTAGTGGGTTCCAGAGTCCTGTGAGAGTTCTCCACTGCGATAGGAACACCAACCTGCCCTCAGAGCGGCCAGAGAGGTTTTGAGAAACCGTAACATGTCCAGTTGATTTCCCTGTCACGGTATGAGATAAGCAGAGAGAGTGTTCCCTGGATCTGCTCAGTCCACGTGCCAGGTGAGGGGCAGGGCCTCGTGGTCGTCCAGTCCTCACAGCTCGGGATCCAGGGTGAGGAGCCTCTAACCACAAAGGACGGTTTCCACTGCTTGCTGTCTTGGTTGTAGGGTGAAGGCAGTAGCACAAGCTCGTGAGAAGGTTGAGTCCTCATAACACAAGCCATAAAGTGCGTGCCAGGGGCTCCAAGCTGACCTTCCCCGTGTCCCTCACCAGAAGGCACTGTCGGGGGGAGAATCCAGAACAGAGAGCATGGGTGTCCCTTGACCTCAGGGGACTGTGACAGATTGCGGCTCCTCCTTTTGCAGTCTCAGACACTACTTCTGGACACTCTGGCTCAGACAGAGTTGACCTGCGTGTCCTCCATCTCTGAGCCCCTGAGGCCTCTCTCAGCAACGGCCCAGGAGGGTCAGCATCCTGAGGGGCTGAAAGAGAGACAGCAGAGTGAGGGGAACGACCCTGGTAATGGGTGGGGCTGAGAGAAGGCCCAATCCCAACCCTAACCCTTAACTAACACTATTAACCCAATAGTTAAGTAGGAAAGCTACATTTAGCCTTTTTAAAAAGGCCATCTACGAGCACGAAATTTACCATGTCTACTACCTTGGGCCAAAAGAGCTCTGCTTTTGAAAGACGAGAACATTCACAATTCACATGTTTCTCAGTGGTTTTCAGTGGAGTACGTTTCCATATCAAATCTGCAAGGTTTTTTTTTTTATGCATCTGTTTCTGCCCTGCAATCCACAGCTGAGAATCACCCTCTTGGAGCTCTCTGTGAGGCACGGCTGAGAACCTTCAGGCCAATAGAGAAAAACACAAGATTAGAAGTGAGGAGAGCATTTCTGTCCCGGCCGCCATAGATGCTGGTGGCGTGGATGCCACAGACCCGCAGCTTTAGGATCAGAAGCGCTGCACCCCATGGATCTGAATAATAAAAGGAGGAAATATAACCGTTGTTTCGTGCCTTCATTTCACACCAAACCTATAGCGGGCCTTCCAAGCGGTGGGCTTTCAGAGACGATGCAACCCCTAGCAGATTAACAAATACACCTGAGAACAAGAGTTATTACCAAAAAGTCTCATTCCTGAGGGGACCTGGTGAGAAAGGAGATGCCCGCCCCATGGTGCAAGGTTCAAATCCACCAGTCTCCTCTCAAACTCTTGATAGTCTATAAAAACCTACTCAAAATTGGCCCTGTCGCCTCACAGCCACGCTTTCCTGCCCTTCCAGGGGCGAGAGACACCGGAAGCGCGTGCCCCTGAGAAACCGGAAATGCATGCACGTGGGAAACCGGAAACGCGTGCCCGTGGGAAACCGGAAGTTCCCTCCTGGGAGTGGTTCCTGCTTCGGGGCTGCTGCTGTCCAGTCTCCTCCAGCCCATTTGTGAGGCCACAGCGGAATAGCCGGCATGGGGCTGCGTCACCTCGTCCTGTCACCTGTTAAAGTCACGTGAGTGCTCCGTCCTCGGAGACCCTTAAGGGAAAGTCAGCGAGAAATGCAGAATTACGGTCTCCCGTTCTCTCCCCAGCTGTCAGTTGTGCACAGTTTTCGCCTTTGTGACAATTTCTCTTTTTTTGCGGGGGAGGCTGATATTTGAATAAACGTTTGCAAAGCTAAATGTTTTCATGCAGTCGTTTTGACTTATTTTGGTTTTTTCGTGCATTACAGTTCAGTTATTTCAGGGTCATGTACTTCATGTTTACCCTTCTTTCTGACTCTTGGGGGCCTGTTTTCGTTTCTCCAGTAATTCTGTTCCCAGGAAAAGATACTGGGGGGAAATAGTGAGAGAGAGGAAGACCTTTAAGGAGAGGGATTGACATGGTGGTTGTATCCAAGGTCCCAGGTGTATCCTAGAAGATGAGGGCGACACAGGACAGACGGACAGGGTTCAGACCGCTTGTCCACAGGGTCTCTGTGAATCATACTGGACTTGAGGGCACCCAACAACCACAACGTTAGAAACATCTGGGAGACAAAAGTTGGCCTGAAACAGCAGTTTCGTTGTTCATTACTTTGCAGGCAACTTTGACTCCGCATCCCTTGAAATTTGGGCCATCACCAAAATGTAAGGAAGTTTTATTGTGTGTTTGCAAACCTTGTCTCCCCCAAGGGAAAGGGTTGAGGGGCTGGCATTGTCTAGATCAAGGGTTTGGGGACGAGCTCATGTAGATCCAGCATTTTTAGGTGGGGAAGTGCAGCGTGGTCTTTAGAAAAGGAGAAATTCAACCAGTGGTTGCCCACTGGTGGACTCCAAGCTGCATCTCTCTAGTGAAACTGTTTGGTCATCACAGAAGATGTGCTACTGATTTTTCCTTTTTTGGCATGGGTGCCTTCTGAAAGGTCCTACCTGGGTTCCTGGTTTGGCATCTGAATGTTCTTAGGAGAATTAAAGTTTGGTTAAGAGGGAACAGGGAACGCTGAATGTATTAGTTCTCTGGTCTCAGGGGAAGTCCTATTAATGATAAAAAGGAAATGGAAAAGTGAAAAAGTCTGTAATTTAGAGGAAAAACACACAGTAGTTCTGTTAAAATTGAAAACAATGTAAGGTTTTCTTTCTTGTTTATTGAAAAGTCCATCTTTTGATACCAAAGTAAAGATCTTCCCCCTCCTTTAAATTGGGATTTGAATGAAACTTTATAAAGAAATTGGTTTTCTGTTCCCACATTCATTCAGATGCCCCACCCCTTCAGTCCTCAGTGCATGTCCTGTTCCTGTCTTGCTCATTATTGTACAGATGATGTCTGATCCTCCATTCATTCCAGATTGACTTTTTAAGTATTCCAGTGAATTGCTCATTATCTATTCTATCTTTTCCTGCTTTCCCCACCAGGCCCCCAACCCACCTATTTTTGTAACATAGGTTGTATACCTATGTTATACCTGCGACTTGACGGCACTTAACAGCAATAACTTCAACATAGAGAGAGATCAGTTGGCCCAGTGAACAGAAAACAATTCTACCAAGCCAAAGGTGAGTGACTTTTAATCCGTAGCCCTCGACCGGTCTTTCATTGTTTTTGTTCAAACACTCCTCTAGGTGGTATACCCCTAGTGTACAAGTTGTTGTACTGCGGTAACTTGTGGTTGCTGTGAGGCTAACACTGTGACACTAATGTGCCCAATGCATTAATGGCTGGTTACCCAATGAGGACAGTGTGGGGTGGAGCTCCCCAATTAAAACAAGCTTGGAAGCAGGAGTGGCATCCACTTCCATAATAGCTTGCTTCCGGAAACCCTATGAACCTGGAGAGAGGATGAAAGACACAAAATCATTGAAGACTCTCCTTCATAGGGTCGTTATGAGTTGCCTGCAACTCGACGGCACTTAACAACAACAACAGGTTGTATACAGTATTTGTCTTTTTGTGACTGATTTATACTTCACCCAGCAGAATGCCCTGTGGGCTCATCTGTGTCCTATAGTATTTCACAAATGTATCATTGTTTTCAATACTAGGTCATAATCCCTTGTATGAGTATAACACAGTGTATGTGTTTGTTGATGGTCACTTGGGCTGCTTACATCATTTTGCTGTTGTGAGTAATGCTGCAGTAAATATGGGTGTGTTTACATCTCTTTGGTAGAGCAACTCTGATATTTTTAAAACATATTTCTAGTAGTGGAGTAACTAAGTCAATTGATATTTCTATTTGAAACTTTCTGAGAAAGCACCTGACTACTTTCTGTTGTGGTTGTACCATTTTACAGTCCCACCAGCAGTGCATGAGAATTTAAATCTTTCTGTATCCTTACCAGCTTTTGTCATTTGCTGTCCTTTTGAACTTTGCCACTGTTGCTGGGTGTAGATGATACTTTGTTGTTATTTTCTTCTCCTTTTCTCCAGTAGACATTGAACTTTCTTCAGGTGTTTGTTTACTTGTGTCAATATCCTGTGTGGGGATATCTTCTACTTATTTTGTAATTGAGTTGTATGTCTTCTTCAAGGTTTTGAATATTGTATACATTTTACATGTGAGTCCTTTATCAGATATGTCATTGCTCGATATTTTTCCCAGTTTGTATACTTTTTTTTCACCCTAATGAAGAAGTTTTTTTCATGTCCACAAGGACTTTCAGTTTTAGAAGGTCCCATTCATCTATTTTGTTCTCTGCTGGTCATCCATTTTTGGCTGTTTGAAGTCCTAGTAATGAATTATTAATTCCATAATGTAGGACATCTAAATTTGTTCCTTGGGTTTTTTTCTTTGATAATGTCTAGGAAAACAAACAGATTCATCCTGGAGATGGTTAAACCGGGTGGCTCCTTGGAGGCAAGGATTCTGAGGCTCCGTCTAATATACTTTGGACATGTTGTGAGGAGAGACCGGTTCTTGGAAAGGGACATCATGCTTGGGAGGGTGGAGGGACAGCGCAGGAGAGGAAGGACCTCTATGAGGTGGATTGATTCAGTGACTGGGGTAATCGGGGTGGGTCAGGATTGTGATTGGCACAGGATAGAGCAGAGTTTAGGGCTGTTGTACATAGGGTCGCTATGAGTTGCAAGCAACTCGACGGCACCTAACAGCAACAACGTTTTTTTACCTTACCCCTTCGTATCCAGTAAACCGTGACTTGATTTTTTTGCATGTGGTGTGAGATGTGGATTTTGTTTCAAATTTTCTACCGACAGATATCTCATTTTGGCAGAGTGATTTCTGAGATCTCTGAGGGTTTCGTAATAAGGAGTTGCACTGCCAGTATAAAGGCATGTGCTTGAAATCTACCATCTGCCCCTGGGAAGAGGTGGACATTCTCCTGTGTGGTTTCCTGCCTCTGAAAACTTGCTGGAGGGTCAACGAGGCATTCATTTCCACTCAGCAGTACAGAACCACAACATTTGTTAACAATAACATCACTCAGACTTTGGGCATGTTGTGAGGAGAAGGCAGATGCCCCTGAACCGGGTGGATGGACACAGTGACTGCAGCCAGAGTTGTGAGGACGGCATGGGATGGGACATGTCATAGATGGCCAGCATGACGGCTCACTTAGTGCAGGGGCCCGTGGCTGGTCCACTCCTGCAGTTGTGGCCATGGGGTGTGCTTAGCAAGGGATTTAAGCCAAGGAAAGGACCCCAGTCAGTGCTACTGCTGTTGTTGTGGGCCCTTGCTTGGGAACCAACACAGTGCTGACCCTGCAGTGGGTTTTCAGGGTCAGCAAATCACGCGGGACGAGGCTGTCCCTCTTTTTCTTGAAGAGCAGCTGGTGGATTTGAACCTTGTGCCTTTGGGATGGCATCTCACCTCCTTCCAGCTGGTGCCCCTCTGATCTCAGGGCTGACTGCGCAGCAGGCAGGGCCAGGGTGCAGGTGGGCAGGGTGCGGGGCTCGTCCTGGTGTAGACACATGGCGGTGTGGGCCTGGCCTCTGGCAGAGCCGGACCATCCACATGGGGAGGGTGGAGAGTGAGTGCAGGACTGGTCTCAGTGCTGTAGGACAGAGGTCACCTGCCACTTGAACTCCCAGGTGTCCGATCCCCTGGGCAGCTGAGGGTCTCTGTATCTCACGCCACAGGGGAACCTTTACACAACCGGACACGGACGTCATCAGTGTGTGTTCTTGCATGGACCTCATGAAGGTCCGTCGTTCAGCGGCCGGACCTCATGCCTGGGGACTGAAAGTGCATTCTCCATAGGGAGCAGGGTGCAAACAAGTTCTCTTTCTGGCTGGAGAACCAGTAATAAACCTGTAAACACACAGTATTAATGAAAAATTTAACTTTAATTTATTTGACAAACTAGTTTTATCTTAAAAAGACTCCAAAACCCACTCGGCTGTGTGACCAGCCCGGGACTGGATGTGTAGCGTGCATTTGTCCGATAGCTGCGGTGGGTCCGGGTCTGGCAGGGACCGTGCTCGGTGGTTCTGTTAGTTGTGGACGTGCAGGTTCCTGTTCCTCGTCTTGACCACTAGGCGGCGACCTCGGGCAGTTCTCCCGGGTTCATGGACCCAGCCTTCACCTTCACGGTCCTTGTCTGTGAGGTGGACACTGGGGACTTGCTCTGTCAGGGTCAAGGTGCAGTCGCCTCTTCTCTATTTTTCAT
The DNA here is from genome assembly GCF_000299155.1 of Elephantulus edwardii. Classification (NCBI taxonomy): domain Eukaryota; kingdom Metazoa; phylum Chordata; class Mammalia; order Macroscelidea; family Macroscelididae; genus Elephantulus; species Elephantulus edwardii. The sequence continues at coordinate 1,872,172 of NW_006399986.1, read as the reverse complement.
GCTGGTGCCTTGATTCATTTTGCTTTTGCCTTTGTTCAAGTTCAGTTCCCGGGGTCATGGACTTGCAGGTCACCCTCCTTCCCGACTCTGCTCATTTCCGTGAAATTATTTCTTGGGGGCCTCTTTTCCTTTCTCCAGTATTTCTGTTCCCAGGTAAATGTGTTGGAAAAATAGGTCTCAGCCAGAGAGACAGGAAGACCTTTAATTAAGGAGGTGGATTGTCAAGGATGCTGTTGCCATGGGCCCAAGTGTGTCCAAGAGGATGAGGGTAACAGGACGGACAGGGTTCAGATCAGCTGTTGACAGGCTCCTAGGAATCAGACTGGACTGGAGGGCACCCGACAGCGACAACATTAGAAAAACCTTG
>NW_006399986.1:1860552-1871583 GCF_000299155.1 Elephantulus edwardii | reverse complement strand
AATTATTTTTAAATTTTTTTTACTACTTTTTAATTACTTTCTAGGTACTTTTGACTCAGCATCTCATGAACCGTGGGCTCGCACCAAGAGGGGAGTTTTATTACAAGGTTGCAAACCTTGTCTCTCCAAGGGAAAGGGCTCAGGGGCTATTTTTTGTCTAGGTTAAGGATCTGGGATTGAGCTCATGTTGATCCAGCATTTTTAGGTGGGAAATGCAGCGTGATCTTTAGAAAAGGAGACATTCAATGAATCAGTGTTTGCCCACTGGTGGACTCCAATCTGCGTCTCTCTAGTGAAACTCTTTGGTCATCACCAAGGACGTGCCAATGATTTTTTTTTCTGGTTTTTTTTTTTTTTTTTGATGGATACTTTCTGGAAGGTCCTACCAGTGTTACTGGGTTGGCACCTGAGTGTTCTTAGGAAACTTAATAGATTGGTTAAGAGGGAACAGGTACGAGGGGCTCATGTAAGGTGTGTCCTGGACACTGTGCTGCCCTCCTTATTAACTCTGATGTATTCTGAACATTGAGGTCTGAACAGCCTCAGGGTAAATCCTGTCATTATAAAAAGAAAGTGGGAAATTATAACTTGGAGGAAAATCACATAGTAATTCTGTTAAAACTTAAAACAATGTAAAGGTTTCTTTCCTGTTTATTGAAAAGTCCATCTATGATACAAAAGTGAAGGTCTTTCCTCCCCACCCCCTTAAATTATGATTCGGATAAAACTTTACAAAGCAGTTGGTTTTCCATTCCCGCGTTCATTCAGATGCCCCACCCCTTCAGTCCTCAGTGCATGTCCTGTTCCTGTCTTGCTCATTGTCGTACAGATGATGTCTGATCCTCCATTCATTTCAGATTGACTTTTTACCTATTCCAGTGAATTGCTCGTTATCTATTCAATCTTTTCCTGCTTTCCCTCCACGCCTCCAACCCTCCTGCTTTTGTAACACTGGTTGTGTACAGTATTTCTCTTTTTGTGTCTGAATTATACTTCATACAGCAGGATGTCCTGTAGACTCCTCTGTGTTGTGCAGTGTTTCAGAAATGTATCATTGTTTTCTATACTGTGTATCAAGTTCCCACAGTGTATTTGTTTGTTGATGGTCACTCACTTGAGCTGCATACATCATTTTACTTTTGTGACTTATGCTGCAGGAAATATGTGTGTGCATGCATCTCTTTTGTATGACAACTCTGATAGTTTTAGAACATATTTCCAGGAGTAGAATAAACTGGGTAAAATGATACTTTTCTTTTTAACCTTCAGAGATACCACCTGAGAACTTTGCTTGGTGGTGGTACCGTTTTACCATCTCACCAGGAGTGCATGAGAGTTCAAATCGCCACATCGTCACCAGTTTTTGTTGTTTTCTGTCCTTTTGAACTTTGCCCTTGTTGCTGGGCTTAGGTGATCCCTCATTGTTCGTTTCCTTTGCTTTTTTCCAATAGCTAGTGATATTGAACATTTTTTCATGTGTGTGTTGACTATGTGAGTATCCTGTTTGGTGAAGAGTATTTTCATAATTTCTACTTATTTTGTAGTTGAATTGTATGTCTTTTTTCTTGTTCAAGACGTGAGGAATTATATAAATTTTAGATACTAATTACTTATGAGTTATGTTGAAGGACCCCCAAACCGCTGGTCCTGTTCTGTCCCGAGTGGACGGCGAAGACCCAAGACTCCAAGATGCAACAGCAAGAGATAAGAGGTTTATTGCGGAGCTCAGGGCTGACCCTTATCTCTCGCAGGAGACAAAGGAGCCGACCCCAGCAGACACAGTTGGGTTTTTTTTATACACTTTAGGGGGATACAACTGAGTATCAGCTTCTCATTGGGTGATGAAAGCACAATTTGAATTCATTGGTTCAGTGTTCGCTCAGGGTTTACACAGCATTTTTGCACGTAGCACTTGCGGCAGTCACGTAGCACATGTAGCAGTTAGATAGATCTTTAACTATAGGGTGGTGTCTTAAGTACACAGTGAGTTCAAACTCCAGGGCAGTGGAAAAGCACAAGATACATTGGTTATCAGTCGGGAAACAAAGGCACATGGGTTATCAGTTGAGCTTGTTTGCTCTGCCTTTCTGCTAGCTATTCTTGAAATACTGTTGCCCTGGATACCTGGGTGTGGGGCTTTAAAAATTAACTTAGCTGAGAACTATAGAAACTTGAGTTTAATTCAGCTGAGAACTATAGGGACTATTTTAATTTCAATCTTTTCAGTGTCATTTCTATTTTCCCATTTTGTAGACTTTCTGTTCACCCTAATACGTAAATTTTTTGAGGACTGCAGGGATTTTTGGGTTTTAGAAGATCCTATTTATCTATTTTCTTTGCTGGTTGTCCATTCTTGGCCATTTCAAATCCCATTAATCCTATTAATTTATTATTAATCCTATTAATTACATAGTGTAGGGATTCTAAATTTGTTCCCTTTTTTTTCTTTCATTTTTTGTTAAAAAATTCTTTGTATCCAATTAATCTTGATTTTTGCATGTGGTGTCAGATGTGGATATTGTTTCAAACTTCTACAGACAGATGTCTTGTTTTGCCAGAGTCCTTTCTGAGTGCCTTGGGGTGTTGTTAAGAAGCGTTTTCCTGCCATTTTAAAGGTATATGCTTGAAATCCCCCAACTGCCCTTGGGAGAAAGGTGGGCATTCTCGTCCTGTGGTTTCCTCCCGCTTAAAACCTGCCGGAGGGTCAGCGAGGTGTCTGTTGCCCCTCAGTGGTACACAACGACAACATTTGTTAAAGATACTGCCAGGTTTTGGATGTCTTTTTGAAAGATAATTTGGTATAAGTGGCTGAGCGGATTTCTGGGCTCTCGACTCCCTTCCGCTGGTGTTTACATTTACGAGGACCATGTGGTTTTTATTTCCATAGCTGTACAGTTGGTTTTGAGATCCAGAAGTAGGAAGCCCTTACTTTGGTATTGTTTTTCAGTAGAACTTTACTTATTTGGTGTCTTTTTCCTTTCCCAAGGAAGCGTGACATTGGCTTTCATATCTTCTTAAAGAATGGCATGAGTATCAGTATCGGGATGGCAGTGAACTTGTAGACTGCTCTTGTTAAAATAGTCATGTTCGTAATATTCAGTCTGTCTGTATCCCACGGACGGCCAAAAGAACAAAGAGATGATGCCGTGGAGAGGGTGCAGCCAGAGTGCTCCTTGGAGGCAAAGATCAGGAAGCTTCATCGCTCAGACTTTGGGCATGTTGTGAGGAGAAGGTCGTCAATTGGAGAGGGATCTCGTTCTTGGGAAGGTGGAGGGTTGGGGAAAGAGCAGATGCCCCTGAACCGGGTGGATGGACACTGTGACTGCAGCCACGGGCTCTGGTGTGTCAGAGTTTGTGAGGACGGCACGGGATGGGACATGTCATAGATGGCCAGCATGACAGCTCGCTTAGTGCAGGCTTAGGATGTCCGTGGCTTGTCCACTCCTCCAGTTGTGGCCATGGGGTGTGCTTAGCAAGGGGTTTAAGCCGAGGAAAGGACCCCAGTCAGTGCTACTACTGTTGTTGTGGGCCCTTGATTGGGAACCAACACAGAGCTGACCCTCCAGCAGGTTTTCAGGGTCAGCAAATCATGTGGGACGAGGCTGTCCCTCTTTTTCTTGCAGAGCAGCTGATGGATTTGAACCCTGTGCCTTTGGGATGGCATCTCAGCTCCTTTCAGCTGGTGCCCCCTGATCTCAGGGCTGACTGTGCAGCAGGCAGGGCCAGGGTGCAGGTGGGCAGAGTGCGAGGCCCGTAGACACATGGCGGTGTGGGCCTGGCCTCTGACAGAGCTGGACCAGAGGAGGAGCTGGGCCGTCCACTTGGGGAGGGTGGGAGGACTGGTCTCAGTGCCACAGGATGGAGGTCAGCTGCAACTTGAACTCCCAGATGTCCGATCCCCTGGGCAGCTGAGGGTCTCTGTATCTCATGCAGCTCAGGAAACCTTTACACAGTCGGACACAGATGTCATCAGTGCGTATTTGTGAACAGATCTCATGCCTGGGGACGGAAAGTGTATTCTCCATAGGTAGTGGGGTTGAACCAGGTTCGCTTTCTGGCCAGAGAACCAGTAATAAACCAGTTAACACACAGTATTAATGAGAACTTGTTGCTGTTGTTGTTGTTGTGTGCCGTTGAGTTGCTTGCGACTCATAGCGACCCTGTGTACAGCAACCCTAAACTCTGCTCTGTCCTGTGTCAGTCTCACTGTCTTCGACACACCCATCCTGATTACCCCAGTCACTGAATCAGTCCACCTCCTAGAGGGCCTCCCCTTCCAGCGCCTGCCCTCCACTCTCTCAAGCATGACGTCCTTCCCCAAGGACCTGTCTCTCCTTACAGCATGACCAAAGTACATCAAATGATGCCTCAAAATCTTTGCCTCCAAGGAGCAGCCCTGTTTAACCCTCTCAAGAATGAATTTGTTTGTTTCTTTAGTAGTGGATAGTACCCTCAATACTCTTCTCCAACACCAAGGCTCAAAGGCATCAATTCTCCTTCTGTCCTCCCTAGTCCGTGTCCAACTCTCCGATGAAAACTTGAGCATTAGTTTATTCGACAAACTAGTTTTATCTTAAAAAGACTTCAAAACCCAGTTGGCTGTGTGACCGGCCCGGGACTGGATGTGTAGCGTGCATTTGTCCGATAGCTGCGGTGGGTCCGGGTCTGGCAGGGACGGTGCTCGGTGGTTCTGTTAGTTGTGGACGTGCAGGTTCCTGTTCCTCGTCTTGACCACTAGGCGGCGACCTCGGGCAGTTCTCCCGGGCTCGTGGACCCAGCCTTTGCCTGGAGGTGCAGTTACCTCTTCTGTGCTGACCCCTCGGAAACATCCCCCTCGACCGGGTCGCTTCCCGCCTTGTGTCACCTGCAGTGAAGAGCCTCATTTCCTGGTAACTCGGGGTTCAGGCTGCCAGGGGACCCCAGTTCCACAGTGACCATGGCGGCGGCTGTGAGTAATGCCTTGTGGGGTCCCCTCTGCTCCAGCTGCTTCTCCATGTAGTGCAACTTATTAATGAAATTTTGAGAATTTGGTTTATTCTAAGTTTGAACATTTTAAAAAGCTTTCAGAAACCGTCCGAATGTGTGCCAGGCCTGGGACCGGATGTGAGGTGATCCCAGGACTGGATGTGTGGCCTGTGTTTTGGTTCAGTAGCTGCTGTGGGTCCCGGTCAGGCAAGGTGCGTGGTGGTTCTGTTGTAGTTGTGGACACGTTGTTCCATGTCTTGACCACTGGACGGCGACCACGAGCTGCTCTCCCGGGTCCACGGACCCAGCCTTCACCGTCACTGTCCTGGTCTGTGAGGTGGACACTTGGCACTTGCCCTCTTGGGATCGAGGCGCAGTTGCTTCCTCTAGTGTGAACCCTCGGAAACGTCTACTTGGGAACATCTTCCCTCCATGGGGGTGGTTGGTTGGTTCCCACTTTGTGTCACCAGAAAGGAAAGGCCTTGTTTAATGGGAACCGATTGCCACCCTGGAACCTGACTCGACAGACACCATGGTGGTGCCAGGTCCCCCTTCTTGCTTTGCTCGAGCAGATTATCTAAGTAGGAATCCCCCCATCAACCCATCGCTGTGAAAATATTGACCCAGGAAGATGACCTGTCTGTCTGTGTTGGTCACTAGTGAAGGATTAGTGTTTAAAAAAAATTAAAATAAGAACTAAGATCCTGGTGGGAGGGTGGAGGGACAGCGCAGGAGGGGAAGACCCAGGCTGTGATGGGTTCAGTGACTGGAGACATGAGGGTAGATGTGTCAGAGAAGATGAAATTGGCTCAGGATGGAGCAGGGTTCAGAGCGATGGTAGATAGGATCCCTGAGTTGTAGGTGACTCGAGGGCACATAACGGGTAGCAGTGACTAATGAGGGAACTCTCATTGGTGGCATAGTGGTAGGATTTTATCAGCCTCATCATTTGAATCCACCAGCTCGTGTGAGGGAGAAAGATGGGCCATCTCCCCTCATGGCATTGACTGTCCCGGAAAACCCACTGGACGGTCAGCTGGATCATGTTGCCACCGGACAGGGCTGAGTTTACTGAAGGTGGCACATAACCAATCTGGGAGTTGTATTTCGGTGACTCAAGGGTCCGTTATTTCTCTGGAGGTAGGTACCAGGTAGGTGACCTCAGGAGAAACACGGGTGATCTACACCTGCACTGTGTACAGCCTGGGAGCCCCACTGGAGGGTCAGTTCGGAGTCACGTCTTACCGGATGGCAGGAAGGGAGGGAGAGATAGGAGGAGGCCTATTTTCACGTGTTTACTGGTTGTTAGATGTGTCAGTAGACATCTGACCATGTAAACAGAAATGATGTAAAATAAAATACAACATTTTAGGGTGTGGTTTTTTTAACATCTGTGCTTTTGATTTTTATTTTGAAAATGATTGAGGCCTCGTTTTTTTTGTTGTTGTTGTTGTTTTTTATTGTTATTGTATTATTTTTATGTGTACCGTCAAATCAGATCTGACTGGTACAGGAGGAGAGTGCCCCCTCCTTCCCCAGCAGAGCATCTGGTGGATTTCAACCGCCTACCTCTGGGATTGCAGTGCGTCTGATCATGTCAACAGAAATGATGTAAAAAAAAAATACAGCGTTTTAGGGTTTTTTTTACCATATGTGCTTTATTGATTTTGAAAATGATTGAGGCCTGCTTTTAATGCCTTTGAGCTGTGGTGTTGGAGAAGAGTGTTGAATGTACCATGAACTGCTAAGAGAAAAAAAAGAGTTCGTCCTGGAGAGGGTTAAACCAGGCAGCTCCTTGGCGGCGATGATTCTGAAGCTTCATCTGACATACTTTGGACACGTTGCAAGGAGGGACGAGTCCTTGGAGAGGGTCATCATGCTTGGGACGGTGGAAGGACAGAGCAGGAGAGGAAGACCCTCTATGAGGTGGACTGACTGCATGACTGAAGTCATAGGGGTAGGTGTGTCAGAGGCGGTGCGGTTGGCACAGGACAGAGCAAGGCTGTTGTACGTAGGGTCGCTGAGTCGCAGGTGACTCGACGACACATAATAACAATAATTATGTCAGTAAACTTTTGGCTGTATCGATGGAAAAGATGCTGAAAAAAGTATTTTTCATGAAACATCTGTGGTTGATGAGTTTTTGAGGCTGAGTGGTGGTGGATGGTGAGGGAATTGCGTCCGTGTGTGGTGCCGCATGTGTCCAGCATGGAAAGTGTGCTGTAGCGGTTGTCTCTGGCACAGGAGATTTTGTCCGACTCCTGTCCCAGATATGTGTTGTCCAGAATGCTGTGTCCACGTGCTGTCGCGATGTGTCTGGGTTTGCATTTCATGTCCTGTGCCAGGTGGATGTGCAGGTCGGGGGAGGGATGTGTGCTCAGGGTCCTGCAAGCGTGTCCATATCTTTTAGGATGTGAGGCCTGGTCACACGGAAGAGGATGTATTTCCCTGTCCAATACCAGACATTTGGGTCCAGCATGAAAAGTGAGTATGTGTCCTGTACCGGATGTGAGGCCAGGTCCATCCCTAAAGTGTGTCCGGGTGCAGCACCGGATGTGTGTCTGGGGTCCATCCCTAAAGTGTGTCCGGGTGCAGCACCGGATGTGTGTCGGGGGTCCGTCCCTTAAGTGAGTCCGGGTGCAGCACCGGATGTGTGTCGGGGGTCCGTTCCTTAAGTGTGTCCGGGTGCGGCACCGGATGTGAGTTGTCATCCGCTCCTGAAGTGTTTCCGGGTGCAGCACCAAATGTGAGTTGTCCGTCCCTGAAGTGTGTCCGGGTGCAGCACCTGATGAGTTGTCGTCTGTCCCTGAAGTGTGTCCAGGTGCAGCACCGGATGTGAGTTGTCCGTTCCTGAAGTGTGTCCGGGTGCAGCACCTGATATGAGTTGTCGTCCGTTCCTGAAGTGTGTCCGGCCGGATGTGAGTTGTCCGTTCCTGAAGTGTGTCTGGGTGCAGCACCGGATGTGAGTTGTCGTCCGCTCCTGAAGTGTGTCCGGGTGCAGCACCGGATGTGTGTCGGGGGTCCGTCCCTTAAGTGTGTCTGGGTGCGGCACCGGATGTCTGTCTGGGTCTGTCCCTTAAGTATGTCCATGTGCAGCATGGATGTGTGTCTGGGTCCGGTATGATAAGTGTCCCCGGCTTGTCTCCCACCCGCGTGTGGGGTTAGTTCCGGCCGTGTCCTTTTGTGACTTGTTCCGAGGACTTGGGTTCGGTGTTGGTGGACACACGGGGGACAGACATCGTGTCTGAGGCGGGAACACGGGTCAGCCGCCTACTCTGGAGTGAACGTCCCCTCGTCTTCGGTGTCCCCTCCTGCCTTGTGTCTCCAGGAGGGAAAAAGCCCTGGTTTCTTCAGTATAAAATCAGGGTTCAGGCCATTGGTCCCCAACTTCTCAGTGGCTGTGGCGGTGCCTGTGGGAGATGCGGGGTCAGTCCCAGGCCCTCGTGTCCCTCCCTGCACTCAGCTGCCCTCGGCTCCTGTCCTCCCGGCCTGTTGTGTTTCTTGCTTATTGAGAATAATGGTGCCATTTAGGTTTATCCCCAGATCTGTGCCCGTTTGGACAGCAGTGAAGAGGGGCGCTGACAACCCACAGGTTCGTGGTTCGAATCCACCAGCTGCTCAGAGGAGACAGATGGACAGTCTCCTCCTGTGTGATTTACAGCCACTAAAAACCCCCAGGCTGGTCAGCACGGGGTCAGTTCTGGGTGGACAGAACACAGCAATCTGCTGTGACGTCCGGAATGATTGCTTTACCACCATTGTCACGTCTGAGCGGCTGGGTCTCGGGTCTCAGCTCATGCGCACGTGTCTTTTTCTGAAACTCCGTTGTTAGAGGTCCCTCCCCCTCATAATCACAGGACCTCAAGGGATTCCTGTCTTCGAGGTGTATCCGTAAGTCGATCTGCTTTCGGTCTTCTGACCATGATGCCCCTGGGAAAGTGACCTGCCTCTCTGTCAGGGTCACCAGTGAGGGATTCAGAAACTACCCAAATAGTTCATGAGACTCCCCCCCCCCCTTTTTCTAGATGTAGTCCTCTTCCTTTTTATGGTACTAGGATGAATTATCCTTTAATTTTTGGGGTGGGGAGGGAACAGCATAGTTAAAAACAGAGGAGCCCAAACTTTTAGCAACACCAGCCACGTTTTAATGTGGTTTAGAGCCATTAGCCCCTAACATCTTGTACCATCATCCCTGTTACAGGTTTCCAAGATTATCTGTCCTTCAGAATACAAACCAGTGCTTCTCAAGTGTCCTCCCACTTCCTTTCAGTTACATAGTGTGTCATGCTTGACTTACTTCACTTTCTCAAGATTAATCCATGTTACAGTTAAGTATGAGACTTTGTTTGTTTTTGAGGTCTGAGCCACAGTTCAGATTTGGTTTTTATTGTGCAGCTGTTCATAAACATACTAAGGAATAAGGAAACTCCCTGGAGTTCAGCAGAGCCTTGGTTGAGACTCATTAACAGAAATATAACCTGGCTGCACATTTCTCCTTTATACAGACAGTTCCACATTCCCACAGCAGGTCTGCAGCACACAGAACGTGGGGATGCCCTGCCTGGTGCTGAGGAAACGGGGGACGCCCTGCCTGGTGTGAGGACAGTGCTCACTCCTCTCCAGTGTCCTTGCTCCTGGGAGGTTTCAGACGAAGTTGGTACATTCTGTGCACCACCATCCCCACCTCCTGGGTAAAAATACTGGAGATGAACAGACACCCAACTATGAGAGTTAAGCCACACGGGAGACGAGAACGGTGCAAGTCCTTGTTCTGTGGCATCTTTCTGTCTGTACAGAAACCCTGTTCAGTTCATAAATGTTGGATGAAAACCCAGGCAGGTTCCTTCCAGAAATAAAGCTGCTGGGTGCTGGCAAATCCCTCCAGGTGTTTTATTGCACCTCTAGCTGTTCAGATCCCCCAGCAGCTCAGGACAAGAGGAAGCTCTATCCACCACCCCCCCCCCCCCGGGACGGACAGTCCTAGCAGACCCACTGGAGGGTCAGCTGTGAGTCTTTTCCAACCCACGACGGTAAATTGGGATTATGGTTGGTTTGACCCAGCTCCCAAACACACAAAGGAACAGCTGGACCTGGTGTCCTGGGCCTGTGGCGGGTGCCCTGTGTCCCAGGTTGTCTGTAGGACTCCGTCGTCTTAGAGGAGCCTCTGCTGCTTCTGCGGGCATTTGAACAACCCTCGTGGACGTGCCTTTCTCTATGATCCTGAGGCCTGAGTAACAGGGTGTCGCTCACGGCAGTAGAGTCAGCAGCCTGGTGGTCTGAGAAAAAGACGATCATCGAGCGAGTCTCTACTGGATGTTTGAGTCCAAAATTCCTGCTACAAGCTCCCTGTTTGATTAGATTTTACAATCCAGCTTTCACCAGATGGTGGGCCCTCCTATCCCGCCTTCTCAGGAAGCAGTGTGGCGCTGAAGATTCGGCCTGAAGTGACACAGGTGAGCATGCACCTTCCTCACTGGACCCCGGACTCCCTGATGCAGCCGAGACTGAGTTTCCAGCCCGTGAGCTCCCTGTCAGGGCCCGGGGTGAGCAGAGGCGCCTGGATCTGCTCACTCCACAGTCTCCGGCCCATCCTCTGTCCCCTCGGCAGGTGCGGGGCAGGGAGTCGTGGAGTCCACACAGCTGGGATCTGGGGTGACCAGCCTGTAAAATCACAGGAAGGGTTACCGCTGGTCTCAGCACCAATCGGTGCCCATTAGCTGCCCAGATGGCCTAGTGACTTGCTTCTACACTCCCCTTCGACTTCCTAAAGTGGTTCCTAAAACTCAGGATGCTCTTAATTTCCTTTATCTGCTCTCGTGAGGAGAGGTAAATTCCCTGCTCACAGGCTGCTCCTTTGACTTGGTTTCAAAATCCAGGATTGGCCACAAGGCGGCCCTCCTCTCCCAGCATGTAAAGAGCAGCACGTGTGCTGAAGGCTCTAAGGTCCACAGCTGAGCAAACAGACGCCTTCCTCGCTGGACCCTGGACTCCCTCACAGAGCTGAGGTGCAAGTCTTTGCGTGTCCTGTGGGTTCCCTGTCGTGGTCCCAGGTAAGGAGAGACCCCA
>NW_006399986.1:1821392-1833920 GCF_000299155.1 Elephantulus edwardii | reverse complement strand
AGAGGACCAGGGTCCACCCTGAGGCGACTGCACCTCATCTCCGGGGAGGAAGCTCAGTCTCGCCCAGAGAGACCAGGACAGGAGAGGCCGAGTCTCCAACACAAGACACGTGCCACCCAAAGCTTGTCGGGAAACTCCTCCGGGCACACGGGCCTCCTGGGCCTCACTCCCAGTGGCCGACCCACATATCCAGCACCCAGACACCGAGGTTCTATGACACAACCACCACCTAACTTGACTGCATTTAGGACTTTAGCTTTGAAACCGAGATCTGTTTACACCTTGTTTCTCCAACAGGGAAAAGCCCACGTTTTCTTTAATGACACGTATGAACTGGCTCAGCACTAGCTCTCGGGCTGGAAAGAGATTTCCACTCCACGCGGGGGATGATGGAGAACACACACTTCTGCTTCCCAGGCGAGAGGCCCATCAGTGGAGGGGTTCCATGCATGAACATTCACTGATGACCTAAGTGCCCAGGGAGGTGTCCAGTCCCCTGAGCAGCGCGGGTTATAGAGGCAGCACTCACTGCCCAGGAGGTCTGCGTCCAAGGGGCAGCTGACCTCCGTCCTGCAGTGCTGGGACCAAAATTGACGTCACTACATCAAAAGGCGGCACGGGGAATGACAGGAGACGGCCCTCTCTGAAGGGACAGGACAAACCAAGAGCATGCCGGAGTTGGGACACAGCCAGTGGCATCTCTGTCCTGCGAGTCTCAGGACTTGGCCAGTGGCCTCTCTGTCCTGCTGCCATCAGGGTAGTGGCAGTGGCCTAACTGTATGGCTGGAATCAGGACACAGCCAGTGGCCTCTCAGTCCCATGGCCCTTGTGGTCCAAGCAGGACCCTGATGATGGAGGCACCTGCCGCCCATGCTTCTTCAGGCCGGAGGTGACCTCAAGGACCAGAGTGGGTGCCCCGCGGGGCCACTGGGTTCTAGACCCGAGAGGTTCCCGCTGCTGCCTCTCCGCACACACCAGGTGACCCACAATGACGGCCACTCTCGTCCAGTCACAGCTGAAGATCAGTCCTGGGCCGGCCACACATCAGAATGGGTTCTGAAGCCTTTTTAAAATGTTCAAAACAGCTAAAAAAAAAGTTCACAATTCTTTATAGAATAAACAAAATGCTCAAGACTCCATTAATACACTGTCCTCCTTAGAGAAGCAGCTCGAGCAAAGGGGACCCAACACAGTGTTTCTCACAGATACCGCCACGGTCAGTGTGGAATCAGGGTCCCCAAGAGACCTGAACCCTGATTTACCACGAAACAAGGCCCTCCGAGTGGTCACCCTAGAGGGGGCAATTGCACCTCGCCCCTTAAGGAGCAAGTCCCCAGCATCCACCTTATAGACCAAGACAGTGAAGGCAAAGGCTTTGTCAGTGAAGCCGGGACAGCTGACCAAGATCGCCGTCTGGTGGTCACAGGACACGGAACTGCATGTCCACAACTAACAGAACCACCAAGCACATTCCCTGCCTGACCCGGACCCACGGCAGCTGTCGGACCACAACACACAACACACATCGGTCCCGGGGCCAACAAACATCCACTTCCAACCCCCATTTTGCATCCACTGCCGCAGGACCCAGTGTCCCCGTCTCTATGGAAACATAAGCCCGTGGTTACATGCCAGGTGGACAGTAAAAAGAAAACAGCATTTCCTCCTCCAGAAACCTGCCACCACCCCTGCAAAAACCAGAACCACAGGTGCCATGAAGACATGAGCTGCCAGTTCTGAGGGGAAGTGGACCAGGGTCCACCCCGAGGCAACTGTACCTCATCTCTGGGGAGGAAGCTCCGAGTCTCGCCCAGAGAGAACAGGACAGGAGAGGCCGAGTCTCCAACACAACACACGTGGCACCTGAAGCTTATCCTGTTAATTTCTTGGGGCACACGGGTCTCCTGGCCTCACTCCCGGTGCCCGACCCGCACATACAACGACCACACACACAGGTCCCGTGACACAACCACCACCTAACTTGACTGCATTTAGGGCTTTACCCGGGAAACTGGGATCTGTTTACACCTTGTTTCTCCAATAAGGAAAAGCTCACGTTTTTTTAATTACATGTTGGAACTGGCTCAGCACTAGCTCTCGGGATGGAAAGAGATTTCCACTCCACCCGGAGGACTATGGAGAACACACACTTCCGGTTCCCAGGCGAGAGGTCAGTCAGCAGAGGAGGCCGGTGTGTGAACACGCACTGACGACCTAAGTGCCCGGGGTTGTGTACGGCCGAAGTCGCCGTCTAGTGGTCACCACGTGGAACTGCATGTCCACAATTAACCACCAAACACATTCCCTGCCTGACCCGGACCCACAGCAGCTGTCAGACCACAACACACATCAGTCCTGGGCGGTGCAACAGCTGGTCCATGCACAGACACACATCCACTTGCAACCACGATTTTGCACCCAGGTGCTGCCCAGACCTGGTGGCCCCCGTCTGTCTTGAAACATGAGCCGTTGGTCACCAGTGCCCTCAAAAACCAAAATCACGGGTGCCATGGAGTCGTGAATGACCATCCCTGAGGGGAACTGGACCGGGTCCACCCTAAGGTGACTGTACATCATCCCCGGGGAGGAAGTTCTGAGTCTCACCCGGAGAGCCCAGGGCAGGATAGGCCAAGTCTCCAACAGAAGACATGTGGCACCCGAGGCTTGTCCGGTTCATTCCGACAGGCACACGGGCCTCCAGGGCCTCACTCTGGTGCCCGACCCACATATGCTGCACCCAGACACGAGGGTTCAGTGACACAACCACCACCTAATTTGACTGCATTTAGAACTTTACTGAAAAACTGGGATCTGCTTACACCTTGTTTCTCCAATAAGGGAAAACCCACGTTTTCTTTAATGACATGTATGAACTGGCTCAGCACTAGCTCTCAGGCTGGAAAGAGATTTCCACTCCACCCGGCCGACTATGGAATACACACACTTCCGGTTCCCAGGCGAGAGGTCCGTCAGCAGAGGTGGTCCGTGTGTGAACACGCACTGGTGACCTAACTACCCGGGGTTGTGTCCAGCCGAAGTCGCCCTCTAGTGGTCACGACATGGAACTGCATGTCCAGTACTAACACAGCACCACAAAGCACATTCCTTGTCTGACCTGGACCCACAGCAGCTGTTGGACCACAACACACATCAGCCCTGGGATGGTGCAAGATCTGGTCCCTCCACAGACACACATCCACTTGCAACCCCAATTTTGCACCCAGGTGCTGCCCAGACCTGGTGGACCCACCTCTCTCAAAACATAAGCCCTTGGTCACCTGCCAGCAGGTCCGTAAAAAGAGGAGGAAAGCAGCATTTCCTCCACCCGAAACCCGGCACTGCGCCCTCAAAAACCAGAACCACAGGTGCCATGGAGTCGCAAACCACCAACCCTGAGGGGAAGTGGACCAGGGTCCACCCCGAGGCGACTGTACATCAGCCCCGGGGAGGAAGTTCCGAGTCTCGCCCAGAGAGGCCAGGACAGGAGAGGCCGAGTCTCCAACAGAAGACATGTGGCACCCGAAGCTTGTCCGGTTAATTCTTACAGGCACACGGGCCTCCAAGGGCCTCACTCTGGTGCCCGACCCGCATATTCTGCGCCCAGACACAAGGGTTCTGTGGCAAAACCACCACCTAACTTGACTGCATTTAGGGCTTTACCCGAGAAACTGGGATCTGTTTACACCTTGTTTCTCCAATAAGGAAAAGCCCACGTTTTCTTTAATGACATGTATGAACTGGCTCAGCACTAGCTCTCGGGCTGGAAAGAGATTTCCACTCCACCCGGCTGACTATGGAACACAGTTCTAGTTCCCAGGCGAGAGGTCCGTCAGAGGAGGTGGTCTCTGTGCGAACATGCACTGACGACCAAAGTGCCCGGGGTTGTGTCCGGTCCCTGGAGCAGCGCGCGTTACAGAGGCGGCGCTCACTCTCAGGAGTTCGGCCTCCACGGGGCGGCTGACCTCCGTCCTGTGACCAGTCAAAATCAACATCACTGCACAAAAAGGCGGCATGAGGAATGACAGGAGACACCCCTCTATGAAGGGACAGGCCAAAACCAGAGCCTGCTGGAGTCAGGACACGGCCAGTAGCCTCTGTGTCCTGTTGGCGTCAAAACATAGCCAGTGGACTCTCTGTGCGGTTTGGTCAGGACACAGGCAGTGGCCTGTGTTTCCCTGTGGCCCTTGTGGTCCGAGTGGAGCCCTGATGGTGGAGGCGCCTGCTGCCCGTCATCCTGCAGGCCAAGCTGACCACAAGGACCTGAGTGGGTGCCCCGCGGGGCCACAGGGATCTAGACCCGAGAGGTTCCCGCTGCTGCCTCTCCACACGCACCAGGTGACCCTCAAAGATGGCCACTTTCATCCAGTCACAGCTGAAGATCAGTCCTGGGCTGGCCACACATCCGAACGGGTTCTGAAACCTTTTTAAAATGTTCAAAACTGCTTTAAAAAGGTTCACAACTATTTGTAGAATAAACAAAATGTTGTTGTTGTTTTGTGCCGTCGAGTCGTTTCCGACTCATAGCGACCCTATGCACAACAGCCCTAAACCCTGCTCTATCCTGCGCCAACCGCACCGCCTCTGACAAACCCATCCCGATTACCCCAGTCACCGAATCTATCCATCTCATAGAGGGTCTTCCCCTCCTGCGCTGTCCCTCCACCCTCCCAAGCATGGTGTCCCTCTCCAAGGACCCGTCCCTCCTGGCAACATGTCCAAAGTATGTCAGACGAAGCCCCAGAATCCTTGCCTCCAACGAGTAGCTTGGTTTAATCCTCTCCAAGATGAATCTGTTTGTTTTCCTGGCAGTCCATGGTACATTCAGTACCCTTCTCCAGCACCACAGCTCAAAAGCATCCACTCTCCTTCTGTCCTCCCTAGTCATTGTCCAACTCTCTGATGCATAGCAAGCGATTGCAAATACCATGACCTGTATCAGGCGCACCTTAGTCTCCAGAGAGACACTGTTGCTCCTGAATACCTTTGAGAGGTCCCTAACAGCAGACTTTCCCATCGTAATACGCTTTTTGATTTCCTGACTGCTGGTACCAAGAGTGTTGACTGTGAAGCCGAGCAAACTGAAGCTGTGAACACTCTCAATCTCTTCGTCATCAATCCTGACGCAATACTCAAGATTTTATTAATTCAGTGTCCTACTTAGAGAAGAAGCTCGATCAAAGGGGACCCAACACAGCGTTTTGTACAGATGCCACCATGGTCAGTGTGGGATCAGGGTCCCCAAGAGGCCTGAACCCTGACTTACCATGGAACAAGGCCCTTCGAGTCGTCACCCTAGTGGAGGCAATTGTGCCTCGACCCTGAAAGATCAAGTCCCCAGCATCCGCCTTACAGACCAAGACAGTGAAGGCGAAGGCTTTGTCAGTGAAGCCGGGAAAGCTGACCGAGGTCGCCGTCTAGTGGTCAGGACACAGAACTGCATGTCCACTACTAACAGAACCACCAAGCACATTCCCTGCCTGACCCTGACCCACATCAATTATTTTCATAAAAAGTAATAAAATTATGAACACCAATGTTTATTGCGGCTTTGTTCGCAATATCAAAGAGCTCGAAATAACCGAAGTACCCATCAGCAAACAAATGGATAGAGAAGCGCTGATATATTCATACAATGGAATACTATGCTGCACTGAAAAACAAGGAACTTGGGCGAGCTCTGGTGGCCTAGTGGCAAGAAGCTGCACTGCAGTCCCAGAGGTGAGCTGTTCGAATCCACCAGATGCTCTGCTGGAGAAGGAGGGACAATCTCGTCCTGTACCAGTCAGATCCAATTTGACAGTACAGGGGGGGAAAAAGATTAAAAAAAGGAAGAAAGATAAACAAGAAACTCATTAAATATTATGTAAAATGGATGATCCTGGAGGACATTATGCTGAGTGAAATATCTCAGTCACAAAAGGACAAATGTTGCACAGGGCCACTGTTGTAAAACGGAACTGACACCAGGGTTGAGGGAAGACAGAGAAGGAGGGGAGGAATGATGTATACTGCATTGAAACAGATGAGGGACAGAACTGTTTAAAAGGCATATATGGTTGGGTATTATTGTCATGACAGGAGTCCAGAATGAAGGCTGCACAGTGGAGGGTACTTGTGGAGAGGGATCGCATAACAATGAAAGAATTTTTCTTTTACTTTTCAAGAAGAGTGAATGGGGGGAGGGGGTGGGCAGGGAGAAAAGCACAACAATGAATGACTGGAAACCTTAAGTCTCTGTAAACTTTCATTAAAATTAATTTAAAAAGTAATAAAATGATAGACCTTCAGTAGAGTCATCTGGGGTGAACTGCATGCACTGCCTCCTATCACAAGGGCTTCGTGGTACTGGCAGTTTGAATGTTCCAGCCTCTTGGAGGGAGAAAGATGGGTAATCTACTCATCCAATGAGTTAAAGCTTTGGAAAACTGAAGGAGTCTGTCAAACAAGGCTGGAGGGCTGTATGTATTCGATAGAAGAGGGGTCATTTGTCCTTTGTATGACTGGATAGGACAGGGGCTGATGTTGGCAGCACATGGGACCAAAATATGTGCACATGGCAGACAGACAGCAGGATGTGGAAAGGAGGCCTTGAAGCCCAAGTAGGGGATGTCGCCTACTGCAGCCGGATGGGATGCAGCCGGCACTGTCCTACTTTTTGTGACTGCACCACTGATGCTCCAGGACACCCACAGCACATTCGAGATGACAGCCACCTGTGGCTGGAGGTGGCCTCGCTTGTTACTGTGGAGGCTGTGGGAGGTACGGTGAGGTAACTATAAAACGGACCTGAGCCTTGGCTTTGGGGTCAGGACTCGTTCATGGAGCAACGGCCCGTATTCGTGAGACATTCTATGTGTTGCTTGGTGTCCCCTCCACAAGCACAAATCAAGGCAGCCTACTACTACAGGCAGAGTTTCCTCTGTCACCCCAACTGCAACTCAGGGAGCCCTGAGGCTGCTGAGCACCTCCCCCACATCTCCCAGGCCTACGTGGTGCTGGGCAGTGTCACCCTAGGTCGTAAACAGGATGGCGGCCTCCTCAGTGATGAGGGCCTGTGCATGATCCCCACGTCCAGCCATCCAAGGTGACCACACCTGATTTGGACTAGCCCTGCGCCCCGATGAGGCACCGGCCTCGTGGAGTGTCCACAGGGAGGGTCAGGCCAGCCCCAGGGGCTCGCTGCACCGTGTTCAACTTCAACACCTTCTATCAGGTGCGCTACAGGGACTGGGGGGCAGCTGGAACGTGGGGCCCTGTGCAAGCAGCAGGAGGAGGACAGGGCCAAGACGGGCTTCGCAGGGATGAGACCCGAGCCATGACCACTGTCCTCCGACCCTACTTATCTTCCTCTTGGTCAGCTTATGAATGCAATTGGAGAAAGGAGGGAAGCGGGGGCCAGGCCTAAGAAAACAACCTTTTGTTTGATCTTTTGAATCCTGTCCCTTCCGTAAGGACTCCTGTCACTACCTCTGCTTTGGTACCCAATGAACGGTCCTGTCTACCCTGCCCCACCCCACGTGCCCGTCGATTTGCACATCCCTCCCCTGAAATCCAGAAAAGGACGCCATTCAAGGCAACAGAAAGAGACCCCAAGACAGAGGCTAGGAGTTTCCTGGTGTCCGCCAGATGTCTGCTTCCAGAAGTTGCCTTCCTGCCACCATCAATTTCTGGAACTCTCACCTTGGCTTTTTTGTAAAGCCATGATCGAGAATCATCCCTGCCTGCCCCAGCTTTGTGCCTGGGGGGCTCCTCTGTGACCTTTACAAGTGCAATATGATCAATGGTTGGCTGCCAAATGTGCTCGAGTTGTTTGACACTTGTTTTTCTGTGAGTCCCCCCAGTTACAAGTGAAACTTGGCCTGGGATAAGGCTATAATGTGAAGACCTTGTCACACCTCTCTTGTTGCCTCCAGAGCCCGCTCCCCTTGTTTTTGGTGACGTTTGGGAGAGGATGCTCTGATATGCACATTTGTCTAATAAACAGAGAAGCTAAGTCAGTGGGTACGGTATCAGCGGGATAAATCCCTCCTCTTCTGAGGGCTGTCCTGTTTTACCACATAGGGTTCTAATAGACTCTGGGGTTAGAAGATGAGGTTAGCAAAGTTAGGTTCATTTATGGGATAATGTGCCAGTCACCTGGTCACCCCCTGACCGGCCATCCGTATTGTTAACTGTCACATCCTAATAAGTAAATAACAAGAGTTTTAATTTCTTGAGAGTGGTGGTACAGCATATTGGACACGTGGTGCCAGTCAATGAACCCAGGAGCCCAGTCTTGAAGTAAAAGTTGCCAAAGGCTGTGGGAAATGTTGGGCATGAGGACCAGACAGGACTCTGAGGAGACAGAGACTTGCTGCTGGTCAGAGTAGAGACTTAAGTCCTTGTTCAGAGTTGGCAATGGTTTCTTTTCTCTGTTGGCAAAGCTAGAGGTGAAGGAATAAGGCTGTTTGAATCCTGAATCTCTCTGCATGTAGGGAATGGACTGTGTGTGGGATGTAGGGGCTGAAGTGTAAAGCTGTGAGATCCTGGAAAACTTCAAAAAGATCTTCTGTAAGAATGTTGTTGTTGACTGTGGAATCCACCCACCAGGAGCAAGCAGGGAGCAACCACCCGCCACCTTGTGAGTCTGGAGAGCAACCGACTGCCCCCAAGCCTCCACGAGACACCGAAGGAACAATTGCCTGCCGGCCGCTGTGTAACCCCAAGGAGCAACCACCCCCAGCTGCCGTGTGACCCCAGAGGAGCTAAGGCTCCCCACCATGTGAACCCCTTATGTACATCCCACGCTCCCCCCCCCAGCTCCACAACCACGCGCCTCCACCTCAGCCCTGTGAGCCCAGTGGCTCCCAAGGGCCACTAGAGAGTCTTTCACACTGCACAGAGACCAATCAAGGCAACGAGCCGTGGACAGTAGGATTTCGAATCAGAACTTTTGTTGCAGCAGTGCCTTTAGGAGCTATGGGACTGCAAAAGCCACGCCCCGGATCCAGCCATCTCTCCAGAGCCACCAGCAGAGCTGCTGTGGGACTAATCTGGCAGGAGAAAGGCCGGTAGGATCCAAACTGGGTTTTCTGGGGCACTGCTGATTACCTGGGAGAGCACCCAAGGGCATGCCCACTGGTGGGGAATTTGGCCAAGCTCTCTTGGGCCATGCTGACTGCCCAAGAACAAGCCAACCAGTGGTAATCTGTTTGAACTTTTGTGGACTCTGCACACCAGCCAGAGGTTAGTGGGTTGCTGGGAATTTGACTTTGACTTTCCGGATCTCATTGTACCCAGGACTCTGCTTGGGCAGGGGCTGCTGTGTGAGGGCACCTGCATAAGTGCCACTGGGCAGGGACACTCAGTGAAAACCACTGGGTGGGAAACAGACATCAGGAATTTGAGTAGGGACCCCAATCGTGAGCACACCCAGACAGCTGAGGTCCCCCAAATGTTTGACTTGCCCTTGCAATCACCCCAACCCTGTGCCTGCCTCACCCCATTTGGCTCCACTACATCCGGTCAATCAACTTGTCTTTAATCGGGAGCACCTTGACCTGTCTTACCAACAAGGGGTTGCTCTCACAGGCTCTGAACTGACATCTCCCTGAAGTCAGAAGTTCAGAGAAACACACAAGCGGGGTAGTTACCCAACTGATCTCTAGAGCATTGTCTTCAGGTCAAGAACATATCAATGTCTCGAAGAAAGCAAGCTATCCCACACAATACACAAGAGGAAAGCAAGATGTCACCCCCAAAGGGTGACACAGTATCAGTGGATTTCCTGAAGCTAGAAAGTCTGATGGAACTTTCTGACATGGAATTTAAAAGAAGAATGATTTAATATATTCAATGGATAAAAGACAAACTTGACAAATCAGAAGATACTACAAGCAAAAAACAAGAGGATCTCAGAAAAAAACAATGCAGAACAATGCAGAGAAAACAAACAAGGCATTAGCAGCACTGGAAAAATAAGAAACCATGATCCAAAATATAAGGCCCAATGTTTCAGAGGCTGTCAACATGATGGAGGGACACGTGAGCAGAGTTGAAGAGATGGAACACAGAAACAGTGAAACTGAAGATAGAATCATCACCACTGATCTGCTAGAGCAAAAAGCAGACTCAAAAAAGAAGGAAAAAGAAGAAAACCTAAGAATAACGTGGGACACCATCAAGAGAAATAACATGGGCATCATTGGAATCCCAGAAAAGGAAGAAGCAAGTTAAGGCACTGAAAAAGTTGTGGAAGAACTATTAGAGGAAAACTTCCCAGGCATAATGAAGAATGAGAGAATATATATTCAAGAAGCTCGACAAACACCACATAGACTAGAACTCAAAAGAAAAACATAAAGGCATATCATCATTAAATTTGCCAGAACCAGAGATAAGGAGAGAATCCTGAAAGCAGCAAAGGAGAAACAAAAAGTAACCTATAAGGGAGAACGGATAAGATTAAGTGCCTATTACTCAGCAGAAACCATGCAAGCAGGAAGAAAATGGAAGGACATACATCAAACACTCAAAGAACACAACTGTCAACCCAGCAAAGTTATCGATCAAATACGAAGGAGAGATCAAGATATTCCCAGAAAAGCAGAACCCAAGACAGTGTGTAAAAACAAGACCAGCATTGCAGGAAAGACTCAAAGATGTCCTTTTTACAGGCATACGACAGAAAGCTGCATGGTCCAAAGTGTTGTTGGTACCATCAACACCAAAAAGAACTCAACACAATGACAGCAATAAAACTTTGCCTCTCAATAATCACACTAAATGTGAATGGTTTAAATGCACCACTGAAGAGAAAAAGAGTAGCAGATTGGATAAAAGAACCAAAATCCATAAATATGTTGTCTACAAGAGACACATCTGAAAAATGAAGAAAGACTAAAAGTAAAAGGCTGGGGAAAAATATACCAAGCAAATGGCAACCAGAAAAAAGTAGGAGTAGCAATATTATATTTTGTGTGTGTGTGAGTGTGTGCACCGTCAAATCGGGTCTGACTGGTACAGAAGGAGATTGCCCCTCCTTCTCCAGCAGAGCATCTGGTGGATTTGAACTTTCTGTCTCTGGGATTGCAGTGCAGCTTCTTGCCACTAGGCCACCAGAGCTCCCTAGGAGTAGCAATATTAATCTCTAATGAAATAAAGGTCAATGTGAAAACCATCACAAAGGACAAGGAAGGTCACTACATAATGCTGAAAGTGTCAACAGAACAAGAGGACATAACAATAATAACTAACTATGCACCAAATTAAAGAGCAAAATATATAAAACAAACATTAACAAAACTGAAAAAGGAAACAGACAACACTACTATTGTACTTGGAGACTTCAATACACTCCTCTCAAGAAAAAATAGAACTAACAGAAAAAAAAACTCAACAGAGATACTGAAGAATTAAAACACACAATAAACCAACTTGACCTCATAAGCATTTATAGGCTAATGCACCCCAAAAAGCACAGTATATCTTCTTCTCCAAGGTGCATGGAACGTTCTCCAGAATAGCTCACATTCTAGGTCACAAGGCAAGCATCAATAAATTAAAAAAAACATAGAAATAATACAAAGCATCTTTTCAGACCATAATGCTACAAAATTAGAAATTAAGAATAAGAAGATAAAGGAGAAAAAAAACCCCATACATTTGGAAGCTGTACAACACCCTGCTTGAACATGACTGGATACTAGAAGAAATAAAAAATGTAATTAAAAAGTTTCTTGAAACAAATGACAATGAAAACACCACTTACCAAAACCTCTGGGAAACAGCTAATGCAGTAATCAGAGGTGAATTTATAGCAATAAGCAAACACATCAAAAGGCAGGAAAAACTGACTACTGACTCTCTAACCCAGCATCTCCAGCAAATTGAAAAAGAACAGCAAGAAAACCCAACACCCTCTAAAAACACTGAAATTTTAAAGTAGAGCAGAAATAAATGAAATAGAAAACAGAAAAACAATTGAAACTATCAACAAAACTAGGAGTTGGTTCTTTGAAAAGGTCAATATAATCAACAAACTACTAGCAAAACTCACAAAAGAAGGAGAAGACACAAATAATGCGAATAAGAGATAAATCAGGCAACATCACAACAAAACCAACTAAAATTTAAAAAGCTAATATTAGAGTATTATGAAAAACTATACTCAAACAAATATGAAAACCTAGAGGAAATGGACAAATACTTAGAAATGCAAAACCTACCTAAACTGACACAAACCAGAATTAAACATCTGAACAGACCCATTACATAGGAAGAAATTGAAAAGGTAATACGACAACTCCCAACCAATGAAAACCCTGGACCAAATGGTTTTACAAGTGAATTTTTTTCAAACTTTCAGAGAGAACTGTCATCAATTCTACATAAATTATTTCAGAAAGTAGAAAAAGATGGAATTCTCCCAGACTCATTCTATCAAACAAACATATCTTTGATACCAAAGCCAGGAAAGGACACCACCAAAATAGAAAACTATAGGCCAATATCTCTCATGAACATAGATGCAAAAATCCTGAATAAAAT
>NW_006399986.1:1816891-1821045 GCF_000299155.1 Elephantulus edwardii | reverse complement strand
ATTCCCTTTAAGAACAGGAACTAGGCAAGGATGCCCACTATCACCTCTCTTATTCAATATTGTATTGGAAGTCTTAGCGATAGCAATAAGACAAGAGAAGGGAATAAAAGGTATCCAATTGGCAAAGAGGAGGTAAAATTATCTCTCTGTGGAAATGATATGATAGTATCATTAGAAAACACTAAAGACTCAGCAAGAAAACTATTGGACACAGTGGACCAATTCAGCAAAGTAGCAGGATGTAAGATCAAAATGCAAAAATCAGTTGGATTTCTCTACAGTGACAAAGAGAATACAGAGCCGGAACTAAGAAAAACAATACAATTCCCAATAGCTAATCACAAGATTAAATTCTTGGGAGTAAATTTAACCAGAAGCACAAGGGATCTATTCAAAGAAAATTACAAAACATTACTACAAGAAACATAGAGAGGCCTAGAGAAGTGGAAGAATATCCCTTCCTCATGGATAGGAAGACTCAATAGTGTGAAATGGCAGTACTACCAAAGGACTATAAGCTTCATTAAAGAAAAGCTTGGAAGAATGCTACAAGTCCTAATCCACAACATAAATAGTCTTCCAAGTATCCTGAAAAACCTACAACCAGAAGATAAAATAGATGAATGGGATCTTCTAAGAATCAAATCCCTATGCACATCCAAAAACTTCTCCAACAGGATAAAAAGGGAAGCCACAGACTAGAAAAAAAGTATTTGGTAATGACATATCAGATAAGGGACTTATATCCAGAAATATAAAATATTTGAGCACCACAAGATAAAGGTAAATAATCCAATAGAAAAATGGGGACAGGATATGAACAGACACTTCACCAAAGAAGACATTCAGATCAGATGGCTAACAAGAACATGAAGAAATGTTCAAAATCCCTAGCTCTAAGAGAGATACAAATTAAAACAACTATGAGATATTATCTTACCCCAGACAGAACTGCAAAATTTAACAGAACAGCAAGCAACAAATGCTGGTGAGGTTGTGGAGAGACTGGAACCCTTATTCACTGTTGGTGGGAGTGTAAAATGGTGCAACGTGGTGCTTCTTGAAAAGTTGCAAATAGAGATAGCATTTGACCCAGCAATTCCACTACTGGGGATATATCCCAAAGAGACCATAACTGACATCCAAGCAGATATATGAGAGTGAGTTTGTTTACTCAGCATAATGGTCTCCAGTCTCTCCCAAGTTATGTAGTATTTTTTTTTAATCGTTGCTCCTGAGTTTTGCATAGTATTCTATTGTTTGAGGGTTCCACAGTTTCTCAATCCATTCAGTTGTGGTTGGACATTTGGGCTGTTTTCCTGTTATTGAGATGGTGAATAGCGCTACTATGTATGTACAAATTTCCACTGTTGACATACTATTTTGGTTGTGATTCTTGGTTGTAGTCTGTGGATTCTGTAGTCAGGGACGCCATTGATGAGACATTGTCTGTCATTAACAGCAGAAAGACAGCCCAGGCAATCCCAGTTGTTCTTGTTGCTTCTTGTTGTTATGTGCTGATGAGTCAACCACGATTCATAGTGACCCTTTGCACAGTAGCTCTGAACCCTGCCCTATCCTGAGCCAATCTCACTTTCTCCAAAACATCTACCCCATTACTCCAGGGTCAATCCATCTCATCCAAAGTCTTTCTCTCCTGCATTGTCCCTCCACTCTTCCAAGCATGATTTACTTCTCCAAAGACTGGTCCTTTCTGGCAACATAGCCAAATATGTCAGATGGAACTTCAGAATCCTTGCCTCCAAGATGCAATTTTGTTTTACCCTCTCCAGGACGGACCTGTTTGTTCTCTTGATGGGCCATAGTATGTTCAATACTTTTTTCCAGGACCAAAACTCAAAGGAATGGATTCTTCTATCATCCTTAGTCAAGTCCAGCTCTCTGATGCATATCAAGAAATTGCAAAGATCATGGCCTGGATCAGGCACACCTCAGTCTCTAGACTGACATCGTTGCTCTTCTGCACTCTGTAGAGGTCCTTGACAGTCGATTTTCATAATACAACTCACCTTTTGATTTCCTGACTGTTGATGCCAAGAGTGTTGATTGTGGAGCCAAGGAAGCTGAAATTGTTAACAGCCATCTCTTCTCCATCTATCATGGTGCTGCCAGTTGAGCCTGTGGTGAGAATCTTTGTCTTCTTGATGTTGAGTTTCAATCCATATTGAAGATTGCAATCCTTGACCTTTTGTAGCAAATGCTTCTCGTCCTCTTCCATTTCAGCAAGCAAGGTTGTGTCATCTACATAACACAGGTCGTTAATGAGTCTTCCTCCCATACTGATGACACATTCCTCCTCATATAATCCAGTCTCCTGAAAGATCTGTTCCACAAATAGATTGAAAAGGTATATAGAGAGGAGGCATTTGACACGTTCTGTTCCTAATTTTGAACCATGCAATGTTTCCTTACTCTGTTCTGATGACTGCTTCCTGATCTAGGTATAGGTTTCTCATGAGCACAATCAGGTGTTCTGGGGTTCCCATTCTTCTCAATGTTAGCCACAATGTGTTATAATCCACACAGTCAAATGCTTTTGCATAGTAAATGATGCACAGACATTCCTCTGTTACTCTCTACTTTAAGCCAAGATCTATCTTGACATTAGCTATGATGTCCCTAGTGTCACAGCATCTTCTAAACCCAGCTTGAAGACCAGACAAGCTGTGGGAGGATATCAAGAATATCACCCATGGGGAATGCAAAACGCATTATAGAGACAAAAGAGGAAGAAAAGATGGGGATGGATGTAAGAAGATACTCTTCAGTATTGCACTAGAATGCCAAGAAGTCAAAGCAAAGGGGAAATATCAGGAAATTAAGGAACTGAACAGATAATTTTAAATGGAAGTTCAGGAAGACAAAACAAAGTATTATAATGAAATGTACAATGAGCTGGAGTTAGAAAATCAAAAGGGACAAACTAATTTTGCCTTCTTTTAAGATGAAGGGACTGAATAACAAATACAAGTCCTAAATCGCATTACTTAAGTATGCTGTATGCAACAATGAACGAATGGAAATCCAAGTTCTCTATACACTTTTCATTAAAAATTTCAATTCAAATAAATTTTTTTTTAAAAAAAGATGTTGTGGGCAGAGTACTGCACGATCCTAGAAACAGCAAAAGATACAAGAAGTACACAGAATCATTGTACCAAAAAGATTGACTGATACAGAAGAATTTCATGAAACAACATATGATCAAGAGGTAATGGTGCTGAAGGAGAAAGTTCAAGTTGCTCTGAAGGAGTTGGAAAAAAAATTAGGCCCCAGGAATTGTTGGAATACCAATTGTCATAATTCAGTGGACAGATGTTGCCCTGGATGTGCTCACCAGGTTGTGCCAAGAAATCTGGAAGACATGGCCACCTGACTGGAAGACAACCGTCATTAATTTTACATGAAAGCAAAATTTTGCTGAAAATTACTCACAAAAGACTGAAATTTCCAGGAATTCAAAGTGCATTCAGAAGAGGCTGTGGCACAAGGAATATCATTGCTGATGCCAGATGGGTCTTTGGCTGAAAGCAAAAAATACCAGAAAGATGTTTACTTGGGTTTTGTTGAACATTCAGACTTTTGACCAGGTTATCATAGAAAATTATGGCTAACATTGAGAATAATGGAAATTCCGGGGCACTTCATTGTGCTCATATGAAAACTTCACATGACTAAGAAGTAGTTGTAGAAAGTGAAAAATACTTAAAGCACTTACAGTAGAAACTCAAAGATTAAATCTTCCATATTATGTACATGTAAAGTCTGGGTTATACAATTTGATGGGTGGGTGGGTGGGTGAGGGGAAATTGAAAGAATTTGTTCGAATGTGTATTAGAATTTTGTAAATAAACTGTTGTTGTTGTTGTTATGTGCCGTGGAGAGGCTTGCGACTCATAGCGACCCTATGTACAACAGCCCTAAATTCTGCTCTGTCCTGTACCAATCGCACTGTCTCTGACACTCCCATCCCGATTATCCCAGTCACTGAATCAACCCACCTTATAGAGGGCCTTCCCCTCCTGCGCTGTCGCTCCCACCTCCCAAGCATGATGTCCTTCTCCAAGGACCGGTCTCTCCTCACAACATGTCCAAAGTATGTTAGACGGAGCCTCAGAATCCTTGCCTCCAAG
>NW_006399986.1:1800005-1816791 GCF_000299155.1 Elephantulus edwardii | reverse complement strand
ACAGTGCGATTGGCACAGGACAGAGCGGAGTTTAGGGCTGTTGTACATAGGGTCGCTATGAGTCGCAGGCGACTCGACGGCACATAACAACAACAACAGTCATTAATGCATCTTTATTGCATATCTGGGCAATTTCAAACTGCAAAATTTGACAAAAATAGTTGGTTTCCTCCTCTTTGGCTTTAGCTGTTAGTACACATATTTGAATAATAGTCAAACTAACAGATCTTCCTTGTATGTGAATGGATGATATTCTGTCACTCACAATATTATACTTGAGAAAAGAACTTGAAATTGTCTTTTCAACTATGACTGCAACATCATTCTTTTTCTGTTTTTATTTTCATTCCTGGAATAGTGTTTGATTCATAATGGCCAGTGCCAGTCCATCTCATCTCACTACTTCCTACAATGTCAGTATTCATGTGTTCCATTTCATGTTTCACAACTTCTAGTTTTTCAACCCACATACTTTGCTTATTCCATGCTCCAACTTTTAAAAGCTGTTTGCAGCTGTGTCTCCTCATTTTTCCTGCCTTCCAATATGGCCTCTACTATTACAAATATCCACGCTCCTCTATGTCATAGGGCTTTCAGAGACATCCTATTTAAGAAGTAGATAGCCAGTCCTGCTTCCTTGTCTATCTTAATCTGGGATCTCTAAAACCTCTCCGTCATGGATGACCCCTCTGGCATTTGACATACCAGTGACACGGCTTTCAGAATTAAGCAACCCATAAGTTACCTCAGTACAGTAAACTGACAGACAAGGGCTGTACTGATAATGAAATATGAGCAAGAATAGAGATACTTGAGTTATATTTAGCAATATGTAGATCATTTTCCCAATACAACAAACTGACAGATATATCTTGTACCTCTAGCAACAAGTCAGGCACACAAACATCATGTTGCCTGATCCACTTGAGGCCTGTGGCAGGAAGACACATTGTGTCAGTTTTGACTCATTAGTTTCCACAAGTGGCACAGAGGCCAAAGTCCCAGATGTGTACAGTAGCATCATGGTGATGTCTCTGTCAAATGTGAGGACAGGAGCGTATATATTAGGCTAGAAAAACCCAAAAGACATCATGAATATGGAACTTGTGATATATATTAAGGGTTGGTGATGACTTAAAGGAGAAGATTGGTTGAAATTTCATTTGTGAAGAAGAGAGAATTTGAACTAATGAATTTGGGAAGGATCACCTCAGTGATCTCTAAAGTTTACTATTTTGCTTTTAATCACCTTTGAAAATAAAGTGCATTTCACTTCATTTATGCAAAATTGTTGGCACGAGAAGACACAAAATATTCCAGAAAGTTTATGTACCCATAGTGGCATCACTAGGGTTGATGCCAAATAGTTTTATGATTCATTTCACCACCCCTCTGCCAGTTGTGAGCTATGCCCTGCCACTCTCAAAATCCATCATCTCCTGTTCATGTTGGAACCATTCACCCATGGGCATTTCAAGTTCCCGTGCTCCTCCCAGCCCCCATGCCAAGGTCTCAAGTTCCTCCTAGCTCTGCCAACCTGAGGTTCCCTGTATTTCTTCCTGTCTCCCATGACCCTCTTTTTCTCCCTGTGGTTTGTGCAATCGCCTGCCAACATGCTGACCTGGAGATTGTTGCTGTTAGGTGCCTTCGAGTCAAGCATGACATATGAACAATAGATCTGTACCCTGCCCTATCTTGTGCCAAATTCACAATCTCTGATGCACTCAAGCCCATTGCTGTTGTAGTCACTGTGTCAACTCACCTGGTTGAGGGTCTTCCTCTCTTTCATTATCTGTCCACTCTTTCTAAGCATCCTTTGGAGTAACCTTTCCTAGCAACATGCACAAAGTATGTCAGGTGAAACTTGGTCATCTTTGCCTCCAATGAACACTCTGGCTGCAGCTTTTCCAATATATATCTGTTTGTTATTTTGCCATTCCACGCTCTTCTCTAACGCCACGGTTCAACGGCATCAATTTTTCCTTCTGTCACCCTTATTCATTGTGCATCTCTAAGAAGAGCAAGTTATTGAAAAGACGATAATCTGAATCAAGCACACTTTCATCGTCAGCCTAACATCATCGCTCCTGAACAATTCGGAGAGACTACAGAATTGCTATTAATTTGGAGAGACCTGGAGATTAGGGGGTTGAAAACGTACTGCACTGGTTTCTGGATAACACAATCCGTGGTGTTACCAATACCCAAAAATGTCAGTTACCGGTTTTGCTAAGTAAACCTAATCTGCCCGTCGCATAGTTCCGTTTCCAGTTGTCACGTCTATTTACTAAATATGAGTATTTGCTCAAAGTAGTAACTCCCGGCTACTTCTTCAGTTTAAAGATCACAAGGTAAAGGTAGATGGGCATCAAGACCAACAGCAACTTCCAAAATTCTGCTAAGTGACATCACAGTAGGTCTATCTCGAGAACCAGCAAGGGGTGAAAGACATCAATGAGTTAGATGGGACAGACGTGCCATCCTGCTGCAGAACTTTTGCTAAGCATCTCTCAAATTATGCCGTCTTTTGAGGGAATAAAGGTGTTGTTAAATAAAGGTACTGCCAAAGAGGCCCTTTAGAGTAGTGAGAGTAGATCTTCACCCTGAAACCTACAGCGTCCCTTTTCAGCAGAAAGTAGCTAAGAGAATACACCATCCCCTTTTCCTTATGAATCAGGGTGAAGTCTCTCTCAAGGAGGAGTGATAGGGAATGGCAAATGACAAACGAGATTAATCAGAACTGGCTTTGACAAGCACTGTGGCAATGGGACAATTAAAACAGACTTTCAAGGGGGGAAAAAAGGAACAAAGTGGGGAGAAGGGTAGAGAAAATAGTGCAATAATGAATAAATGGAAATCCAAAATATCTGTAAATGTTCATTAAAATTAATAAAATTTAATTTAAAAAAAGGTACACGGAGGCCTCCGAGCAGCCGCCGCAAGTAGCATGACGCCATCACGCCCGCCGCGGGGCGGGGTCGTACAGCGGCCTCGTTCTCAGGTGCGCGGTGACGTCACAGAGCGCTACGCACGCAGTGACAGTGGCTTCTTCCGGCAACTAACTCGCAGGGTGATGAAGGGGTATTTAAAGGAGAGACACTGTGGTCACAATGGCCGTTGTCCGGTGAGTTAACCGTGTGGCTCACAGGCGACTTGAGTGACGGCGGAAGGGAGCCCCGAGTCGGCCGAGTTTGGGGACCAGCAGTCGTGGCTCGTCTCGCGACCTGGCGGGTCCGGGGCCTCCGCTGGGTTTTCCGAGCGGGAGGGACCCCAGCGGCGTGATCGGTGCCCGCGTTCCAGCCCGGGGTGAAGTTGGGGTGACGGCGGGTGTGAGTCTGCGGGGTGTGAGGCGAGGAGGCGGAGCCCTGGCGGCTCAGACATTTGGGTGAAGGAATCTGGGGAGACACAGCCTTGATTTCCGAGGGGGGCGCCTGGCGGGACCCTCCTGTCTCTGAGTTGTCTCTGCAATGAACTTGACTGAGGTTGGAATAGTCATGTGCAGACGGAGTGGGGATTCGTGCACTCCGGGGTGATTTAGGGTGTTTGTGGGGCCAAACTGTAACCCCTGAACTTCTTCATGGAGAGCACAGACTTACTGTTAGACTATATTCTTTCATGGTCCTTTAAGGTGTGTTTCCTTTTAAGGGAAAACATTTAATTTTTTAAAAAATTTTATTAATTTTAATGAACATTTACAGAGATTTTGGATTTCCATTCATTCATTGTTGCACTATTTTCCCTAGCCGCCCCACCAGTTCGTTCCTCTCTCTCTCTTTTTTTATCCCCCTTGAGGAAAACAGCTCTTTTATTATTTCCCCTTAAAAGTATAGAAGACCCTACCTCCACCATCAGAGGGAAATAAATCGGGTGTCACAGGGCACCCAGCTCCCCACAGGACCCTTTCCTTCCTCGGCCTCCTGGTCCAAGTTAGAAACTGAAATACTAACTTTATGACATAATATTATATTCTCTTCTAGTATCAGGCAGATGTGACTAACAAAACATTTTGAGTCAGAGAAAGTGTGAAATTACTTCTTTGAAACATTTGACATAGTTTGTTTTTGGTTGTTTTTTTTTAATTTTCTTATTTGTGTGTGTGTGTGTGTGTGTGTGTACTGTCAAATTAGATCTGACTGGTACAGGAGGAAATTGTTCCTCCTTCTTCAACAGAGCATCTGGTGGCTTTGAACCATGCACCTCTGGGATTGTAGTGCAGCTTCTTGCCACTAGGCCACCAGAGCTCGGGGAAACATTTGACATAGTTAAGTAAGCCCATTTTGTGGCTGCTTTTAAATGTATGCACAAGAAAGAAATCTTTTGTGGCTTTCCATGACATTTCAGACGTATTTGATGTTGCTGTACACTAATGGAAAATACTAATTTATTTAAATCTAAGGTTTTCAAAGCCCTGTGTCTTGGTGTTGACTCAATAATTTTACACATCAGTCTGTGCCCGATCCTTTGTCTCCCAGGAATACTGCATAAAGAGTAAATTAAGTCATTACATTAGAAACCTAAGAAAATTTTATTTCCAGAACAAGGAACCTAGTTGTTTTGTATATATCATTTAATACTAAAAATTAAATAATTTTCATAAATTAAGTTTCATAAATTCAAGAAAGTTTAACCAGATAAATGCTTTTATTCTGTCCCGTTTTCTTATGTTGGATAATGCACAAAATTGTCTTTTGTGCAAGTTTTTAAGTAGATCTAATAAATTCTTCAGAATATCTATAGGCATTCGCATTATTCTCATGCATTGAATTGACTATCTCATTAAACATTTCGTTTTAATCATTTAGGATGATTTTAGACTACATCCACCTAATCTGGCACTAATTAATGCCAAAGTAAATAGAAATTAACATCATCTGTGGTGGTTAAGACTCTGTGACATATCAGCTGGATTGTGGTTCTTAGTGGTTTGGCTGGTATGTGATGACAGTGACAAGAATATAGTCATGGTCTGAATAAGCAAAGCACTTCTGAAAACCAAAAATGATGTGGAAAGCATAGCACTCCCTGACCTCAAAACCTACTAGACCACAGTAGTAACTGAAACAGCATGATATTGTTACATTGACTGGTACCTAGACAAATAGGACAGAATTGAGAACCCAGAAATGGACCCATCTATCTATAGTCAACTGATATTTGACAAGGAAATAAAACCAATCAAATGGGGAATTGACAACCTCTTCAGCATAAGAGGCTGACAGAACTGGACTTCCACCTGCAGAAAGCTGAAACAGGATCCACATCTCACACAATACACAAAAATAAACTCAAGGTGAATCAGAGACCTAAGAGTAAAACCCAAAACCATAACATTCATAAGAGACAAACAGAGATCAAGCTTAGATGGCCTAGTCTATGGTATAAAGAGACTGCCAAATACGGCTAGTAATGCACAATCTGGAGAGGATAAAATTGATGAATGGGACCTTCTAAAGATTAAATCAAATCCCTATGTGCATCAAAACATTTCCAACAGAGTGAAAAGAAAACCAACTGACTAGGAAAAAACATTGGCAATACCATTTCAGAGAAGGGTCTCATAAAAAGTTTACAGAATCCTACAGGGCCTCCACAAGAAGAGGATTGATAACACAATTACAAAATGGGCAAAAGACATGGAAAGACTTTCCACAGAGGAAGATATTCAGATGGTCAACAGACACATGATGAAATGCTCAAAATCACTGGCAGTAAGAGAGATGCAAATCAAAACCACAATGAGATACCATCTCACTCCAGTAGCAGTAACAAAGTTTAACAGGGCAGCAAATAATAAAGTTGGAGGGAATGTGGAGAATTAGGAACTCTTCTATACTGTTGGGATTGTAAAATGGTACAACAACTCGGGATGGCAGTTTGATGTTTCCTTAAAAAGCTGATCATAGGGGAGCTCTGGTGGCCTTGTGGTAAGGAGCTGCAGCTACAATCCCAGAGGCGCACAGTTCGAATCCACCAGATGCTCTGCCGAGGAAGGAGGGACAATCTCCTCCTGTTCCAGTCAGATCTGATTTGATGGTACACTCACACAAAAATAATAAAAAAATAAAATTTAAAAGAAAAAGCTGATCATAGATATTTCCATATGACCCACCTGTTCCACTGCTTGGAATTTACCCTGAGAAAATTAGACCTGAGGCACAAACAGATTTGTACACCAATGTTCATAGCAGTGTTATTCACCCCCAGGTAACAAACCACAATCCCTGGAATCTGGAGTTTTTGGCTGCGGCCAGAAAAGAGCACAACTGGGGAACACCATGGCGCTCTTGAGAGTTCTGGCACAGTGTGCAAAGACTCAGCACCATGTAGAAGTAGTTGTCGAGCATCTAAATGGCCAAATTGTCGTTTCAGCGTCCAATCGTGAATGGGCTGTTAAAGCACCTCTGTAGGACCACAAATGTGGTGGCATGCGAGAATGTAGGATGCGTCCAGGCAGAGAAGTGCCCACAAGCAGGCATCAACTTCTTGGTCTACCAACCCGCCCCTTGGGATGCAACCTCAGACTTGATCAAAGGACTACAAAGTGCTATGACAGAAGGTGGTGGCACGTTATAGGAACCTCAGAGAATCTATCGGTAATATAGAATCATTGATGGTTTTGAACTTGGCAGTAGAAGTAATGAGAGCTCTTGCCTCCATCAGAATCGATCATTTAGAAGAACACCAGCTTGGGAACTTTGTAATAGTAATCCGCCAATACTGTACTCTTTGTAGTAAAACTCATTTCCTGCCACCCCTTTGCATTTCTTACTTTGCTTGCTTTTTAACCAAGGACTGGATTCTCCCTCCTAGACAGGAAAGTAGTATCTGAGAAAAGTGGTCACCAATTTTAAGTAACTTTTTGTAGGACAAATTAAGGGTGTGTTTTGGGTTTGTTTGTTTTTAATTGTGATTTTAACAAAAGCTTACCAAAACGTTAAGTTTTTATTGATTTATTATTGCACGTTTACCTCCCTCTGCTTCCTTCTTCCCCCCCGCCCCAATTTACATTCTTTTTTAGAAAAAAAAATATTCTGGACTCTTGTCATATATATAATGCCTAATTATATATTCTTTTTAAATAACTGTTTCCCTCATCTGTTCTAATGCAGTGTTCATTATCTATCCACTCTCTTCCTAAAGAGTCCCCTCAGTCCTCCATGTCACTCCTGCTTTATAACCATGGTTATAGGTAGTATTCGTCCTTCCATTACTGTTTTTTTAAAACTTCAGTCCAGGTTTTTTAATTAGTTGTTGCTCTTCTCAGACTTTATCAAAAAAGCCGATACAATCTTCTGCAGAAGAATTGACTGTTGAGAAATGTGTTCTCTGAAAAGGAGGGACTGAATAGCTAGATGCTGACTTTTAGGGCAAGTTAAACTCTGCACACTGAAAATTAACAGTGAACTATTGTATTTCTCTGGGTGGCTTACTCTAGGCATGTGTTACATTTGAGGATGTGAGTGTGGACTTCACAGAGGCAGAATGGGAGACACTGAGCTCTGAGCAGAAGAGCCTGTACAAAGAAGTGATGCTGGAGATCTATAGGAATCTTCTATCCTTGAGTGAGTAAACGTTCCTTTCTTTTCCTTCATTAATTCATTTGCTGTATCCTGGCTCCCTATTATGTGTCAGGGAAGCACTGGTATCCTGGATGCCCTGTAATCCCAAAAGCATGCAGTTCAAATCCACCATCTGCTCTGTGGGAGAAGGATGGTCAGTGTCCTCCTGTGCATTTCCACTGCCTCTGAAAACAAACTGGATGGAAAGGCTATTATTAGTCAGTTCAGATTCAGTGGCACACAACAATAGCATTATGTGTCAGAGGAGTCCTGGGGGCCAACTTCTCGTTCCCTTTGACTGCTAACAAAAGTAACAATGACTGACCGATCGGCCATTCCTTAGGAGAAGGTGGTTGCAATCTGCCTCTGTAACATTTACAGCCTCAAATTGCTCTAGGACAAATCTGCTCTATCATGTAGCATTTCTAGGAGACACAGTTGGCTCTAGCAATAGTTTTTCCTGTGTGACAGAGTTCCTACATAGTGCAAACCAGCTTCCACTAAATAATAATAGAACCCTGGTGGTTAGTGTAGACTCTGTCTAAATCCTCAACGTCCACTATCCAGAGGACCTGAGAGAGCCACCGTGCACTGATGGGGAGACTTTCCTGACTTGCTTTGTAGATTGTGATTCTTGGTTACAGTGTGTGGATCTTGATCTCTGTTGTACCTATTTCCTTTCTAGTAGACCACTTAGTTCACTATATGGTGTTTGCAATGACTTATCAAATGCAGAAGGGAATTGAAGGTGCCATAGAGATGATGGATGGTGTCAAACGGGAAAGTGGGGATCTCACATACCTTTATCTCATGGGAATCAGTTTTAGACTGATCCTGACCATTATTCCCTTGTACTTGGGTACGTTTAGATGCTACTGTTGTAAAACACTGTCTCTTATATGTGTGTGCCAGCCAAATGAAGTGACTTTCTGTCTCTCAATCCCTTTTATATTCAGAAAAGTTACAATGGCTGCTTTTGTAGTCATCATGAACTTAGTGTTGCATTCACTAAATGTAGGCTATGCCAGTGTGTCTATGCGGTAGATGCTTTGAGAACAAGGCAAGATTAACTTTTTTGTATGCTGTTTGTGAGGCAGAAGCAGTGTCTGAGATTTGCTTGATAAGTTCCTAGTCTGGCAGACATGCAGTAGAAATGCATTATCTGCATTGCAATCACCAGTTTTTCTCTGGTACTGAGTTTTCTTCCTATTTCTAGTTACTCTGTCGGACAGTGTAACTACACCATTGGGATCAGAAGATTGTAACCCTTTGTGGAATCAGATGCCCACACATTTCACCACGTACTAGATTGACGGATTCACACCACCACCCTTTTCATTAGAGGCCAAACACTTTAAAGGCTATTCTCTCAGAACATCTCTGGATTGCAGAGGAAAGTGTAATTTGTAAAACTGAGACGCAAATCAGTTACTGGTTTGAAACAACTTGTACTGTATACATTGTCCCAAATGTGACAGTAAGACTGTTTTACTTGCCATCAGGTTGATTATTGATTATGCCAACTGTTAATAAATACTATGATTTTTTAGAAGTAGATCAACAGGTTTGTCCCATTAACCTTTTGTTTATCTAGTCATTCCTTTCCTTGTGCCACTTTTAGATTCCAGAGCTGAGGGGCTGCCTGTCAAAAGACAAAGGCAACCCAGGCAGACGCAGTTACAACTGCTCTAATGGAAACATTCTTTCTTCCACAGAAACAAGGCCAAAAGGCTGCTCCTGCACTTCTTGCCTTCTGGCTGGCTGCTGTCAGCAGTTCCCCAGCCAGCACGTGCTACAGATCTTCCCAGAATTCTGTGCAGAACATCATATCCACCCAGAAGGGTTCAGCCTGGGACCTCAGAAGCAGCAAGCTGAACAGGAGAATAATGAGAGCTGCTGGAGTGAATGCACACAAGGGAAGAGAGAAACTTCAAGGGAATGTGCACTGGATGCCTGCTGCACTGTCATCCCACCCCAAGGACAGTCAGCAAACCCCAGAGAAGACACAGGAGTAGACCTGGGGCCTAACAAAGCCCGAAGTGTGAACTGTGTGGAAAGAAAGCAAAGGGTGAAGGAATTACACACCTCAACATTTAGATCATTTAGGTGTATTGAGGAAGTCCCAGACTCTGGCCTGGAATTAAACTTTACCACAAACCAGATGACTCTTTTCCATGAGAAAGTATATCTTTGCCATGAGTATCAGCAAGACTTTGTGCAGTTATCAAATCTCATCACACACCAGAGGAGACACTTGGGGGAGAAGCCTTATACTTGTAAGGAGTGTGGTCTAAGCTTTACTAGTAAGTCAAATCTTATCTGTCACCAAAGGATACATTCAGGGGCGAAGCCTTACATTTGTAAGGACTGCAGACAGAGTTTTTCCTGCAAGTCAAATCTCATCACACATCAGAGGACACACTCAGGGAAGAAGCCTTACATTTGCAAGGATTGTGAGAAAGGCTTTTCCCACAGGTCACAATTCATCAGACACCAGAGGTCACACTCAAGGGAGAAGCCTTATGTGTGCAAAGAGTGTGGGAAAAAGTTTATCAGTAAGTCAGATCTCATTATTCATGAGAGGATACGCTTAGGGGAGAAGCCTTATGTTTGCAAGGAGTGTGGGAAAAAGTATATCAGTAAGTCAAATCTCATCAATCACCAAAGATTGCACTCAGGAGAAAAGCCTTATGTTTGCAAGGAGTGTGGGAAAAAATTTACCAGCAAGTCAAGTCTCATCTGTCACCAGAAGATACACTTTGAGGAGAAGCCTTATGTTTGCAAAGAGTGTGGGAAAAATTTTTCCAGGAACTGGAATCTCATCAGTCACCAGAGGATACACTCAGGGGAGAAGCCTTACGTGTGCAAGGAGTGTAGTCAAGCCTTTCGACATAAGCCGAGTCTCCTCAGACACCAGAGGATACACTCGGGGGAAAAGCCTTATGTTTGCAATGAATGTGGACAGAAGTTTATAAGTAAGTCAAATCTCATCTCTCACGAGAGGAGACACTCAGGGGAGGAGCCTTACGTGTGCAAGGAGTGTGGACACAAGTTTATAAGTAAGGCAAATTTCATCTCCCATCAGAATATGCACTCTGGGGAGAAGCCTTATGGGTGCAGGGAGTGTGGGAAAAAGTTTATCAATAAGTCAAATCTCATCAATCACCAGAGGATACACTCTGGGGAGAAGCCTTATGTTTGCGAGGAGTGTGGGAAAAACTTTACTAGCAAGTCAAATTTCAGCAGACACCAGAGGATACACTCAGGGGAGAAGCCTTATGCTTGCCAAGAGTGTGGGCAAAACTTTACAACAAAGTTGAATCTTATTTGTCACCAGAGAATACACTCAGGGGAGAAGCCTTATGTGTGCAAGGAGTGTAGTCAAGCCTTTAGACAGAAGCCTAGTCTCCTCAGACACCAGAGGATACACTCGGGGGAAAAGCCTTATGTTTGCCAGGAGTGTGGACAAAAGTTTATATGTAAGTCAACTCTCATCTGTCATCAGAGGATACACTCAGGGGAAAAGCCTTATGTTTGCAATGAGTGTGGACAGAAGTTCATAAATAAATCAAATCTCACCTGTCATCAGAGGAAACACTCAGGGGAGAAGCCTTATGTTTGCAAGGAGTGTGGGAAAACCTTTAGTAAGAAGTCAACTCTTGTTGTACACCAGAGAACACACTCAGGTGAGAAGCCATATTATTGCAAGGAGTGTGGACAAAGCTTTATCAGAAAGTCATCTTTGCTCACACATCAGAAGACCCACTCGGGAAGCCTTATATTTCCACGGTGTGTAGGCAAGACTTTACCCACTTAAAAAATATTGGTATACACTGAGGAAGACATACAGGGGAGAAGCTTCAAATTTGCATGTTATAGGAGTGTGAGCAAACTTTTATCCAGAGGTCAACTCTTATCACACACCAGAGAGCACATGCATTGGAAAAGCTTTGTTTGCAAGGGGTGGGTAAACCTTGGTCTGGAAATTACCTTTCCTCAAACACCAGAGAACCCACTGTGAGGAGAGAAGTCTTGGGCACGTGTTGGGTGCAAGTCAAATCTCATCATTCATACGAGGAAACATGCTTAGTAGAAGCCTGATATTTGCAAGGAATTTGAGTGAGGCCTCCTTACCTAGAATCAAATCTCTTCACACATGCAGGTTTAGAAATCTTTTGTGCCTGATTACCCAGAACAATTGTAAAATTTCTTTTTTTTATATTCTGTATACACAACTGCTAGTTCGTATGTGATTATCAATGCTTTGTCCTATTCTGTGCATTGTCCTTTCACTCTCTGCCTAGGATTGATTTGGCCTACTGAAGAATATAAAAGTTTCTTTACTTAATAACTAATTTTTATATTTTGTCTTTTCTTCATGTCTTGGCGGTCTTTCTTTGAACCCACTGCCTAATCAGGGACATAGCAATTTCACCCAGTTCTGTCTTCCAACAGCTTCACAGTCTTAACTTTGACATTTAGGTTTGTAATTAATTTTTAATTGATGTTTGTATGTGATATGAAGCAGAGTAGATCAACGTCTATCAACCATAGTGAAAATAGGGCAGTTCCAACAGCTCAGAAGTGGAGTTACTTCATAAGTAGGTCATAGTACATGCAAAGGAGGCATGCTTTGTCTCTAAAATGTAAAGATGCCCAGCAGGCATTGTGCCTTCCTTTCAGTTTTGAGAAGGGCCCAGATGAAATAACTTATGCTCTCTTTAGAAGAACTGTCTTGACTTAAATCATGTCACTTATACTCAAAGAATATTCACTGAGGTGCAAGATGCCTGAACTGTTTGTTGCTTCACCCATCTAGCCTGCAAATAAAGAGATCTGGAGGCCTAGAGAGTAAAGAATTGTGCTGCCATCCCCAAACGAGGCAGCTGGACTCCACCAGCTGCTCCTCAGGCCATAGATGGGCAATCTTGTGATTTATAGCCTCTGAAAATCTACTTGAGGATTAGTTACGAGTACATTTTGACTCACTGGTGAGGAGAGTGTGTGAATGAGCCTGCAAGTTTCTTAGTAATGAGTCTAATATCCTTGTCACGGCATCCTCAATCAGTCTAATCAGCATAAGGTCATCAATGTAATGGACTTGTGTAACATCTTGTGGAAGGGGAGAGACAAAGGCTCTGCCAATTAAATAATGACATAGTGCTGGCAAGTGGATACACCTCTGAGGAAGTAGGGTTGCACTGTGGATTTTTGGCCATCCGTGCTAAAACTACATGTGGTGGGCCTTCAAAATGAGTATATGCTTCAATAATGTAACCATACTTGCAACGGCAATTACAGTTGGCGTCACTCTCTGATCTATGATAATCAATGTCATTTTCCAAGGTCAGTCTGTTTTCTGGTTTGTGTTAAATAGGGTTTTGGCAATCGATAGCCAGCATCCTCATGACCTCATTTACAGCAAGCAAGCTTATGCCCCATTTATATTTGTGAATCTTCCTCCAGTCTTTGAATCCATATGCTTCTTCATAAGTCCATGTTCTTGAGTGATTTGCTCAAATTCAATTTTGCATACAGGTTGAATTGGTATGGAGAAAGGAAATTGCCCTGATGCATATCATTCTTGATTTTAAACCATGCAGTGATCCCTTGGTCTGTTTGGACAACAACTTCTTGGTCTAGATAATGAAATGTTCTGAAATTCCTATTTTTCTTAATGTTAGCCATAGTTTGTTAGTGATCCACACAATCAAATGCCTTTGCAGAGTCAATAAAACACAGTCGGCTTTCAGCCAAGACACACCTAACACCAGCAATAATATTCCAGGTGCCATGGCCTCTTCTAAACCCATCTTGAACTTCTGACAGTTCTTTGTCCATGTACTGCTCTAGCCATTTTTGGTTAACCTTCAGTATTTTCCTGTCATGTAACGTTAATGGTATGTACAGTTGAAGCTCTGGTGACCCTCCTGGTAAGAATTTGTGTTTCAGTCCAGAAGGCATGCAGTTCAAATCCACCAGCTACTCCGTGGGAGAAGGATGGACAATCTCTGTGCGATTACTGCCTCTGAAAACCTACTGGAGGGTCAACTATGGGTCAGTGTACACAAAAACAATAGTCAAATTGACTACAATTTATAGTGAGTGCATGAATAATGTCTCTGAATCTTACTCCCTCCAGAGCCAAGCTCCCCATCTCTGACATACCTGACCCCATTGCCACAGTCACTGTGTGAATCCGCCTTAATCAGGGTCTCCTCTCCTCCTCCGACCCTCTACCCTTCCAAGCATGATCTCCTATTCAAAGGACCAGTCTTTGTAAGATGGGCCTTCCTCCAATCACTGTGCTACATTTTTCTTCATCAGGTTAAATGGTAAATACATGAGAGAAAAATGCTCAAAATCAATAGCTATCACTATCACTGGAGAGATGAAAGTCAAAACAACAGTGAGATATATCTCACCCCAAGAACGATAACAAAGTTTCACAGGACAGTAAAGAAATGCCGGCAAGGATGCAGAGAGATCGGAATTCTCATCTACTGCTGGTAGGAAAGTACAATCACTATGGAAGGCAGTCTGAAGTGTCTTTAAAAAGTTGAAAATTGAAATA
Source organism: Elephantulus edwardii (assembly GCF_000299155.1). NCBI lineage: Eukaryota > Metazoa > Chordata > Mammalia > Macroscelidea > Macroscelididae > Elephantulus > Elephantulus edwardii. The sequence goes on along the minus strand of NW_006399986.1, from coordinate 1,802,658 downwards.
CCATTGACCCACCTATCCTACTACTGGGAATATATCCCAAAGAAATCAGAGCTGTAAGACAAACAGATGTATGCACACCCGTGTTTACTGCAACATTATTCACAATAGCAAAGTATTGGAAACAGCTCAGGTGCCCATGAACAACAAATGCCTAGAGAAACTCTTGTACATCCAAATAAAGAAGTATTAGGCAGAATTGAGAAAAATGAGTTTGTAAAACACTGCACGACATGGATCACTCTGGATGACGTAAAACTGAGTGATACAGGGGAGCTCTGTGGCCTAGTGGCAAGAAGCTGCACTACAATCCCAGAGGTGCACGGTTCAAATCCACCAGATGCTCTGCCGGGGAAGGAGGGACAACCTCCTCCTGTACCAGTCAGATCTGATTTGACGGTACACACAAATAATAAAATAAAAATTAAAAATTTTTTTAAAAAAAGAATCCCTGGGTAGTGCAAAAAATTACATTTTAAAAAAAAACAACAAAAACACCTGAGTGATACATCTCAGTCACAAAAGGACACATACTGCAGAAGACCACTTTTATAACAACAGGATGGATACAGGGTAGAAGGGAAAGAATGGATAGATAATGGACACTGCACTAGAATAGGGAAAGGGAAGGACAGTCTGAAAGCAAAGGACAATGAGATGTTAACATGTGTTGATCAACAATCTGGACAAGGACAAGCATTACAAAGTGAATTGGGGGAAGTGTTGGGAGTAAAATGTGTATATATGAATAAATGAAAACCAATCCTTTTGTAAACTTTCACTAAATGTACAAAAAAAAAGATGTTGAGTAAATAAAGTTATATACTTAATTAGACATTGTAATAGAAAGTTACATTAACCAGTTGTAATTACTGTTCTCAAGCAAAATGTCTATGAATGACCAAAAATCCAATATGATTTGTAAATACTAATTCAAATAAAGTAATTTTTAAAATATGTATATCCTGAAATATAAATATACGCACCCACACAAAGTCCAATATAGTCTTTTTGCCGGAACTCTTTGACTGATGTCCACAAATCAGTAAAGAAAAAGCTTATCTGCGAATTTTAATTTTATGAACTTTATGATATGTACATTGAATAAGTTCTTAGAAAATAAAATCCTTTAAAAATGTATCTGCAGACAACTTACTGTGCCATGAAGATAAAAGAATAAATCTTTAAAGAAAGTGAAAAGTTTAAAGCTAAATAATTAAAAACCCTCAAATATCTCCAATATTTCCAAAAGGTTTAGATACAATACATACTTACCTTGAATTTCATTACAATATAAACTCATAGATCATGAGACAAAGTGAGAACAAGCTTAGAAGGCCTAGCCAAAGAGACTGACAAATACATCCAGAAGTACACAACCAGGACAGGATAAAATTTGATAAATGAGACCTTCTAAAGACTAAATTACTGTGTGCATCAAAAGCTTTTTCCAATAGGGTGAAAAGAAAACCTACCAACTAGGGAAAAACATTTGGAAGTACTGTCTTAAACAAGGATCTCTTAGCAGATATTAGCAAACTTCTGCAGGGCCTCCACAAGAAAAAGACTGATAACCTAAAATACAAAATGGGCAAAACACATTTAAAGACTTTTCAGAGAGGAAGACGTTCAGATGGCAAACACATGAAGAAATGAGCAAAGTCACTGTAATAAGATGCAAATCAAAACCACAGTGAGATACCATTTTACCCAAATAACTGTGGAAAAGTTTAACTGGACAACAAGTACTAAATGTTGGAGAGGATATGGAGAGATGGGAACAGTCATACACTTGATGGATTTTAAAGTAGTACAACCACCCTGGAAGGCAGTTTGGCATTTCCTCAAAAAGCTGAACATAGAAATTTCATATGATTTTGAGACTCTACTGCTGGGAATATATCCCAAGGAAATTAGAACTGAGACACAAATGGAGACTATGCATCAAAGTTTATAGCTGCATTATTCACCATCACAAGAATATGGAAACAGCCCAAATGTCCAGCCACAGTCAAATTGAGAAATTGTGATACAGTCACTCAATAGAATCCTAGGTAGCACTCAGGAGCAATGATTTTGAAAATTACTACCTAACTTGGGAGAGACTGGAGAGCATTATGCTGACTGAAATAAATCAGTCACATAATGACAAATAATGCATAAAACCATTGTTGTAGAAATAGAAAACTAGGGAAAAGTGTATGAGGATCCAAGAATGGGAAGGAACAGAGGGTGAGGATGAGGTGGGTGAAATCATAAGGTCACACAATTTGGTGTGGTGAGGGGAAGGAAATTGGGAAGATCCAGCAGGAATCTGGAAAGAGAAGGTAATGGAGCAAATAGTTTAATGGTGATTAATTTTATAAAACATAATAATTAGGAGGAATTGTATGGAACAATATGAATGAAACTAGTGTGAAACAATGTATATAACTTTGTAAGCAAACCAATATAATTTTTTTTAAAAAAAAAGGAAAAAATTACCATTACTTACAATAAAGACCAAAAACACAATAAAGCATTTGCCACAGGCAGGGCAGTTAGCTGTCCCTTTATGTGGTTATGGGGTTCCTCCTTTTACCATTCCAGAGTTGTTGTTGTTATGTGCCGTCGAGTCGCTTGCGACTCATAGCGACCCTATGTACAACAGCCCTAA
>NW_006399986.1:1795437-1798865 GCF_000299155.1 Elephantulus edwardii | reverse complement strand
TGTTGATGTGCTGTTCCAGTCGTTTTTGGATAATCTTCAGTAAAATCTTGCTTGCATGTGAAATCAGTGAGATTGTTCCGTAGTTTCCACATTTAAATAAAGCTTCATTGTTGCTGAGTAACGTGCCATTGAACAACTCAAAATTGAGCCTCCAGCAGATCTCAGAAGCTGTTAATGGCAAAAGGGGAGTTTGCCCATCTTTCTTTACTGCAAAGCCTGGTGAATTCTTACTGCTAGAGAGGTAGTCCTCCTTTTGTTTAAAAGTGCAACTTTCTATGAACTATTAACACCAGAGCTTCCTTAATACAATATAGTCTGTATATGAAGAAATACAAGAAGATTATTAAATCTAAAATATCTGAAACAGGGCCTCTATTAAACTGTCAATACAGTTGTACTGCGGTTGCTTGCGTACTCTGATGTTGGAAGCTATGCAGCCAGTGTATCAAATACCAGCAAGATCACCCATGGTGGACGGGTTTCAGCTGAGCTCCAAGTCCAGGACCAACTAAAACACATGGACATTCACTTCTGAAATTACACATTTTTTAAAAAAAATAGTGGAAACTATTTTATTTTAAAAAAGAAGAAATGGGCTTGAGGGTAAGGGAGGAAGAGGAAGTCCATTCGGGCTGTCAGCGTTCTGGTAGTGATTTTATCCTTCTCAATAATGTGGACAATGACTCCCATCCCAGACACTGCATCCCGATCCACAGCGTTAAGCATGGCTTGAGAGAGGGTTTCAAATAAGTGATTTGGATCCATGTTAGGTTCCCAGAGGGATTCACACATGCCGTACATTTGTTCAGCACAGGTGCCACTGACCACAAAGTCATCCGTCACCATGGGGCAGCCAATGAGGTCCAGAGAGCAAATGAATGGCTTAAAGGTCTTTGGGTCCAAGCCAGCAATGACGGGCTCAGTGTAGTAGGGACCAAAACGTTTCTCATACAAGAGGTTGGCCACCATGCTCATGAGCGTGTAAGACTTGATCTGCCGACCTTCCTTGAGCTCGTATAAGTTCAGTCGGAACTTGAGGCATTGGGTGACGGTCCAGATGTCAGTGGCGAGCCCCGCCAGGCCAATGTACAAACGATCTCCCCTAGGAAAGATCTTCTGAAAATCTGATCACCATCTGGGCCTGAATCCTGAAGCGCCTATCGGCTGCGATGGCCACACAATTCTTCCCCTTCATGGCCGTGATGGCCCCTCCATTATAGGACATAGTAGACATGATTGCGGTGTAATAGAGCCCCGTGAAATTACACTTTTGAAAACTATGGACAATTGAAGAACATCTTGTCAACAAGAACAAGGAACAGAGCCAACAGGGAAAGCCTTCTGCTAAGCCAGTATCTGAATTTAGAGTTCAGGCCTCTGAAACTGTAAAAAAAATAAATTTCTGTTTATTAAGGCATTTGACTGTATGGATCATAAAAAACTGGCTAACTCAGAGAAGAATGGGAATCCCAGAACACTTGATTTGTACTTACGCAAAACCTATACATGGAATATTCCGTGATTGAGGAAGCATTAAAAGAAGATGGAAGGAGTATACAGAATCATTGTACAAAAAAGAATTGGCTTACACAGAAGAATTTCAAGAAACAACATATGATCAAGAGGGAATTGTGATGAAGGAGGAAGATCAAGCTGCTCTGAAGGACTTGGCAAAAAATCAAGCCCCAGGAATTGATGGAATACCACTTGACATTTCAACAGATACTACTCTGGACATGTGTACCAGGTGGTACCGAGAAATCTGGATGACATCTGACCAACTGTCTAGAAGAGATCCATATTATCCCCATTTTAAAAAAAAAAGGTGACCCAACAGAGTGGAAATTATCATACAATATCATTCATATCACACTCAAGCAAAATCCTGCTGAAGATTATCCAAAACCGACTGGAACAGTACATTGAGAACTACCAGAAAAACAAACTGGATTTAGAAGAGCCCATGTCACATGGCTCTTGAAAGAAAGTAAAGAGTACCAAAGGGCTATCTATTTGTGTTTCATGGACTATGCAAAGGCATTTGACTGTGTGGATCACAATAAATTGTGGTTAACCTTGAGAAGAATGGGAATCCCAGAACACCTGATTGTGCTTATACAAAACCTATACTTGGATCAGGAAGCAGTCCTCAGAACAGAGCAGGGAAACACTGAATGGTTTAAAATCAGAAAAGGACTGCATCAGGTGTGCATCCTGTCTCCATACCTTTCCAAACTAGATGCAGAACAGATCGGGAGGCTAGGCTTTATGAGGAGGAATGTGGCATCAAGATTGGAGGAAGACTCCTCAGCAACCTACGTTATGCAGATGACACAACTTTGTTTGCTGAATCTGAGGAAGACCTGAAGTGCTTGCTGCAGAAGGTCAAGGACTGTAATCTCTAATATGGATTGAAGCTCAACATCAGGAAGACAAGATTCTCACCACTGGGCCAAATGGCAGCACCATGATGGATGGGTTAAAGATTGAGGTTGTTAACATTTCCAGCTTGCTCAGCTCCACAATCAACACTCTTGGCACCAGCAGTCAAGAAACCAAAAGCCAAGCTGCACTGGAAGGTCTGCTGTCAGGGGCAATTCCAGAGTACTGAAGAGCAACGATGTCAGTCTAGAGACTAAGGTGTACCGGATCCAAGCTATGGTCCGGTGGTGAGAATCTTTATTTTCTTGATATTCAGCCTCAATCCTTATCAAAGACTACAGTCCCTGACCTTCTACAGCAAATGCCTCACGTCCTCATCACTTTCCGTAAGCAAGGTTGTGTCATCTGCATAACACAGGTTTTTTATGAGTCTTCCTCCAATTGTGATGCCATATTCCTTCTCCTAGAGTCCAGCCCCCCAAATGATCTGTTCCACATGTAGATTGGAAAGGTATGGAGATAGGATGCATCCCTGGCATGCACTTTTTCTGATTTCAAACCGTGCTGTGAAGGAAGTAAGGAAGGAAGCACTGTATGTTTGGATTTTTGTTTCGTTTTTTTTTTTTAGCACTGTATGGTTTAAAATCAGGAAAGATGTACATCAAAGGTGGAGGAACAGCACAAGAGAGGAAGACCTTTGATGAGATGATTTGATTCAATGACTCGAGTAATGAGGATAGGTATGTCAGAGACAATAAGATCGGCACAGAATAGAGCTGTTGTTCCTACATAGGGTCGCTATGAGCTGCAGGTAACTTGACAGCACATAACAAGTTATCCCTTCTCCATTCCTATTGATACTATATGCTTACAGAATCATTTGAGAAAGTGAACTCAAAGGATATGGCATCAAGATCAGGGATAGACTCATCAATAACTTTATCATCAATAGTCAGTTAACAGATGCTGCCCTGGACGTGCTCACCAAGTTGTGCCAAGAAATCTGGAGAACGACCACTTGGCCAACTGACTGGAAGAGATCGATA
>NW_006399986.1:1698656-1791829 GCF_000299155.1 Elephantulus edwardii | reverse complement strand
ACAGTGCGATTGGCACAGGACAGAGCGGAGTTTAGGGCTGTTGTACATAGGGTCGCTATGAGTCGCAGGCGACTCGACGGCACATAACAACAACAACAGTCATTAATGCATCTTTATTGCATATCTGGGCAATTTCAAACTGCAAAATTTGACAAAAATAGTTGGTTTCCTCCTCTTTGGCTTTAGCTGTTAGTACACATATTTGAATAATAGTCAAACTAACAGATCTTCCTTGTATGTGAATGGATGATATTCTGTCACTCACAATATTATACTTGAGAAAAGAACTTGAAATTGTCTTTTCAACTATGACTGCAACATCATTCTTTTTCTGTTTTTATTTTCATTCCTGGAATAGTGTTTGATTCATAATGGCCAGTGCCAGTCCATCTCATCTCACTACTTCCTACAATGTCAGTATTCATGTGTTCCATTTCATGTTTCACAACTTCTAGTTTTTCAACCCACATACTTTGCTTATTCCATGCTCCAACTTTTAAAAGCTGTTTGCAGCTGTGTCTCCTCATTTTTCCTGCCTTCCAATATGGCCTCTACTATTACAAATATCCACGCTCCTCTATGTCATAGGGCTTTCAGAGACATCCTATTTAAGAAGTAGATAGCCAGTCCTGCTTCCTTGTCTATCTTAATCTGGGATCTCTAAAACCTCTCCGTCATGGATGACCCCTCTGGCATTTGACATACCAGTGACACGGCTTTCAGAATTAAGCAACCCATAAGTTACCTCAGTACAGTAAACTGACAGACAAGGGCTGTACTGATAATGAAATATGAGCAAGAATAGAGATACTTGAGTTATATTTAGCAATATGTAGATCATTTTCCCAATACAACAAACTGACAGATATATCTTGTACCTCTAGCAACAAGTCAGGCACACAAACATCATGTTGCCTGATCCACTTGAGGCCTGTGGCAGGAAGACACATTGTGTCAGTTTTGACTCATTAGTTTCCACAAGTGGCACAGAGGCCAAAGTCCCAGATGTGTACAGTAGCATCATGGTGATGTCTCTGTCAAATGTGAGGACAGGAGCGTATATATTAGGCTAGAAAAACCCAAAAGACATCATGAATATGGAACTTGTGATATATATTAAGGGTTGGTGATGACTTAAAGGAGAAGATTGGTTGAAATTTCATTTGTGAAGAAGAGAGAATTTGAACTAATGAATTTGGGAAGGATCACCTCAGTGATCTCTAAAGTTTACTATTTTGCTTTTAATCACCTTTGAAAATAAAGTGCATTTCACTTCATTTATGCAAAATTGTTGGCACGAGAAGACACAAAATATTCCAGAAAGTTTATGTACCCATAGTGGCATCACTAGGGTTGATGCCAAATAGTTTTATGATTCATTTCACCACCCCTCTGCCAGTTGTGAGCTATGCCCTGCCACTCTCAAAATCCATCATCTCCTGTTCATGTTGGAACCATTCACCCATGGGCATTTCAAGTTCCCGTGCTCCTCCCAGCCCCCATGCCAAGGTCTCAAGTTCCTCCTAGCTCTGCCAACCTGAGGTTCCCTGTATTTCTTCCTGTCTCCCATGACCCTCTTTTTCTCCCTGTGGTTTGTGCAATCGCCTGCCAACATGCTGACCTGGAGATTGTTGCTGTTAGGTGCCTTCGAGTCAAGCATGACATATGAACAATAGATCTGTACCCTGCCCTATCTTGTGCCAAATTCACAATCTCTGATGCACTCAAGCCCATTGCTGTTGTAGTCACTGTGTCAACTCACCTGGTTGAGGGTCTTCCTCTCTTTCATTATCTGTCCACTCTTTCTAAGCATCCTTTGGAGTAACCTTTCCTAGCAACATGCACAAAGTATGTCAGGTGAAACTTGGTCATCTTTGCCTCCAATGAACACTCTGGCTGCAGCTTTTCCAATATATATCTGTTTGTTATTTTGCCATTCCACGCTCTTCTCTAACGCCACGGTTCAACGGCATCAATTTTTCCTTCTGTCACCCTTATTCATTGTGCATCTCTAAGAAGAGCAAGTTATTGAAAAGACGATAATCTGAATCAAGCACACTTTCATCGTCAGCCTAACATCATCGCTCCTGAACAATTCGGAGAGACTACAGAATTGCTATTAATTTGGAGAGACCTGGAGATTAGGGGGTTGAAAACGTACTGCACTGGTTTCTGGATAACACAATCCGTGGTGTTACCAATACCCAAAAATGTCAGTTACCGGTTTTGCTAAGTAAACCTAATCTGCCCGTCGCATAGTTCCGTTTCCAGTTGTCACGTCTATTTACTAAATATGAGTATTTGCTCAAAGTAGTAACTCCCGGCTACTTCTTCAGTTTAAAGATCACAAGGTAAAGGTAGATGGGCATCAAGACCAACAGCAACTTCCAAAATTCTGCTAAGTGACATCACAGTAGGTCTATCTCGAGAACCAGCAAGGGGTGAAAGACATCAATGAGTTAGATGGGACAGACGTGCCATCCTGCTGCAGAACTTTTGCTAAGCATCTCTCAAATTATGCCGTCTTTTGAGGGAATAAAGGTGTTGTTAAATAAAGGTACTGCCAAAGAGGCCCTTTAGAGTAGTGAGAGTAGATCTTCACCCTGAAACCTACAGCGTCCCTTTTCAGCAGAAAGTAGCTAAGAGAATACACCATCCCCTTTTCCTTATGAATCAGGGTGAAGTCTCTCTCAAGGAGGAGTGATAGGGAATGGCAAATGACAAACGAGATTAATCAGAACTGGCTTTGACAAGCACTGTGGCAATGGGACAATTAAAACAGACTTTCAAGGGGGGAAAAAAGGAACAAAGTGGGGAGAAGGGTAGAGAAAATAGTGCAATAATGAATAAATGGAAATCCAAAATATCTGTAAATGTTCATTAAAATTAATAAAATTTAATTTAAAAAAAGGTACACGGAGGCCTCCGAGCAGCCGCCGCAAGTAGCATGACGCCATCACGCCCGCCGCGGGGCGGGGTCGTACAGCGGCCTCGTTCTCAGGTGCGCGGTGACGTCACAGAGCGCTACGCACGCAGTGACAGTGGCTTCTTCCGGCAACTAACTCGCAGGGTGATGAAGGGGTATTTAAAGGAGAGACACTGTGGTCACAATGGCCGTTGTCCGGTGAGTTAACCGTGTGGCTCACAGGCGACTTGAGTGACGGCGGAAGGGAGCCCCGAGTCGGCCGAGTTTGGGGACCAGCAGTCGTGGCTCGTCTCGCGACCTGGCGGGTCCGGGGCCTCCGCTGGGTTTTCCGAGCGGGAGGGACCCCAGCGGCGTGATCGGTGCCCGCGTTCCAGCCCGGGGTGAAGTTGGGGTGACGGCGGGTGTGAGTCTGCGGGGTGTGAGGCGAGGAGGCGGAGCCCTGGCGGCTCAGACATTTGGGTGAAGGAATCTGGGGAGACACAGCCTTGATTTCCGAGGGGGGCGCCTGGCGGGACCCTCCTGTCTCTGAGTTGTCTCTGCAATGAACTTGACTGAGGTTGGAATAGTCATGTGCAGACGGAGTGGGGATTCGTGCACTCCGGGGTGATTTAGGGTGTTTGTGGGGCCAAACTGTAACCCCTGAACTTCTTCATGGAGAGCACAGACTTACTGTTAGACTATATTCTTTCATGGTCCTTTAAGGTGTGTTTCCTTTTAGGAAAAGCAGTCCTTTTATTATTTCCTCCTAAAGGTACAGAACATCCTACTGAAAGGTCCAAATTCACCCCGCAGTCCAGAAGCAGCACTAGCGAGTGTCCAGCGAATAACGCTTTCATTATAATGCTTCCCATATATTAACTGCTACAGTATGTCTCGTTTTTACATGGGGTGCAGCCTAAAGCACTACACATGAGGGAAGTTAAAAGCACTCTACACTGGGAGGGACTGCATAACAATGAAAGAGTTTTTCTTTTCAAGGAGAAGAGTGAATTTGGGTGGAGAGGGTGGGTAGGGAGAAAAGTACAACAATGAATGACTGGAAATCCTTAAAAAAAAAAAGGAAAAAAGCACTTTATACTAAGATGATAAGGGCTATGCGGAGAGTGTGGGCGATGTTATTGGATATTGGCAGGGGACTTTCGTCTGAGATTCTACAGAGTGAGACCAGTATGATTGAGTGCCTGAAGAGAGATAGACTTTCTAAGAGGGTGTGATTCTATGGGAAGGCTGTATGACCTGGGGAATGTTGGATGAGGATGACTTATCCAGCAGACTTTGCATAGACATTTTCCATGGGCAGTAATATTAGATCTATCAAATAACGAATTATCTTTCCAGCCCTTGTAGCTGGAGAAAAGAATGGAAAGATATAGGATCAGTATAAATAGGGTGATGTATCCTGTAGGGGTTAACTACTTGAACATTGCTTGGATTGAGAGAATGTAATCCGAGAAACTCTGTTAAGGAAAAAAAAACTATTAAGTGCTCTGTGCTAAAGTGTAAGGAAAACATTCCTAACTTTAACAGAACAAAAGATGAGGGTTAGTGAATGAATGTCAGTGTGTCCCCTTAGAGTTAAAATTGTTGTTGTTATGTGCCTACAAGTCACTTGCGACTCATAGCGACCTTATGTACAACAGCCCTAAACTCTGTTCTGTCCTTTGCCAATCTCATTGTCTCCGACACACTCATCCCGATTGCCCCAGTCACTGAATCAATCCACCTCATAGAGGGCCTTCCCCTCCTGCGCCTGCCCTCCACCCTCCCAAGCATGATGTCTTTCTCCAACAACCAGTCTCTCCTTACAGCGTGACCAAAGTATGTCAGACGAAGCCTCAGAATCCTTGCTTCCAAGGAGCAGCACGGTTTATCCCTCTCCAGGACAAATCTGTTTGTTTTCTTAGCAGTCCATAGTACCCTCAATACTCTTCTCCAACACCAAAGCTCAAAGGCATCAATTCTCCTATCCTCCCTGGTCATTGTCCAACTCTCTGACACATAACAAGTGATTGCAAAGACCATGGCCTGTATCAGATGCACCTTAGTCTCCAGGGAGACACACCATTGCCCTTCAGTACTTTAGAGAGGTCCCGAACAGCAAGCAGACTTTCCCATCGCAGTACATCTTTTAATTTCCTGGCTGCTGGTGCCAAGAGTGTTGATTGTGGAGCCAAGGAGACTAAAGCTGTGAACAATCTCAATCTCTTTACCATACATCTGTTGCTGCCAATTGGTCCAGTGGTGAGAATCTTTGTCTTCTGGACATTGAGCCTCAATCCATACTGAAGGCTGCAGTCCTTGACCCTCTGCAGCAAGCGCATCAGGTCCTCTTCAGTTTCATCAAGCAGGGTTGTGTCATCTGCATAATACAGATTGTTGATAGATCTTCCACGAATCCTGATGCCGCATTTCTCCTCATAGAGCCCAGCCTCCCGGATGATCTGTTCTGCATACAGGTTGAAAAGGTATGGAGACAGGACACATCCCTGGTGTATGCCTTTCCCAATTTTGAACCATGCAATGTTTCCTTGCTGTGTTCTGATGATTGCCTCTTTGGTTCAAGTGTAGGGTTCGCATTAGCATGATCAAGTGTTCTGGGATTCCCATTCTTCTCAGAGTCAGCCACAGTTTGTTATGGTCCACACAGTCAAATGCCTTTGCATAATCAATGAAGCACAGATAGACATTCCTCTGGTACTCCCTGCTTTCATCCAATATCCATCTGACATTAGCTACAATATCCCTAGTACCATGACCCCTTCTAAACCCAGCCTGGACTTCTGGCAGTTCTCTGCTCATTTGCTGTTCCAGTTGTTTTTGGACAATCTTCAGCAGAATCTTGCTTGCATGTGAAATCAACGATATTGTTCTGTAGTTTCCACACTCTGTTGGGTCACCTTTCTTTGGAATGGGAACAGATATAGATCTCTTCCAGTCAGTTGGCCAAGAGGTTGTTCTCCAGATTTCTTGACACAACTTGGTGAGCACATCCAGGGCAGCGTCTGTTAGCTGGAATATGTCAATTGGTATACCATCTATTCCTGGGGCCTTATTTTTTGCTATTTCCTTCAAAGCAGCTTGAACTTCTTCCTTCATCACCATAGGCTCTTGCTCATATGTTGTTTCATTAAATTCTTCTGTGTCTGCCAATTCCTTTCTATACAATGACTCAGTATATTCCTTCCATCTTCTTTTGATACCTCCTGGATCATTTAACATTCTGCCTAAAGCATCCTTTTTTTTTCTTTTTTTTTTAGCATCCTTGATTGTAGCAACTCGAGGTTTGAATTTGCTCTTCAGTTCCTTGAGCTTAAGAAATGCTGAGCGAGTTCGGCCCTTTTGATTTTCTGTCTCCAGCTCCTTGCACATTGCATTGTAGTATTTTACTTTGTCATCCCGCGCTGCCTTTTGAAATCTTCTGTTCAACTCTCCTTTAAAAATGGGTGTGTATCCCAAAAATATTTTCTTGCTCTCTCAAAATTGTGTTTTGGCTATGGCTTTGCACACCAGGGTCAGCTAATCTTGAGAGTCTAGTCAGTATATTTTTCTGCTTGTAAAACTTCTTTAATGAAAGCTATGAGGTCTGCAGGACACTCAACATTGACTTCCTCGCCCCTTACTTCTTGACTAAGGTTCATTCTGTTGCCCAGTACTCTCGTTTTGGGCAGAGAAGTGCAGCATATGGTGACCCTGACGTGATAGGGGAAGAACAGGGAACCGAACCACATGGAATGAAAAGTGAAACAGCCCGGACTACTTTATCCCCTTAAGAGACTGTGCCAGAGAGCGTTACTGTGTCTCTGTAAGAGACGGTGCCCACTAGCACCTCTGCCTGTAGCTTTTTACTTATAAGGGGTTTGTAAAGATGAGGTGACAGATGACTTAAGACCAGAGAACATCTATTAAGACACTTCAACAGCTCTAAAGGCCACCTCTTGTATGGTAGACTTTAAAGTGCTTCAAGAGCTACTAATTTGTGTTCTTGACCATTGCTCCTAGACACAGGGACTTTAGGAACAGGCTGATAGAAAGTTAAAAAGGGATTTTGAAAAGGAAAAAAGTGTTCTTTGTGTTTTTACTTCTTGGTGTCTTATAAGAACTATTCTATACCGTCTATGAGCTGACAAAAATGCAACCCCTAATGCTTCTCCTCCAGCAGAGGAAAAAGAGGCAAGGATGCTTTTCCTGAATCACCACTGGAGTTGACCAATTCTCCTGTCAGAGATAGTCCTCCTCTTTCTACTCTACAGACTGCTTTATAAGAAGAGTTAAAATCAATCGCTTCTCAGCCTTTTGGCTAAGATCAAGTGTGAAGAAGAGTTAAAATCAGAAGCAATTCTGGCTTACAAATTGTGGAACGAAGGATACAGACACCTCGTTATGAAACTTCACCTTTTTAAGTGTTTAAAGAACTTAAGCAAAGATTCTCACTACTGGGTCGATTGGCAGCATCAGGATGGATGGTGAAGAGACTGAGATTGTTCACAGCTTTAGTTTGCTTGGCTCCACAATCAACACTCTTGGCACCAGCAGCCAGGAAATGAAAAGATATATTGCGATGGGAAAGTCTGCGGTTAGAGACCTATCTAAAGTATTGAAGAGGATCGATGTCACTCTGGAGACTAAGGTGCACCTGATACTGGCCATGGTCTTTGCAGTCACTTGCTATGTATCAAAGAGCTGGACAATGACTAGGGATGATAGAAGGAGAATTAATGCCTTTGAGCTGTGGTTTTGGAGAAGAGTATTGAATATACTATGGACTGTTAAGAGAACGAACAGGTTTGTCCTGGAGAGGGTGAAGCCAGGCTGCTCTTTGGAGGCAAGGATTCTGAAAGCTTCATTTGACATACTTTGGACATGTTGCAAGGAGGGACCAGTCCTTGGAGAGGGACATCATGCTCGGGAGGGTGGAGGGACAGAAGAGGAGAGGAAGACCCTTGATGAGATGGATTGAGTCAGTGACTGTGGTAATGGGGGTAGGTGTGTCAGAGACAATAAGATTGGCAAGAGATAGAGTAGGGTTTAGGGCTGCTGTACATGGGGTCGCTATGAGTCACAAGTGACTCAATGGCACATAACAGTAACAACAAGAGGCAAAGTATGAGTGAGAGTGGATTACAAAGTTCTTTCACTGTAGAGATATTAGCTACTATAGGACAGGGCTATATTATGTGTCCTTGTAATTGGACTACTCCAGTGAAAACTATCCTCTCCCTAGCCCATTACTGTGTTTGGGCCCTGCAGTATAAAGATGAATGCATCTGTCAAGCTACACTAATTTTGTATCAAATACCTATAAAAAAAGACACTATTATGAGAAGTTCCTTACAGGGATGTTCTGGTACAGGCGCAAAAAGGTAGACACGTCTGTTTTACTAGTATACTGAGATTGCCCTTCAGGAATGGAAGAGAGTTCCCCAGAGAGGGGCTTTTGCTAAAATCGGGCACAGAGCTCAGGAAAATTATTTTTGTTGTTTTTGCTGTTGTTGTTGTTGTTGAGTACTGGTTGTCAGAGGCAGTTAATTGCATGGGAGGAGATTGCCTATCCTTCTCCTGTGGAGGCCCTGATAGATTCAGACAATTCAAATGCCTTGGGGATTGAAACACAGCTTCTAAACATTAAGCTACCAGAGCTTCTAGGAAAATGATGTAGACTCTGTTAATAGACTCTGTTAAGAGATTACAAACTGTCATTAATTAGTTGTCAAGTGGATCATAAATTAGAAGCTGAGGCTTTATTTTTATTGTGGCTTCATGAAAATATTAATGCAGACAGTGAAGAGGCTTTGGTTCAATTCGAGCAAATGCTAAAGAAATAGAAAAATTCATTAACATTTGCCAGAGTGTTGGATCTGAACATTATAAAGCACAAGTCCAAGCTGCTGCTCTTAATCTCCCCAATAGAAATTGTTTCTAATGTGGCAAATCTTGGACACATGGCTCAAATGTATAAGGCAGCAGGGAATGGGAATTATGGTTCTGTGCTCTCTTCTTCCTAGCTTTGTTCTCACTCTGGGAGAGGTAAACATTAGTCTAATCAATGCCACTCTGAATTTGATAAAATGGATATCCTTTGCTGTTGTTGTTACATGCTGTCCAGTTGCTTGCCACTGATAGTGAACCCTGCTCTATCCTGAGTCAACCTTATCTTCTCTGACATACCTACCCTCGTTATCCCAGTCACTGAGTCAATCCTCTTTTGCCCTGTCCCTCCACCCTCCCAAGCACGATGTCTCTCTCTCCAAGGACTGGTTCCTCCTTGTGACATTCCCAAAGTATGTCAGATGAAGCTTCAGAATCCTTGCCTCCAAGGAGTACTCTTGTTTCACCCTCTCTAGGATGAATCTTTTGTTCTCTTAGTACTCCATGGTACATTCAATACTCTTCTCTAACACCAGAGCTCAAAGGCATCAATTTTCCTTCTATCATCCCTACTTATTGTCCAGCTTTCTGATGCATAGCAAGTAGTTGCAAAGACCATGGCCTGGACTGGGCGCACCTTAGTCTCCAAATTGACATCATTGCTCTTTAGTACTCTTGAGAGGTCCCTGACAGCAGATTTTCCAAAAAGCTCATCGTTTGATTTCCTGGCTGCTGGTACTAAGAATGTTGATTGTGGGGCCAAGCAAATTGAAGCTGTTAACAATCTGAATCTCTTCACTACCCATCATAATGCTTCCAGTCCCCCCACTGGTGAGAATCTTTGTTTTATCAATGTTGAGCTTCAGTCCACATTGAAGGCGGCAGTCCTTGACCTTCTGCAGCATTTCAGCAAGCACGGTTTTGTCATCTGCATAACACAGATTGTTGATGAGTCTTGCTCCAGTCCTGATGCCACATTTCTCCTCATAGAGCCCAGCCTCCCAGATGATTGAGATATTGAGATAGGTGCTGAGGCATTGAGATAGGACGCATCCCTGGTACATTGTTTGCAAACTTTCTAATTCCTTGGTTCAGTCTCCAGGAAACACCTTCAGGGATGTGAATCCCTGCGTGCTGAACAACAAATGGGGAAAGAAAAAAGAAAATCCCTGGACAGCCCCTCTTGGTAGAAAGCCCCTCGATGACTTTCCTGCCACACCCTCTGGGAGCGTGGGACTAGACCTTCCAGTCCAAAACCAGCTTCCTATATATATATATTTTTTTTTAAATTTATTTATTTTTCATTTCAATGAACATCTACAGAGATTTTGGAATTCCTTTCATTCATTGTTGCACGCTTCTCCCTGCCCCCCCCAGCCCCCCCGTTTGCTCCTCTCCCTGAAAAGCAAAAGAAAAACTCCCTCATTGGTACACAACCCCCCCCGCACCTCCCCCCAATCCCACCCCAACCCCAAATATAATCCACTCTGCAACCCTCATTACGTACTCCTATGATAAACGTAATGCCCTAAAATATAATACTTTTAAACTATTCTCTCCCCCATAGACTTCAATGCCATAAACATATTTCATCCACAAAACCAGCTTTTTTTAAAAATTTTATTATTTTTGTGTACGCGTACCGTCAAATCAGATCTGACTGGTACAGGAGGAGATTGTCCCTCCTTCCCCAGCAGAGCAACTGGTGGATTCGAACCGTTCACCTCTGGGATTGTACTTGCAGCTCTCCTTGCCACTAGGCCACCAGAGCTCCCCAAAACCAACTTCTTAATAATCCTGAGGAAGTTGTTCTTGCTCCCACTGATGGGGGGGCATTGCCTCAAGGTCATGTAGGATTAATACTAGGAAGACCTAGCACCTCTCACGGGGGAATTCATGTGTTACCTGGAGTTATACACAGGGATTTTACAGGAGAAATACAAATCTTGATTCAGGACTCATAGTGCAAGTTATTCCCTCAGGAACTAACATAGGACAATGAATTATTATATATTTTTCTGGATTCCGAATAAAAATCCTAAAATTAGAGGTCAACAGAGCTTTGGAAGTACTAACATAGATGTTTCCAGCAGACCAAAAATTAAAAAAAAAATTTTTTTTCTTTTTTCAGAAATTCAAGTTCTTATGCAGTACAGAAATTTTGAGAGCCTGCTGGATACTGGGGCTGATGTGTCTGTTATCTCTTCCTCCTTTTGGCCAGATCACTGGCCCCTCCTGCCAATTTTACACCCTATTATGGGATACGGGGGTCATGGTGCAGCTACACAAACTTTAAAGGTTTTAGAGTGTACAGGACCAGAAAATCAGAAGGCTTAAATGAAACCTCTTGTTCTAGACTTCACTATTTATGAGGAAAAGACTCCTGAAACAGTGGGGCCTGGGGTCACACATTCCACCTTTTTAGCAGCCACTTCTCTGATTCCACCTCTCCCACTATAGTGGAAAACCACTGAGTCCCTGTGGGTGGAGCAGTGACCTAGTGAGGGTCAATAGTTAGAGCAGCTTAGAGGGTTTTAGTAAAAGAACAGTTACAAGCTGGTCACTTTGGACCTTCCACTAGTGCATGGAACTCTTCTATTTTCACCATTCCAAAGAACACATCTGGTAAATGCAGGCTTGTGCTTGCCTAAAGTAAAGAGTAGCAGATGAATGTCTTGTCTTTCATTAACTATGCAAAGGCATTTGACTGTGTGGATCACAACAAACTGTGACTAACTTTAAAAAGAATGGAAACCCATTCTTCTAATAAAGAAAGACCAGAAGAGCCCTAGGAAAATATCAGGAATATCACCCATGAGAGCTCTGGTGGCCTAGTGGCAAAAAACTGCACTGTAATCCCAGAGGTACCCCATTCAAATCCAGATGCCCTGCCGGAAAAGGAGGGGCATTCTCCTCCTGTACCAGTCAGATCCAATTTGATGCTACACGCCCCCCTCCAAAAAAAGATTGCAGCTTCATTTAAAAAGGGGAGCTCTGGTGGCCTAGTGGCAAGAAGCTGCAATGCAATCCCAGAGATATGCGGTTCAAATCCACCAGATGCTCTGTTGCAGAAGGAGGGGCCATCTCCTCCTGTACCAGTCAGACCTGATTTGACGGTACACACAGACACAAAATAATAAAA
Source organism: Elephantulus edwardii (assembly GCF_000299155.1). NCBI lineage: Eukaryota > Metazoa > Chordata > Mammalia > Macroscelidea > Macroscelididae > Elephantulus > Elephantulus edwardii. The sequence goes on along the minus strand of NW_006399986.1, from coordinate 1,779,896 downwards.
TATAAAAAAAATTAAAAAAAAAATAATATCACCCATGAAGAATGCAAAATGTCATTAACAAAGACAGAGGAGCAAGAAGAGACCAATAAAGGGGTTAGGAGTCCCTGTTTTAAAACATCTTTAGAATGCAAAATAAAGAATTTTAAGAAATTTTCTATATAACTAATGAAACCAATATAAAATCGTCAATAAACTTAACTGAATGTATAACTTAAAACAAGTTGTGTTAATAACAGTTGGGGGGGGGTTTACTTTTTTAAGGTATTCTTTTTTTATTTGTTGATGAAAATAAATGTTTGCAAAGTGACAGACTTTTATTTTTCCTTCGAGTATGTTACAGTTACAAAAGACTAAAATGCTAGCAATTCTCATCTAGCTTGACAACAATTTTACAATACTTCTACTGGTTAGGAACATAAAACATAATATACATTATTACAAGGGCGAAAAAATACCAAATAAGTCCACAAATAAGTTTTTGTGATTACATACACAAGACAGAGCAACAATTCTCAGAAATCTTTAGACTTCACAAGGCTCACATTATTTTAATTATATTATCTATTACAACTATAAATATCTATATACAATAGATACTTAGATGAACAGAGACCAGAACAAGCAGATGAGTAATTGAATATTCACACAAATCTTCATACTGCACAGGAAAAACAAAATAAATATTCTTCTAACATTCTCAATTACAAGCAAAACACAGGTCTGTAAATGTCAGTTTTCCCTAATAGTACAAAGGGAGATAGGGATTAAAATTTTTTTATTCACAAACAGTGATATAAGGAACACATTACTAATACACCACAGATATAAGGAAACTATTAGAACAGGATAGAGAAAACATCAAAAGGCTGTTTACAAAAATCTACTGTGAATTCAAGGAGTTGGGATTGAACTTTGATAAATGTTGATAGTTGTAGAGGGGCTTCAGGCCTTTTGTTCATAGGGTCGCTATGAGTCGTGCTCGATTCAAAGTCAATCAACAACAAGGGAATGTAGGAGGAACGCCCTCTGTAGAGCACTGTGTTCAAACCCTAACCCCTCAGATTCTTGCTTCTCTAACAGACCAGCCCTGAGGCCTCCCATCCTCTAAGGATCCTGCAGGCCTTCCGGGCCCACTCCCAGCTGGCACATTTCTACTTTGGGGTTTTGTGTCTGGGGTGACTCACAAAACGTTGCCTTTTGGTGTGTACCTCTAAGTAGACCAGGGCTCAATAGAAAATTTTCATCTTTAGAAAAATGGAATGAAGTCAGCTTCATTTAAGAATCCCTGATTGAGGAAAGAGTGAGTCAGAGGCTTGAGGCCTAAAGAGCTTTTTCAGGGATTGGATATTGCTTTTTTGTGGCAACAAATAAGTGGGGTTGCTGAAGGGAGATTTTAAGGGAGTGACATGCTCAGTGATGGAGAGATTGTGATTGTGGATGTCTTATTCTTTGGGTAAGGGTGGAAAAGGACCACAGGACAAGAGGTTCTGGGGTGCTAAGTCAGGGGGTGAAGTGAGGAGGCCTAGGAAGGGGGAAGAGGCACAGAGGGTTGGGGCGGATCCCAGAAAGAAGAGGACTACATATAATTTAGTGGGTACATCTTGTCTCAGTAGGGGAATGGGGTACGTATGAATGACAAAGGAGTGTGGAAAGATAGATTAAAAGTACAGTCTAGCAAGAGGCGAAATGACTATACCATCAGTTCCCGCAGTAGACCAGCCTGATGCCTGGAATGGTCAACAAGTATCGATAAGAAATGGGCCTACCCTCTACAGGATAAGGACACAGGGTTCCACAAGCATGGGAACACTGCTCCCTGGGCTCTGTGTTAATCTTTGGCAGTGCCAAGTCCAGCCAGGTCTAGCAGAGAGGGAACCACTGATAAGAAGGACTGAAAACCTACTGTATATTCTGCTTGGAGTCAGGTTTCCTGTGCTGTCCTCCATGCTCTGGCCACAGCTTAGTTGGGGGTCGTAGGGAAGGGCACCGTGACACCCAGTGTCTCCCCTGTCAGCCAGCACCAGAACTAGCCCAGCGGGCCCCTTTTCTGGTGGTTGGTGGCTTCATTAGCCAGATTTTGTGCCTGGTTGGTGGTGTTGCCATCCCAGATTGCTTGGGCAGGGGTTTGGCATTTAGCTTGGGTCTTTTGTTTAAGGGTGTCCTCTATTATTGCAGACTAGGTTCAGGAGATCTCATTGTGGAGTTTAAGGGCCTTTTTTGGAGGGTTCCCCCCCAAAACTGGGAACAGATTATGAAATGAAATATATATTAAGGACTAAGTAGCCTTTGTGGCTGGTAAAGTAAAAAACTGTAAACCTTCTAAGACCTTGAGTAAGACAAGAGAGAAAGAGAGCAGGGATTTTTCTTAATATAGGTGAAAAAATGCCTAGCCTCAGATGAATAACTGAGAAGTCAGGAAGACAGAAGGAAACGTAGGGTCATACAAGTCCCTCTTCTCCTGCAAGCTCTTTAAGAGGAAGCACAAGAGCTGGAGAGGTTGACAGGGAGAGAGACCTGACCGAGTGTAGCATGATGAGGGAGAGGGAGAGGTTTCTGGACCTGCTCACTGAGGAGGGGATGGATAATGGGGCACTTGGGTTGGGTCAGAGAGGGAGTGCATGGGCGATTTCCACGCAAGGTGGGGAGCAGCATCGTCTGTGGAGTGCATGGAGTCTACAGTGAGTGAAGGCTCCATGGATACAGGATGGGACGGGGGATGAAAAGGAATGGAGGAACAGGATTTGTGAAGGGGAACAGGAAGTGTATAGGGTGAGTTGTGTCTTGAGTGCAAAGAAGGCCTGAACATAGGGGACTTCTGCCCACTTGAGGGACCACCACCAGAAGTTCTCAAGATTGGTAAGTATGCTGGAGTCAAGAGGACCCTCAGCGGGCCATGGATATTGAGGCCCAGCTATGGAAACCATCCCAAAGGGTAGATGAACCAACAGATTGTTGGTTACCCCTGATTTGACCGAACTCTAGAGCCAGCTATTTGGAAAAGTGAAGACGTTCAAAAGCTTTTCCCTTTGGCTTCTCACTCTTTGGCAGAAGGAAATCTCAAGTCTCCAGCTAGGTGTCCCTGCCTTGACACTGGGCTTGGAATCCTGGAGGAAGAGACCTCTAACCAGTGATGGATTTTGGAATTCCTAACAATTGTTGTTATATCCCGTCGAGTCAACCACTACTCACAGCACAATAGCTGTGAACCTGCCCTGTCCTGAACCAGTCTCACTGTCTCTAACACACGTGCCCCTATTACCCCGGTTACTGGGTCAACCTATCTCATCCAGAGTCTTCCTCTCCTGCATGTCCCTCCACCAAGCATAATGTCTTCCCGACAACATGCCCAAAATATGTGAGATGGAACTTCAAAATCCATGCCTCCAATGAAAAACTTGGTTTCACTCTTTCCAGGACAGACCTGTTTGTCTCTTGGCAGTCCGTAGTATTTGCAGTACTCTTCTCCAGCACCACAACTCATCTTAGTCATTGTCCAGCTCTCTGATGCATAGCAAGAAACTGAGAAGACTTGATCACATACACCTTAGTCTCTAGATTGATATCGTTGCCCTACAGTATTCTCAAGAGGTTGCTGACAGAAGATTTTCCTAAGGCAGTTTAGTTTTTTTATATCCTGTTAGTACCAAAAGTGTTGATTGTGGATCTGTTGTTGTTGTTGATTTCCTTAGAGTCGAGCACACCTCATAGCAACCCTATGAACAGAAGGTCTGAAGCCTTTCTGTAACTATCGACATTTATCAAAATTCATAGTTTCCAGAGGCATGTTATTTAGGAAGTGGCCCAGTTGTGAGAATCTTTGTTTCCCGATATGCAATGCACATTGCGGAGTATAGTCCTTGACCCTCTGCAGCAAATGCTTCAGGTCCTCCTCAGTTTTTGGCAAGCAATGTTGACTCATCTGCATAACACAGGTTGTGATGAGTCTTCCTGCGATCATGATGCCACATTCTTATTAAGTCCAGCCTCCTGAATGATCTGTTCTGCATAAAGATTGAAAAGGTATGGAGAAAGGACTCATTCCTGAACTCCTTTCCTGATTTAGAACCATGCATTGTTTCCTTGCTCTGTCCTGACGACTGTTTCCTGGTCTTTGTTTTGCATGAGCACAATTAAAGAGTTCTGGGATTCCCATTCTTCTCAGGATTGGCAATGTTTTGTTGTGATCTCCACAGTCAGATGCCTTTGCATAGTGAATGAAACACAGATAGATAGCCTGTGGTACTCTGTGCTTTCAGCTAAGATCCAACTTGTGGCTTTTCACGAAATTTGAAACTTGTTTGGTGTTTGCTGTTCACTATTAGAAAATGCTAATTTATTTAAGGTTTTCAAAGCAGTATGTCCTGGCTGGTCCGAGTGCAGTGGAGGCCACAACTAATTGATCACAGTCAGTTACAGATTTCTTTGTTCCTTCTCCACTACCACTGCTTCACTTGACCAGTCTTAAAAAAAAAAAAAGCAGTATGTCCTACGTTTTAATAAAAAAGTTTATGTCAGTCAATGCCTAATCCTTTATCTTCCAGGAATATTTAATAAAGAGTAAATTAACTTTTCTACTTAGATACCAAAGACAATTTTATTTTCACAGCAAGGAACCCAGTTGTTTGGTTTATGTCATTTAATACTAAAAGTTATTTAAAGTTTCATAAATTAATCCATCAAAGTTTAACGAGATACTTTTATTTAACCAGTTTTATTTTTGCGCAAGTCTTTAAGTAGATCTAATGAATAAATTCTTCAGAATGCCTAAGTGCTTTCACATTATTCTCATGTATTAACTATCTCATTATGAGACATTACAGTTTTATGAAGATAGAAAATCCTTTAGGATGATTTTGCACTCCGTACACCCAATCTTGAAGTTCAACATCAAGAAAACAAAGGTTCCCACCACTGGGCCAATTGGCAGCATCATGAAGGACAGTGAAGAGACTGAGATTGTTAACAGCTTTAGTTCGCTGGGCTCCACAATCAACACTCTTGGTGCCCACAGCCAGGAAATCAAAAGACGAATTGCATTAGGAAAGCCAGCTGTCAGGGACCTCTCCAGCTTACTGAAGAGCAATGATGTCAGTCTGGAGACTTAAGGTGCACCTGATCCAGGCCATGGTCTTTGCAATTACTTGCTATGCATCAGAAAGCTGGACAATAAGTAGGGATGATAGATGGAGAAATGATGCCTTTGAGTTGTGGTGCTGGAGAAGAGTATTAAATGTACGGCTGTTTTCTCATGCACTGCTGAGAAAACAAACAAGTTTGTCCTAAAGAGGGTGAAACCAGGCTGCTCCTTGGAGTCAAGGATTCTGAAGGTCAGTCTGACATACTTTGGACATGTTGCAAGGAGGGACTAGTCCTTGGAGACGGACATCGTGCTTGGGAAGTTGGAGTGACAGTGCAAGAGAGGAAGACCCTGGATGAGATGGATTGACAGAGTGACTGGGGTAATGAGGAAAGATGTGTCAGAGACAATAAGGTTGGCTCAGGATAGAGCAGGGTTCAGAGCTGTTGTACATAGGGTCACTATGAGTCGCAGGCAACTTGACAGCACATAACACCAACACCTAATCTGGCACTAATTAATGCCTAAGTAAGTAGTCAGAATAACATCACCTGTGGTCAGTAAGATTATGTGAGTAACATCATCTATGGTCAATAAGATTACGTGACAAATCGGCTGGGCTGTGGTTCTTAGTGGTTGGGCTGGTGTGTGATGACAGTGACATAATACAGTCATGGTCCATTTTGTCATATGATATAATCATCCTCATCTAATGAGATGTTTTTTCACACTACATGAGTTTGAGATCCAATCTTGTAAGTTCAGACAGCTTGTGTGTATTTTCTCTGTAGCATATAAACAAAAGAATATTGACTACCATATTAAGTCTGTTTAGTATCCAGGAAGTACCAATAGAATTTGAAAATAATTTTTAACACATGTACACAAAACATCATTACTATTGCAATGGTCTATGTTCATTTAAGTCTTTCTCCTGCTGTTTAAGGAGTATCTCTCTGCAGTGTCTATGTTTTTTTAGAATTCTTGTATTAGAAACAACTTGCTTACCATTCTTTTGTTACGGAGATACACCTAATTTCTGATAACAACTTTGGGAAGCTCTTTGAATAGCTTTCCTGGAGTCACATGGTTCAGAGGTTTGAGACCAGTCTCATCCTAACTGGCCTTCCCTGTCCATTGACTGATAGAGATGAGATTTGGTCATTCTGATTTATTTACATAGATTCAGTTGGACAGAATTTAACCACCCTTACAGTTCCATGACGGAGTTTATGTTTAAACCCTTTGTTTTCTGCTTGGGAAGGAAGTAAAACAAGCAATGAAGACTTAGAAGATAGATATGTTAGTTCTTAGGTGCCGTCAAGTGGAGTACGACTCATAGTGGCCCTAAGAACAACCCATCCGAACCCTGTGCTGTTCTCATAATTCCTGATAGACTAAAGCCCATTGTGACAGTCACTGTGGCAGCCCCACCTGGGTAAGGATCTTCCTCTCCTTCACCGACCTTCCACCCTTCCAAGCATCATGTATGTCCCTCCTCTCCTGGCATCATGCCCAAAGTATGTGAGGCAAAGCCTCATCATTCTTGCCTCCAAAGAGCACTCCAGCTCCACCCTCTCCAAGACATATCTATTTGTTCTCTTGGCCATCCATGGGATGTCCAGTGCTCTTCTCTAACACTCAGAGGCGTCAATTCTTCTGTCCTTACTCATTGCCCAGCTCTCTCAGATGCATAGCAAGTGATCAGAAAGGCCATGGCTTGAATCAAGACACACTTTAGTCCTCAAACTGATATTGTGTTGTTGTTGTTGTTGTTATGTGCCGTCGAGTCGCTTGCGACTCATAGCGACCCTATGTACAACAGCCCTAAACTTCACTCTGTCCTGTGCCAATCGCACTGTCTCTGACACTCCCATCCCAATTATCCCAGTCACTGAATCAATCCACCTCATAGAGGGCCTTCCTCTCCTGTGCTGTCCCTCCACCCTCCCAAGCATGATGTCCCTCTCTAAGGACTGGTCTCTCCTCACAACATGTCCGAAGTATGTTAGACGGAGCCTCAGAATCCTTGCCTCCAAGGAGCTGCCCTGTTTAACCCTTTCCAGGATTAATCTATTTGTTTTCCTAGCAGTCCATGATAACCTCAATACTCTTCTCCAGCACCACAGCTCAATGGCATCAATTCTCCTTCTATCCTCCTTATTCATTGTCCAACTCTCTGATGCATAACAAGTGACAGCAAAGACCATGTATCAGATGCACCTAAGTCTCCAGAGAGACACCATTGCTCTTCAGTACTTTGGAGAGGTCCCTAACATCACACTTTCCCATGGCAATATGCCTTTTAATTTCCTGGCTGCCGGTGCCAAGAGTGCTGACTGTGGAGTCAAGCAAACTAAAGCTGTGAACAATCTCAATCTCTTCACCAAACTGACATTACTTCTCAATTATTTGGAGAGGTCCCTAACTGCAGATTTCCCCAGTGCAGTGTATCTCCTTGTTTCCTGACTGCTGGGACCAAGGATGTCAGTTGTGGATCCAGGTAATAGGAAGTTGTTGACAGTCTGTGTCTATCATTATGTTCTTATTTATTTATTTATTTTAAATTATTATTTTGTGTGTCTGTGTACCGTCAAATCAGATCTGACTGGTACAGGAGGAGACTGCCCCTCTTTCCCAGCAGAGCATCTGGTGGATTCGAACCATGCGCCTCTGGGATTGTAATTGCAGCTCCTTGCCACTAGGCCACCAGAGCTCCCCTTATCATTATGTTGACATTGAGATACAAGATGACCTAAGCCTGAGCCAGCCTCCTTGAAAAATATTCCCCAAACACAGCCCACTGTTCCTAATTCAAGTCTAACTCATAAAGCCTACAGGATGGAGAAGAATTGTCCCATAGGGTTACTGATGCTAGAAATCTTTAAGAAGGCGACTGGATGTTCTTCCTGCAGTGACTGGGGGATTTCAGCTGCCATCTCTGCAGTTAGGTGCTCAACACTTAAACCACTGAACCATACTGACGTGTCTGAAAAGCAGCAAATACCCTCATTTTAAAATTCCTCACACACTCTGAAACCCCTTTTTTGTTTTCCTTGTTAGTTTCTGTAACCTTTGTAAGTTTTGTACGACATACCAGTTTTATGTACAAGAACTATTTTTATTTCTAACGAATGTTCTTCATTGAAAATATAAAACTACAGTACTGTTATTGAACACAGCACACGACAGTAATTCTGCAGTTCTTTCATTCCAGTTTAGTGTCAGTGTTTCCAGTTTGTCATCAAGGCCACCAAGATAAGGACAGTAAAACAAGGCAATTAAAACGGCAGGAAAGAAATCAGAAGAGAGTCTAAAACTTGGCTTTTGAACTTGAGCCTAAAGCAAATGGAGGAAATCTTAAAGGAAAAAGTTGGCTTTTGATTAAACATCAAAAGAGACTGAAGCTTAGGTTTTCATCTTAAAGAAACTAAATCAAGTTGAAGAAAGGAAGAATTAAAAGAGTTGGATTGAGTAGTTCAGTGACTGATTTTCGATCATAGTAAGGTATTATGAAGTGTGTTAAGCAGTTGGAAGTAGAAAATGAAATGGGAAGCATAATTTTACAAATCGAGTTATTAAAACTCTTCAGAAATGTCCCTGTTGTTGTTATGTGCCGTCGAGTCGTTTGTGACTCATAGCAACCCTATGTACAACAGCCCTAAACCCTGCTCTATCCTGCGCCAGTCTCATTGCCTCTGACACACCCATCCCGATTACCCCAGTCACTGAATCAGTCCACCTCAGAGAAGGTCTTCCCCTCCTGCGCTGTCCCTCCACCCTACCAAGCATGATGTCCCTCTCCAAGGACCTGTCTCTCCTTACAACATGTCCATAGTATGTCAGGCGAAGCCCCAGAGTCCGTGCCTCCAAGGAGCAGCCTGGTTTAACCCTCTCTAGGATGAATCTGTTTGTTTTCTTGGCAGTCTATGGTACATTCAATACTCTTCTCCAGCACCACAGCTCAAGGGTGTCAATTCTTCTATCCTCTCTAGTCATTGTCCAACTCTTTGATGCATAACAAGTGATTGCAAAAACCATGGCCTGTATCAGGCGCACCTTAGTCTCCAGAGAGACACCATTAATCTTGAGTACTTTAGAGAGGTCCCTAACAGCAGACTTTCCCATTGCAATACGTTTTTTTATTTCCTGGCTACTGGTGCCAAGAGTGTTGACCGTGGAGCCGAGCAAACTGGGTGCTAAATATTCATTCCCTCTGTTCTCTGGAATTGATGATTTCCTCCATCTTCCTGTTTTATCATTCCCAAATTCATCATAAAAACTCCATTTTCACAATATCCTGTTCTTTTCTAGCCTAGCTTATTATGCTCTTCCATCTTGGAATTCCATTGTTAGGAATTCCAAGGCACTTTCTTGAATGCTATTCAGCATTCCCATAAATGTTTGCCAGTCATTTCTCTCATGAACTCCCATGAGTGGGAGGATCAGTCCAGGTTTTATAATTAGCTGTTGCTCTTCTCAGACTTTATCAAATAGGCAGCTACAGTCTTCTGCAGAAGAACTGGCTGTTGAGAAATACGTTCTCTGAAAAGAAGGGATTGGCCATCCAGATGCTGACTCTTCAGGACAAGTTACATTCTGACACTGAAAAGTAACAGTGAACTATTTTGTTTCTCGGTGTGGCTTATTCTAGGCATGTGTTACATTTGAGGATGTGAGTGTGGACTTCACAGAGGCAGAATGGAAGACCCTGAGCTCTGAGCAGAAGAGCCTGTACAAAGAAGTGATGCTGGAGATCTATAGGAATCTTCTGTCCTTGAGTGAGTATATGCTCATTTGATTTTTTCTGGCCCCTATTATGTGTCAGGGGAGCCCTGGTGGCCTAGGGGTAAGAAGCTGAGCTGCAGTCCTGAAGAAGGCATGCAGTTTGAATCCTCCAGATGCTACATAGGAGAAGGAAGGCAGTTTATTCCCATGTCATTTTCTGCCTCTGAAAACTCACTGGTGAGTCAGCTACTAGTCAGTTCTGATGGGACACAACAACAATGTTGTGAGTCTGAGGGGTCCTGGGGCCCAATGCTTATGCCCTTGATGGAGAACAAAAAAATAGGAGCTTTTTGATCTATCGGCTATTCCTTGGGAGAGAGCAGTTGCAGTCTGCCTCTGACGTTTACAGACTTGAAATTGCTCTAGGACAAATCTGCTCTATCATGTAGTGTTTCTAGGAGACACAGTCGGTTCTGGCAATTGTATTTCCGGTGTGCCGGAGTTTATAATAGTGCAGAACAGCTTGCACTAAATAGTAACGTGAACCCTGGTGGTTAGTGTAGACTCTAAATTTTCAACCTCTTTTATCCAAAAGAGCTGAGAGAGCCACCATGCACTGATGCGGAAACGTTCCTGACTGATTTTTTGGATTGTGATTCTTGGTTGTAATGCATAGATCTTGACCTCTGTTATACCTATTTCCTTTCTAGTAGACCACTTAACTTAGTTCGCTATGTGGTGTTTGCAATGACTTATCAAATGCACTAGGGAATTGAAGGTGCCGTTGGGGATGATGGATGGTGTCAAACTGACAAATGAGGATGTGGGGATCTCACACACCTCTATCTCATGGGAATCAGTTTTAGGCTGAACCTGCCCGTTATCCCTTTGAAGTTGGGTAAATTAAGATGCTACTATTATAGGCTTGGAAGGAGGAGTGGCATCCACTTCCATATTAGCTTGCCTCCGGAAACCCTATGAAACTGGAGAGAGGATGAAAGGCACCCAAGCGTCAAGGACTCTCCTTCATAGGGTCGCTATGAATTGCCTGAGGCTCGACAGCACTTAACAACAATAATATCAACATAGAGATCCACTGGCTCAGTGGACAGAAAGCAATGCTACCAAGCCAAAGGTGGGTGACTTTTAATCCGCGGCCCTTGGGCCTGTCTTTCATTGTTTTTGTTCAGACATTCCGGTAGGTCGTATAGCCCTGGTGTACAAGTTGCCGTACCGCGGTCACTTGTGGTTGCTGTGAGGCTGAACACTGTGACACTGATGTGTCAAATGCGTTAATGGTTGGCTACCCAATGTAGACAGAGAGTGGGGTGGAGCTCCCTGATTAAAACAAGCTTGGAAGGAGGAGTGGCATCCACTTCCATAATAGCTTGCCTCTGGAAACCCTATGAACCTGGAGAGAGGATGAAGGGAACCCAAGCGTTGAGGACTCTCCTTCATAGGGTCGCTATGAGTCACCTGCGACTAGACGGCACTTGACAACAACAACAACTATTGTAACATTTTCAGACTTAAACACTATCTCTTATAAGTGCTTGCCTGCCAAACTGAATATTTTTGGTCTCTCAATCCCCTTCTATAATTAGAAAAGTCACAAGAGATATTTTCACAGGGGTCATAAAACTGCAGTCTCTAAAGGTGATGGGTAGGCTATGTCAGTGTGTCTATGCTGTAGATACTTTTAGCAGGAGGAAGAGGTCAGCTTTTCTTTTTTATTATTATTATTTTTGTGTGCGTGTACCGTCAAATCAGATCTGACTGGTACAGGAGGAGATTGTCCCTCCTTCCCCGGCAGAGCATCTGGTGGATTCGAACCGTTCGCCTCTGGGATTGTAGTTGCAGCTCCTTGCCACTAGGCCACCAGAGCTCCCCTAGAGGTCAGCTTTTCTATATGCTGTTTGTGAGACAGAATCAGTGTCTGAGATTTGCTTGAAACATTCTTAATCTGGCAGAAATGCAGAAGAGATTCTGGGGTGCATCATCTGCGTTGCAACTCCCAGATTCTCTGCCATTGAGTTTTTCCATATTCATAGTTACTCTGTAGGGCAGTGGAACTTCTCCATTGAGACCGGAAGATTATAAATCTTAATAGATTCAGGTGGCCACATATTTCACCTAGTGCTAGACTGACGGATTCACACCACCAACCTTTTCATTAGAAGCCAAACATTTTTAAATTTAATTTTATTATTTTTTATTATTTTTTTGTGCAGGTACCGTCAAATCAGATCTGACTAGTACAGGAGGAGATTGTCCCTCCAGAAGCCAAACATTTTAGACGTTGTTCTCCCAGGACATCTCTGGGTTGCAGAAGAAAGTGTAGCTTGTAAAACTGAGCTGAAAACCAGTTATTGGTGTGAAACAACTTGTACTGTGTACACTGTCCCAAATGTAGCAATAAGACTGTTTTACTTGCCATCACGCTGATAGTGACATGGGGACACCACAAGTTCAAAGTCAAACTGTTCTGTCCGTTAATGAACGCTGTGACTTATTGGAAGTAGAGCAATGGGTTTCTGTCATAAACCACCAACTTTTTGATTATTGGTCATCCAGTTACTTGTGCCACTCAAGGACTCCAGAGCTGAGGGGCTGTCTGTCATAAGACAAGAAAGACAACCCAGGCAGACCCAGTTCCACCTGCTCTAATGGAAACATTCTTTCTTCCACAGAAACAAGGCCAAAAGGCTACTCCTGCACTTCTTGCCTTCTGGCCGGCTGCTGTCAGCAATTCCTCAGCCAGCACGTGCTACAGATCTTCCCAGAATTCTGTGCAGAACATCATGTTCACCCAGAGGGCTTCAGCCTGGGACCGCAGAAGCAGCAAGAGGAGCAGGAGAATTGCGAGAGCTGCTGGAGTGAATGCATACGAGGGAAGAGAGAAACTTCAAGGGAATGTGCACTAGATGCCTGCTGCACTGTCATCCCACCCCAAGGACAGTCAGCAAACCCCAGAGAAGACACAGGAGTAGACCTGGGGCCTAACAAAGCCCAAAGTGTGAACTGTGTGGAAAGAAAGCAAAGGGTGAAGGAATTAGACACCTCAACATTTGGATCATTTAAGTGTATTAAGGAAGTCCCAGACTCTGGCCTGGAATTAAACTTTACCACAAACCAGAAGACCCTTTACCAGGACAGAGTATATCTTTGCCATGAGTATCAGCCAGACTTTGCCCAGGTGTCAGATCTCATTGCACACCAAAAGAGACCCTTGTGTGAGAAGCCTTATGTTTGTAAGGAGTGTGGTCTCAACTTTACCAGTAAGTCAAATCTCATCTGTCACCAGAGGACACACTCAGGTGCACAGCCTTATGTGTGCAAAGATTGTGGGCATCCTTTTACCCAGAAGTCACATCTTATCACACATCAGAGAACCCACTTAGGGGAGAAGCCTTACATTTGCAAGGACTGCGAGAAAAGCTTTACTTACAAGTCACATTTCATCAGACACCAGAGGACGCACTCTGGGGAGAAGCCTTATGTGTGCCAAGAGTGTGGGCATGTTTTTATCCAGAAGTCACATCTCATCAGTCATCAGAGGACACATTCAGGGGAGAAGCCTTATGATTGTAAAGAGTGCGGGCGAGGCTTTAGCCATAAGTCAACTCTCTTCAGACACCAGAGAATACATTCAGGGGAGAAGTCGTATGTTTGCAAGAAGTGTGGACAAAAGTTTTTCAGTAAGTCAAGTCTCATCTTTCACCAGAGGAAACACTCAGGAGAGAAGCCTTGCGTTTGTAAGAACTGTACACAATGTTTTTCCTGCAAGTCAAGTTCCATCACACATCAGAGGACCCACTCAGAGGAGAAGCCTTACGTTTGTAAGAATTGTGAGCTAAGCTTTACTTACAAGTCACATTTCATCAGACACCAGAGGACACACTCAGGAGAGAAGCCTTATGTGTGCAAAGAGTGTGGGCAAGCCTTCAGCCAGAAGTCTTCTCTCTCTAGACACCAGAGAATACATTCAGGGGAGAAGTCATATATTTGTAAGAAATGTGGGCAAAAGTTTTTCACCAAGTCAAAATTCATCTTTCACCAGAGAATACACTCGGAGGAGAAGCTTTACACTTGTAAGGACTGTAGACAGAGTTTTTCCTGCAAGTCAAAGCTCATCACACATCAGAGAACCTACTCAAGGGAGAAGCCTTACGTTTGCAAGGACTGTGAGAAAAGATTTACTTAGAAGTCACATTTCATCAGACACCAGAGGACGCACTCTCGGGAGAAGCCTTATGCGTGCAAAGAGTGTGGGCATGTTTTTACCCACAAGTCACATCTCATCAGTCCTCAGAGGACACACTTGGGAGAGAATGTGGGCAAACCTTTAGCCAAAAGTCATCTCTCTTTAGACACCAGAGAATACATTCAGGGGAGAAGTCATATGTTTGCAAGAAGTGTGGACAAAAGTTTTTCAGTAAGTCAAGTCTCATCTTTCACCAGAGGAAACACTCAGGAGAGAAGCCTTACGTTTGTAAGAATTGTGAGCTAAGCTTTACTTACAGTAAGAACTGTACACAAAGTTTTTCCTGCAAGTCAAATCTCATCACACTTCAGAGGACCCACTCAGAGGAGAAGCCTTACGTTTGTAAGAATTGTGAGCTAAGCTTTACTTACAAGTCATATTTCATCAGACACCAGAGGACGCACTCTGGGGAGAAGAAGCCTTATGTGTGCAAAGAGTGTGGGCATGTTTTTACCCACAAGTCATATCTCATCAGTCATCAGATGACACATTTGGGAGAGAATCCTTATGTCTGCAAGGGATGTGGGCCAACCTTTAGCCAAAAGTCATCTCGCGGCTGGTCCGAGTGCAGTGGCGGCCACAACTAATTGATCACAGCCAGTTACAAAAGTCATCTCGCTTCAGACACCAGAGAATACATTCAGAAGAGAAGACTTAGGTTTGTTTGCAAGGAGTGTGAGCAAAAGTTTATTACTAAGTCTGTGTATGACAACAGTCTGGAACAAGGGGTGCATTGCAGGGAGGACCTGGGAAGGGGGAAGAAAATGTGCAACAATGCAAAAAAAATTAAAGCATTTTATGGTGGTTGGGTTTTTAAAAAAAAGTTTGTCAGTAAGTCAAATCCCAACAGTCACTAGAGGATACACTCAGTGGAGAAGCCTTATGTTTGCAAAGAGTGTGGGTGGGAAGTTGTGTGTGTGTGTGTGTGTGTGTGTGTGTGTGTGTGTGTGTGTGTGTACACCATCAAATCAGATCTGACTGGTACAAGAGATTATCCCTCCTCCAGCAGAGAATCTGGTGGATTCGAACCATTCACCTCTGGGATTGCAGTGTAGCTTCTTGCCACTAGGCCATCAGAACTTGCTGGGAAAAATTTTTATAAGTAAGTCAAATCTCATTTGTCATCAGAGAAAAACACTCAGGGGAGAGGCCATCCGTTTGCATAATATCCAGAAATCAACTCCTGTCACACCCCAGAGAACACAGTCATTGGAAAAGCTTTATGTTTGCAAGGAATGTGGACAAACCTTGGTCTAGAGATTACCATTCATCAGACACTGTGAGGAGAAGCCTTAAGTTTGCAGAAAGTGTGTGCAAAGCTTCTCCTGCATGTTAAATCTCATCACTCATCAGAGGACAGCCTCTGGGAAGAAGCCTTCCGTTTACAAGGCATTTCATTTAGGCCTTACCCAGTAGTCAAATCTCATCAGACACCACAGCACACACCCTGGTTTAGAAACCTTTTCTGCCCGGCTTTACCCAGAAGAATTGTACGATTTCTTTATATAGTCTATATAAAGTCCTTCATTTCCTGCGTAATTTTCCAATGTTCTGTCCTATTCTGTGCATTGTCCTTTCACACTCTGCCTAGTGCTGATATAAAGACTAGCATGTAGGAGAGCTCTGGTGGCCTAGTGGCAAGAAGCTGCACTGCAATCCCAGAGGCGCACGGTTCAAATCCACCAGATGCTCTGCCGGGAAAGGAGGGACAATCTCCTCCTGTACCAGTCAGATCCGATTTGACGGTACGCGCTCACACAAAGAAAAAATAATTTAAAAAAATTAAAAAAGAAAAGAAGTGGATGTCACTTCTGCTTCCAACTTTGTTAAAAAAAAAAGACTAACATGTATTTTGTGTTTTGTCCTTATGCCCACTGCCTAGTCAGGGTCACAGATTTCATCCAGTTTTGTCTTCCAAGAGCTTTACAATGTTAACTCTGACATTTCAGGCTTGAAATTTATTTTTAACTGATGTTTGTATACGATGAGAAGCAGGGTATCAGCTTCCTTCAATCAACTACAACTACTGTGAAAAGCAGGACATTCCTGTCAACTCAGAAATGGAGTCATTTGATACGGAGGTCAAAAAGATCTTGTCTCTGAAATCTAAAGAGGCCCAGCAGGCACTATCCCTTCTTTTCCATCTTGAGATAGGCCCAGATGAAATAAATCACCCCTCTCTTTAGATGAACTGTCTTGACATGCAAAAGAATTTCACTGAGGTGCACGATGCCTGAATTTTTTTGTTTGCTGTTCCACTGTGCCCCTCCCCGTCAGCACCCCCAGCCTGCAAATAAGGAGATTTAGCAGCCTAGTGAGTAAGGAATTATGCTGCCAACCCAAAGCGAGGTAGTTGGAATCCATCAGCTTCTCCTCAGGACATAGATGGGCAATCCCTTGTGTGATTTACAGCCTCTGAGGATTAGTTATGAGCCCGTCTGACTCACAGGTGATGAGAGTGAGTGAATGGGCTTGCAAGTTTCTTAACTCATGTGTCCGCTGTCACTCCAACTTGAGTAGGTGAGTCAGCATAAGGTGATCAGTGTAACAGACCGCTGTGACATCTTGTGGAATGGAGAGGCAATCAAAGGTCCTGCCAACTAAATTAGGACTCAGTGCTGGCAAGTGGATACACTTCTGAGGCAGTAGGGTTGAACAAGTGGATTTTTGCCCTTCCAAGCTATCGTGCTTGGAAAGGTGGGAGAATGGCTGAGGAGAGGAAGGCCCTCAACCAGGTGGATTGACACAGCAACTGCAGCAGTGGTTCAGGTGCCTCAGAAATGGTGAGGTTTGTGGGGGGCCATGAATGGCCACATGGTCGCCATTACAAGATGGCGCTGATTTCCTGCTTCTCTTTGTTTGCCAGAATCACAAATAAGACTTTATTTGGGCACTGTGTTCTCATTGGTTGATGGCTTAATCTCACGTGGGGTTAATGGTCCAATGGAGGCATGACACATGAGACTGATGGGCGGTGATGGGCGGAGTACCGAGAAGGGGATAAAAGCCACACCCAGGAAGGGTCAGAGAGACTCCATCTTCCACCACCCTCTGTAACAAAACTCCTGAGTAAACTGCTGTGAGAAGGAATCGTTGGTGTGTTGTGTCCTTATTCCTGCTGGACAGGCAAGGCGCACAACAAGTGGTGGCCCGTACGGGGACCTCTCTCTGGAGAGGTGCTGCGGTTCCAGAACTCACAGCGGACAGGGCAGCCGGCTGGTAAGTGTCAGGTAAGAACTGACCTAATTTATAAAGTTCTCGGAAGGAGACTATAAGGACCTGTGAGAGCAGGCAATTTTCTAAAGTTCTCGGAAGGAGACTATAAGGACCTGTGAGATCAGGCAATTTTCTAAAGTTCTCGGAAGGAGACTATAAGGACCTGTGAGATCAGGCAATTTTCTAAAGTTCTCGGAAGGAGACTATAAAGACCTGTGAGAGCAGGCAATTTTCTAAAGTTCTCGGAAGGAGACTATAAAGACCTGTGAGAGCAGGCAGTTTTCAAAAGTTTGCGGTAAGCAGCTAGAAATAGAAAGTGAAAGTATGGGTAACTCCCCCACATGCCCAGTTAAAACGGCCTTGAAAAGTCTGTTAAAAGCTAAAGACTTGAAACTTAAAGATAGGATCATTGAAAATTTCCTTAAGGAGGTTGATAGAATTGCTCCGTGGTATGCAATGTCTGGACACCTCACAATCAACAGTTGGGATAAGCTCGGTAGAGATCTCGGCGCTGCATGGGAAGAGGGACAGCTCAAAGCAGGAGTTAGAGGGGTTTGGAAGCTGGTTCGTAGCTGTCTAGAAAATGAGCAGTGTGTAACTGCCTTAAGAAAATCAGAGGAGATCTTAGAACAGATGAAAGAAACGCGCTCAGAGGGATCGCAGCCGGGAGAGAAGCTGTACCCTAAATTGAAGGACGCCACTGATAGTGAAAGTCAGGATTCAGACAGTGACAGTCCTAGTGATGAAAATTTAAGTAGAGGAAAAAATTGATAAACTTTTGCTGAAGCTGGAGAGGGTGCATCTTCTGAAAAAAAGGGAAGCTGGGAAGACAAAAGCAGGAAGAAAAAGGGGAAAAGCTTCTGCTCCCTGCCCGAGAAATCAGCCCTACCCTGGAGCCTAAAGCTCCGCCCATTCCTCCACCTTATGGGCAGGAAACTCCTCCCTCAGGGACTTCTTTTTGCCCTGAGACATGGAGACAAGCTGCAGAAGCTTTTCCAGTTTTTGAGGACGCCAATCAGCAACGTTATCATGAACCTGTTGACTTTAAGCAACTAAAAACATTAGCTGAGTCAGTGAAGACCTATGGGGTAGGAGCCTCATTTACCCTTGCTTTACTAGAACGTCTTGCCCTGCATGCTCAAACGCCTGCTGACTGGCAGAGCACAGCTAAAGCCTGTTTAACTGTTGGTCAATATTTGGATTGAAAATCGCTTTATATTGATTATGCTTTGGCTCAAGCGCGGCAGAATGCAGCTCAAGGCCAGCCGGCGTGGACTTTCGACATGCTGGTTGGCCAAGGACAATGGGCTAATAATCAGATTGTCTACCCTTTACAAGTATATACTCAAATTAATGAGATAGCAATTAAGGCTTGGAAGAAAATTCCTAATAAGGGTGAAGTGACTGGGAATTTGTCTAAGATAATTCAAGGACCCACTGAGCCATTTTCTGACTTTGTAGGCAGGATGGTTGAGGCCGCAAGAAAAATTTTCAGCGACATGGATGCCGCTATGCCCTTAGTAGAGCAACTCATATATGAACAAAGTACAAAAGCATGTCAACAAGCTATCACCCCTTGGAAAAATGAAGGGCTGCAAGTGTAGTTGAAGGTTTGCAGGGAAATTGGTGGCCCCTTGACTGATTCAGGCCTTGCTGCTGCAGTTTTGCAGCTTTCACAAACTAAAGACTTCCACTGCCGCCACAGTTGATAAACTGGCGGGTGAAGTTGCTGACGCCCTTTCCTTACAGAATGAACTTAATAGAGTGGGAATGTTGAATCTAAATATGCAGACTGCTTTATTACAGGAACAGATAGATCTTTTGTGGATGCTACGATCAATATCTTGCAGCCCGACTTATCCTAATATCTGTGTTACTAACAGTCGTGTAAAGAATCTTCCAGCCTTCGAGAACTAAATCGGCATATAACCGAAGGATGAGATATAGAATTCCAGCGATTCATGCAGAACCTAACTCTTCAAATATTGCAAGTCAATGAGACCAGAGTGCCACCTATCACTGGAGATGAATTATTGAAATCTTTGATGACTATGTTTCAAACATAGAGTGGAGTTAAAGCTTTGACTATACTTTTTGTTCTTGCTTTTAGTCTAGGCATATGCTGTTTGTGCAAACTGTATAGACAGGAATCCAGGCGTGCTTTTGTAGTACGCCAACTTTGTGTAGAAAAAGAAGACTCAGTTAAGGAGATATGGCTTAGCATGTTATAATAAGAATAGTTATTAAGATAGTAATATGTTTGTATTAGTTAGATAAAAAAATAAGAGATAAGAAAATTGTATAATGGTCATAAAGATTAAAAATTACCATAGTGAAGATGCCTAATCTTATAGACTCAGCAAGTTACGCATCACCTGAAGGAACAGATGAGAATTGAAGTGTAGGCTAATCTCCTAATTGGGTACCCTATCTTTTTAGTGTCCGTCTCCGCCAAATGGCCCGCATTAGACATCAAGATCTTACTGTCATGACCCAAGCAATCCAAGCTTATGAGACGAGTGCATCCCTCCAAATATAGTTAGCAAATTTGAAGTGATAAGAAAATCAACCTTTCCCCTTATAAAGCACGCTAAAGAGGCAGCCAAAGACGAGTAAGTTCACTAATCATCTATGTGCAAACTAAGACAGGGGATTCACGCGTAAAAGGAAATCTTCCAATAACAAGTAAGCCATGTAATAAAGCAACCTAAGACAGGCGCTCTCTCTGCCACTTTTCAATAAAACTAAAAAGGGGGAATTGTGGGGGGCCATGAACGGCCGCATGGTCGCCATTACAAGATGGCGCTGATTTCCTGCTTCTCTTTGTTTGCCAGAATCACAAATAAGACCTTATTTGGGCACTGTGTTCTCATTGGTTGATGGCTTGGTCTCACGTGGGGTTAATGGTCCAATGGAGGCATGACACATGAGACTGATGGGCGGTGATGGGCGGAGTACCGAGAAGGGGATAAAAGCCGCACCCAGGAAGGGTCAGAGAGACTCCATCTTCCACCACCCTCTGTAACAAAACTCCTGAGTAAACTGCTGTGAGAAGGAATCGTTGGTGTGTTGTGTCCTTATTCCTGCTGGACAGGCAAGGCGCACAACAGAGGTTGGCACTGTGTAGGACAGTGTTCAGATCTATTGTTTATAGGGTTGCTGTGAGTCATACTAAAATGATCTGTGTTCCTCTCCTGTTCATACGGTTTTCTGAGGCTTGTTATTTAAGAAGTAGACGGCTGATCCTGTTGTAATCTGGTAGATCTACTGAAACCTATCCATCATGAGTAACCCTTGTGGCATCTAACACACCTGTCACATAGCTTACAGCATCACAGCAACCCATAAGTTATCTCAGGACAACAAATTGAGAACAAGTGCTGTGCCAGTTTTGTGTTGTACCTCTAACAGCAAATCAGGCTTCACACCAAGGCCACAGGCCCAAGGGGGAAAAGACCATTAATCACAGAGTCCCACCTACTGGGTCCTTACTGCTTTAAACAAGAGGCTGCCAGCTCACGAAGGAACAGCTACCATGTCCTAATTGCTTTAAACAAGAAGTTTCCACCCCCCAACTAATTGTTAATCACAAAGGCCCACCTATCAGGTGAACAAGAAGTTCACAGCCCCCAACCAGCTCTTAAATAAAAAAGACTTGGCTTCTAACTGCTTTAAATAAGAGGGTCCCGGCCCCCACCCTACTGTTAATCAGACCATTAGTTACTCATGTGCAAGTTCAAATTCAGGCCAAAGAAAATGAAAACACGTCCACAAGAACCAAAATACCTCAAATCTGTCCCACCTGAATTTCAAAATCAGAGGTTTTAAACATTGAATACAAATGACCCAAGACCAGATGAGTTGGGGGATGACATCAAGGATCTCATCCATGATGGAGAAGAAGATCATTACAAAGATGGAGGGGAAAGAAAAGCCATTGGATGTCAGAAGAGGCTGAAAACGGCACTAGAGCATTAAAAAGGGAAGAGCTGAAGAGAACATTTCAGAGGGCACCTTGAATGTGCATTGAACTGGAATTGGAGAATAAAAACTTTATAATTATCAAGCTGAGAAGACAGAAAACCAAATTTAAGCCTTGAGTCACAAGACTGAAAGATGCCATAGGCAATATTGTTGATTGCCTTCGAGTCGAGCATGACTCATAGTGACCCTATGAACATAGGCAATATAGATAGATAGATAGATAGATAGATAGATAGATAGATAGATAGATAGATAGATAGATGATAGATAGATAGATATAGATATAGATAAAGATATAGATATGTTGTTGTTATGTGCCGTCAAGTCACCTGCGACTCATAGCGACCCTATGTACAACAGCCCTAAACTCCACTCTGTCCTGTGCCAATCGCACTGTCTCCGACACTCCCATCCCAATTATCCCAGTCACTGAATCAATCCACCCCGTAGAGGGCCTTCCTCTCCTGTGCCGTCCCTCCACCCTCCCAAGCATGATGTCCCTCTCTAAGGACCGGTCTCTCCTCACATGTCCAAAGTATGTTAGACGGAGCCTCAGAATCCTTGCCTCCAAGGAGCCACCCGGTTTAACCCTTTCCAGGACAAATCTGTTTGTTTTCCTAGCAGTCCATGGTATTCTCAATACTCTTCTCCAGCACCACAGCTCAAAGGCATCAATTCTCCTTCTATCCTCCCTGGTCATTGTCCAACTCTCTGATGCATAACAAGTGATTGTGAAGACCATGGCCTGTATCAGACGCACCTTAGTCTCCAGAGAGACACCACTGCTCTTCAGCACTTTGGAGAGGTCCCTAACAGCAGACTTTCCCATGGCAATGCGCCTTTTAATTTTCTGGCTGTTGGTGCCAAGACTGTTGACTATGGAGCCAAGCAAACTAAAGCTGTGTACAATCTCAATCTCTTCACCATCCATCCTGATGCTGCCAATTGGTCCAGTGGTGAGAATCTGTCTTCTTGACATTGAGCCTCAATCCATATTGTAGGCTGCAGTCCTTGACGCTCTGCAGCAGGAGCTTCAGGTCCTCTTCAGTTTCAGCAAGCAGGGTTGTGTCATCCGCATAACGCAGGTTGTTGATAAATCGTCCACCAATTGACCCCACATTTCTCCTCATAAAGCCCAGACTCCCGGATAATCTGTTCTGCATATAGGTTGAAAAGGTATGGAGATAGAATGCATCCCTGGCGTACGCCCTTCCCAATTTTGAACCATGCAGTGTTCCCTTGCTCTGTTCTGACAACTGCCTCCTGGTCCAAGTATAAGTTTCGCTATATAGATATAGATATAAAGACTGAGGGAATACAGAGAGTCACTGTACAAAAAAAAATAACTGACACTGAAAAATTTCAGAAAGTATCATATGAGTAGGACCCAATGATAACGTATGAAGAAGTTGAAGACATTGGTAAAAAATAAGGCCCCAGGATTGATGAGATAACAGTTGACTTGTTTTAATTAACAGATGCAGCCCTGGATGTGCTCACCAGTCTGTGTAAGGAAATTTGGAGGACAGCTGTTTGGCCAATGGATTTGAAGAGGTCCATATTTATTCCAATTCCCAAGAAAAGTGATCCAACAGAATGTGGAAAATATTCAACAATATCATTAATATCATATGCAAGCAAAATATTCCTGGAAAACATTAAAAAAAACAAGAAAAGTACATAAATAAGAACTACCAGAGGTTCAAGCAGGATTTAGAAGAGGCTG
This sequence comes from Elephantulus edwardii, assembly GCF_000299155.1. Lineage (NCBI taxonomy): Eukaryota > Metazoa > Chordata > Mammalia > Macroscelidea > Macroscelididae > Elephantulus > Elephantulus edwardii. The sequence goes on along the minus strand of NW_006399986.1, from coordinate 1,756,901 downwards.
TGGCACCAGGCCCCATTGCTAATGTCAGATCCTGGCTGAAAGTAAAGACCAAAAGAATGTCTATTTATGCTCTATTGACGATGCAAAGGCATTTGACTGTGTGGACCATAGCAAGTTATGTCTAACATTGAGAAGAATGCGAATCCCAGAGAGCTTAACTGTGCTCATGCAAAATCTATACCTAGACCAGGAGTCTGTTCTCCAAACAGAGCAAGTGAAGAAGAGAGTGCATCAGGGTTGTATTCTCTCTCCATACCTATTCAGTATGTAGACTGAGAAGCTGGAATCTGAAGAGGAATGTGGCGTTAAGATCAGAGGAAGACTCATCAGACTTATGGAGAAGACACCGCCTTGCTTGCTTAAAGTGAGGAGGACTTAAAGTACTTGTTGCAGAAGATCAAAGAATACAGGGTTCAGTAAAACAAAAATTCTTAGCACTGGACCAATAGGCAACATCATGATAGATGGAGAAAGGATTGATACTGTTACCAACTTCATTTTACTTGGTTCCACAGTCAACAACACCCTTAGTACCAACAGTTAGGAAATCAGGAGACATATTACATGGGCAAGTCTGCAGTCAAGGACCTCTCTAAATTATTGAGGAGCAATGATGTCCATTTGAAGGCTAAGGTGCATCTAATTCAGGTCATGGTCTATCCAATCACTTGCTTTGCATCTGAGGGCTGGACAGTGAATAAGAACGACAGAAGAATCGGTGCTTTTGAGCTGTGATGTTGGATAAGAATACTGAGCATCCCATGGACGACCAAAAGAACAAACAAACATGTCTTGGAAAAAGAGCATCCAGAGTGCTTCTTGAAAGCAAAGATGATAAAGTTTCACGCACATATTTCATGCATGTTGCCAGGAGAGGCTATTCATTGGAGAGGCACATCATGCTTGGTAAGGCAGAGGGTCGGCAAAGTGACAACGCTGGCAAGAAGGGTTGACAGAGTGACTGCCAGAATGGGTTCTAATGTGTCAGGAAGTGTGAGGATGGCACAGGACAGAACAACGTTGAGACCAGTTGTTCATAGGATTACTATAAGTCATACTTGACAGCATCTAACAGTAACAAGTTGTACTTGACAGCACATCATAATATAAGCTAAAACAAACCCTGGAAAGGGTGAAACCAGGCTGCTCCTTGGAGGCAAGGATTCTGAAACTCTATCTCACGTACTTTGGGCATGTTGCAAGGAGGGACCAGTCCTTGGAGAAGGACATCATGCTTGGAAGGGTGGAGGGAAAGTGCAAGAGAGGAAGACCCTCGAGGAGATGGATTGATTGAGTAACAGGCAATGGAGGTAGGTATCAGAGACAATAAGGTTGGCTCAAGATAGAGCAAGTTTCAGAGCTGTTGTACAAAGGGTTGCGATGAGTCGCAGGTGACTTGACCCATGCAGTATCTCCTTGGTGTGTTCTGATGACTGCCTCCTGGTCCAAGTATAGGTTTCACATAAGCACAATCATGTGTTCTGGGATTCCCACCCTTCTCAGAGTTAGCCACAGTTTGTTGTGGTCCACACAGTCAAATGCCTTTGCATAGTCAATGAAATACAGATAGGCATCCCTATGGTACTCTCTGCTTTCAGCCAAGATCCATCTGACATTAGCTATAATATCCCTGGTGCCACGGCTTCTTCTAAATCCAGCCTGCACTTCAGGCAGTTCTCTGTTGATGTGCTGATTCATTCAAGAGAGAGAGAGAGAGAGAGAGAGAGAGAGATGGATGATAGATGATAGAGATACAGATATATAGATATAGATAATTTGTATATTTTTATATCATTCGGTACATAAATATTTATTATGGTTATGTCCTTTTGTTCTATTGACCCTTTAAGTATTATATAGTGACCTCACTGGCTATTTTAGGTAGTCATTTCATTGGGTCATTCAGGGACTCCATTGGTGAGATGCTGCCGGTCATATGAGAAGTTAGCCCAGGCAGACCCAGTTACAGCTGCCCTGTGGCAACTTCCTCTCTTTAAGAGAAACAAGGCCAAAAGTCTCCTCTTGTTCCCTTTCCTTCTGGCTTCCAGTGAACAGTCCCTCAGCTGACATGTGCTATAGATCTTCCCAGGCTTGGGGGAACATCATGTCCACCCAGGCAGCTCAGCCCAGGGCTTCAGGAGCAGTAAGAGGAACAGGATTCTCCTAAGACCTGCTGGAGTGAAAACACAGGTCCGGAGAGAGAAGACGTCTCCTAATTCTTGCTCCGAAGGGCAGAGGAAAGAGAGAGCACATGGCCTATGCTTTGCAAGCAAACCCCAGAGAAGACACAGGAGTAGAGCTCGGACCCAACGCAGCCCAAGGGGTGAACTCTGTGGAGCCAGAGCAAAGGTGGAGGAGTTAGAAACGTCAGGATCTGGGTTAGGTATAATGAGGAAGCCCCAGGTCATGGTCCAGAATTAAACTTCCAGAAGGGGCCTTTTCTTTGCAATGATTATCAGCAGGACTTTGCCCAGTTACCAGATCTCATCACATGCTAGAGGAGACGCTCAGTAGAGAAGCCTTGTGTTTGCAAGGAGTGTACACGAGGCTTTACCAGGAAATCATGTCTTACCACACACCAGGACACACTCAGGAGAGCAAGCCTTATGTTTACAAGAAATGTGAGAAAGCCTTTTCCCAGTTATCGAACCTCATCATACACCAGAGGATACACTGAGGGTTTGAAGCCTTGTACCTGGCATATATGGGAGACTTTGCCGAGAATAACTGTGAGATTTCTTTATATACTCTCTGCAATTCCTTCAGTTGATGATGTGACTTTCAAGCGTGTTGTCCCATTCTGTGGACTGGCTTTACACTCTGGATATTGCAAAGAAAAAAGAGGGGGGGTTATTTCATAGAATCTAATTTATACTTTTCTCTTTTGTTCTTTGTGTCTGAGTGTTGTTTCTAAGAATCCATTGCCTAATCAGGGCCACAGAGATTTCACCCAGTTTTGTCTTCTTAAGAGCTATACAGTGTTAGCTGTGACATTTGGGTTTGTAATTAATTGTGAGTTGACAGGTGTATATGATGTGAAGTAGGGCAGTTAGTTCAGGGTCCTTCTCTTAACTAAGGGCACAGTGATACGGACAGTTCCTCAGCTCAGAAATATTGTTGTTGTTGTTAGGTGCAGCTGAGTATGACTCATTGAGACCCTGTGAACAACAGATCTGAACCCTGTCTTGTCCTGTGCCATCCTCACACTTCCTGACACTAGAGCCCATTGAAACACTCACTCTTTCATTTCACCTAGTTGAGGATCTTCCTCTGCTTTCCCAACCCCTGCCTTTCTGAGTATCATGCCCCTCTCCAACGAACAGCCCCTCCTAGCAACATGCCTGAAGAACGTTAGCCAAAGCTTTATAATCCTTGCCTCCAAAGAGGACTCTGGCTGCACCCTCTCCAAGACATACCTGTTTATTCTTTTGGCAGTCCATGGGACTTCAAAACCACAGCTCAAAGGCGTCAATTCTTCTGTCATCCTTACTAATTGTCCAGCTCTCAGATGCATAGCAAGTAAAAGTGGAAAGACTATGGCTTGAATCAGACACACCTTAGTCTTCAAACTGGCATCATTACTCCTCAATAATTTGGAGAGGTCCCTGATAGCAGACTTTACTGCTGCAGTATGTTCTGATTTCCTGGCTGCTGGTACCAAGGATGTTAAGTGTGGATCCAAGTAACGTGAAGTTGTTGACAGTTTCACTCTTTTCTCCATCCATCATGAGGTTGCTTATCGGTCCAGTGGGAAGAATCTTTGTTTTCTTGACATTGAGATGCAATCCATACCAAAAACCTACATTCCTTGATCTTCTGCAACAAGTGCTTCAAGTCCTCCTCAGTTTCAGCAAGCAAGGTTGTGTCATCTGCATAACACAGGTTATTGATGAGTTTCCCTCGATCCTGATGCCACATTCCTGTTCACAGAGTCCAGCTTTTCGAATAATTGGCTCAGCATTCAGATTGAATAGGTCTGGAGAGAGAATACAACCCTGATGCACTCTCTTGATTTTAAATCATGTAGTCTTCGCTTGCTCTGTTCACACAGCGGCCTCCTAGTCTAGGCATAGCTTTCACATGAGCACAATTAAGTGCTTTGGGGTTCCCATTCTTCTCAATGTCAGCCAGACCTTGTTATGAGCCACACAGTCAAATGCTTTTGCATAGTCAATAAAGCAGAAATAGACTTTCTCTTGGTATTTTTTACTTTCATCCCGGATCCATCTGACATCAGCATTGATGTCCCCAGTACCATGGACTCTTCTAAATCCTGCTTGAACTTTTCTGGCCATTCCCTATCTTTGTATTATTTTAGTCATTTTTGAATGATCTTCAGCAATATTTTGTTTGCATGTGATATTAATAATATTGTTTAATAGTTTCACTTTTAATTTCACTTTTCTTGGGAATAGGAACAAATATGGACCTCTTCCAATCTGTTGGCCAGACAGCTGTCCTCCAAATTTCCTGGTACAGACTGATGAGTACATCCAAGGCTGCATCTGTTAATTCAAACAAGTCAACTGGTATCCCATAAATTCCTGGGGCTTTGTTTTTTGCCAATGCCTTCAATGCAGCTTTCACTTCCTCCTTCATTACCATTGGCTCTTGCTCATAAGGTAACTCCTGAAATTTTTCTGGGCCAGTCAGTTCTTTTTGGTATAGTGATTCTGTGTCTTCTCTCCATCTTCTTGTAATGTTTTCGGGACTTTTTGTGGGTTTTTTAGTCACATAAATCTAAAAGTGGTCATCTGGAGGACACGAGCCAGGTGGCTCTCTCCATCTTCTTTTGATGTTTTCTGCGTCATTCAATGTATTGCCCATAGCATCTTTGATATTGCAACTCAAGGCTTAAATTTGTTTTTCAGTTCACTCAGCTTGAGAAATGCAGAGCAAATGCTTCCTGTTGCAGACCAAGGGTCCCAAAGAATGGAATAATTTTATAATTATTAATAAAGAGACAAACAGCCAGGAATGTGATAGAGCAGAGAGCATAAAACAGGGGGCCAGCAGTTCTCTACTGAAGACCCCAAACCAAGCTTCTCTGTATCTTTATTGAAAATTATCAGGAAGTAAATCACAAAGAGAATCCAATGCAAATGAAGCCAAGCTCTTTCTATTGAAAACCTTCTGCTTGACTCAGGAAGGAGGGTTCACAAATGCAAGAATTTGGTTTAACCCCAACTATTAACCTTGATGCCTCAGGGTGAACTCCAGCTCAGGAAGCAACACTCCCTCTGCAGGGGGCCCCTTGCTGTCTCCTGTTTTGCAGGGAACAAGCAGCTCATTTTCTAGGATCTGCCACAAGAGAAATCCTAACTTATAAATCTGTAATTCCTTCAATTCCTCAACAAGGGTTTTCATATAATATTTTTTTTTTTTGGGTTTTCATATAATATTTGGTATAAAGTTTGGCTTCCCATAGCTTCCGTTTTTATTCTCCAATTGCAGCTCTCTCCACATTCCATTTTAATACTTTGCTTGGTTCTCTTGAACTGCCCTTTGAAGTCTTCTGTTCAGATCTTTTTCAGAGCGTTTTCCATTCTTAATGCTCTAGTGCAATTTTTAGAGCCTCTTTTTGCCACCCAGTTTCTTTGTAATGATCTTTTACTCCCTTCCAACAAATCTGGTCTTCAATCATTGGTGTTCAATGCTTCAAATCTATTCTTAAAATGATTCTGAAATTCACATGGCATAGATTCAAGATCATATTTTCATTCTTGTGGACTTATTTTCATTTTCTTCGGGCTCAGTTTGAACTTGCACAGGAGTAATTGATGATCTGACCCACAGCCCACTCCTGGCCTGGTTTTGACTACTGATATTGAGCTTCTCCAATGATTCTTCCATGGATGTAATCAATCTGATTTCCATGCAGCTTATCAGGTGAGATCCATGTGTAAAGTCGTCGCTTGTGTCTTCTAAAAAAGGTATCTGAAATTCAATTATTGTATTTCCAATCTCATTCTATCACCAAGTTGATATTTTCCAACTACTATACTTGGACCAGGAGGCAGTCTTCAGAACAGACTGCATGGTTCAAAATTGGGAAGGAGGTCTTCCAGGGATGTGTCCTAATTCCATATCTTTTCAACCTATATGCAGCACAGATTATCCGGGAGGCTGAGCTCTATGAGGAAAAGTGTGGCATCAGGACTGGTGGAAGATTACCAACAATCTCAGTTATGCAGATGACACAACCTGCTTGCTGAAACTGAGGAGGACCTGAAGTGCTTGCTGCAGAAGGTCAAGGACTGCAGCCTTCAATATGGATTGAGGCTCAATATTAAGAAGACAAAGATTCTTACCATGGGACCAACTGGCAGCATCAGTATGGATGGTGAAGAGATTGAGATAGTTAACAGTGTTAGTTTGCTTGGTTCTACAGTCAACACTCTTTGCACCAGCAGCCAGGAAATTTAAAGACGTATTGCAATGGGAAAGTCCACTGTTAGGGACTTCTCCAAAGCACTGAAGAACAATGCTGTCACTCCGGAGACTAAGGTGTGCCTGATACAGGCCATAGTCTTCACAGTCACTTGCTATGCATCAGAGAGCTGGACAATGACTAGAGAGGATAGAAAGAGAATTGATGCCTTTGAGCTGTGGAGCTGGAGAATTGAGTGTACCATGGACTGCTAAGAAAATGAGCAGGTTCATCCTAGAAAGGGTTAAACCAGGCTGCCCCTTGGAGGCAAGGATTCTGAAGATTCATCTGACATACTCTGGGCATGTTACAAGAAGGGACCAGTCCTTGGAGAAGGACATCATGCTTGGAATGGTGGAGGGACAGCATAGGAGAGGAAGACCCTCTATGAGGTGGCTTAATTTAGTGATTGGGGTAATGGGGGTCGGTGTGTCAGAGAGAGTGCAACTGGCACAGGACTGAGCAGGGTTTACGGCTGTTGTAAATAGGGTCACTATGAGTCACAAGTGACTCAGCAGCACATAACAACAACAACATTCCTTCTTCACTGTTTCCAACATTTGCATTCCAGTCACCAAGTGTCAATAACACATCTTGACTGCATGTCTGGTCAATTTCAGACTGCAACGTTTGGTAAAATTTTCAGTTTCTTCCTCTTTGGCTCTAGATGTGGGAACATATGTATCTTTGAGTAACAGTTGTGTTAATGTGTCTTCCTTGCACGCATATGGAAGTAGCCTCTAGCACATCTAAATGAGGCATGCACTGTCTTCACATCTAAAGAGTCCTGGCGTGCGTTGTGCCTCCTTTTCACTTTGGGGAGGGGCTAGATGCAGTAACTTATCCCCTCACCTCCGATGGCCTATCGTTCATGCCCCTCATACTACACCTGAAGGAATTTCACTAAGGTAGATGGTGCCTGAGGGTTTTTTGTGGTTGACGATTTTCTCACTCTCTAGTCTGCAGATAAAGGTGCTCCCAACCCAAAGTAAGGCAGTCAGAATCCACCAGCAAGAGAAAGTAATCTCCTGTGTGATTTACAGCCTCTGAGAAGGGCCAGCTAGGAGTCCTTTCCAACTCGATGGCAGCAACAGTGGGTGAATGAGGGAGCCTGTAACTATCACACCCCTCTGTGGACGATCCCCGCGACTGTATCCTCACTAGGTAAAATCAACACAATGTCATCAGTGTAACGGATTAGTGTGGCATCTTGTGAAAGGGAGAGGCAACGAAGGGGCCAGCAAGCTGAAGAGCTGTAGAGGACCAAAGAATGTAAAGGACTGCATCCTTAAATATGGCCTGGCTCGCAGAAGGTGTTTTCAGAAAGAAGACTGCAACCAGATCTCACAAGGCGCTCTGAGAAGGAAGACTGCAAGCGGTTCTCATACATCTTTAGACACTGACTTTCATTATTATTCCTGCTCTTGATAAGGTTGTTGCAAGATGGGAGAAAGCACAGTTTATGAATACAAAGACATCTTGGTTGAAAGTATCTAGCTATGTACCCAGCCCTATGGTAATGTTAATGTTTCTACTTTTACCCGGAGACCTGGGCTCTATGATGTAACCCTCAAAGTTTCTATTTCCCTGTGAACCATCTCTTTGTTTCCAAAAGGTATAAATAAAGACAGCGCAGCTGCCTCAGCCAGTCCAGTCCTGTCCTGTATAGCTGCAGCAGTCCTGTTTTGTCTCTGTATATTGTTTGTCTTGTGTCTATATTTATTAATTTCTTCCAGGCAATTACTTCTCTCAGAGAAAGAAGGTACTGGTTCCAAGTGGTCCCCTGCAAGAGTGACACAGTGCTAGGCTGTGGGTACACGTGTGAGGAGGGAGTGTGGTGAGAAGAAAGGTTTTTGGTCTTGCCAACTAAAGGCAGGCTACACGGGACGGTTCTCCAAAATGGAGAACTCCTTCAGCCACATCTGGACCACATCTGGTACGGCGTTTACAGTCACCTTCACCCTCTGATTAAATTTTCAGTAAATCAGCTGTCATTCTCCCAGGTACCTTTGTTTTCTGGGGTTGTGTGGAGATGCGGTGGGAATCACACCTCTACATTCTTAAAGTCCCGGATGGTGGCCTTGGCCTGCAATTCCTGCCGGACATCAGTATCTAGGTTTACTGTGTTTGGAGGTGATCTTAATCCAATCTACTTGACTTTTCCTACCTTAATTTGCTTTACGCTATATTTCAGAAATCCAGTGTGTGAGCCCTGTGAACTGCTAAAACTCCATCAATAGCTTGATTTCTAGAAGCCCACAAGGACCCCTAAGCACGACTACCCAAGGAGACTCACCTTCCCCTTCGTCCATGGGGCTGAGGGTTTGTACGCAGACTCAAGTATGGGAATTCACTGTTCAGAATGATGTTCATCTGCTGCAGAATTCTTCCTCTTGACAGCCTCTGAATCAGTAGCTCAAGTCTCGGTCCCTTCATGAGGCGGCCTGCCTTAATGTAGGCCACTTCATAATCTGGGCGTCAAGGAACCAACCAAATAGACTGATCTGATTCTTTTCATTTCTCATTAAGAATCTGTACTTAATGGGCCAACTCAGTACCTTCACACCAAATTATGTGTTCCTTGCACCATTATCCCGTATCGTTAGCAGCCATCCCCATACATACGCTCCAGGTATCTGTACATCTCACAGAAAATTTATTACGGCTTTGTTCACAACAGCAAGGAGTTGGAAACAACCCAAGTGCCCATCAACTAACAAATGGCTAGAAAAGGTGTGGTATATTCACACAATGGAAGACGATGCAACACTGAAAAACAAGCACTCATGCAATATTATTCAAAATGAGTGACCCTGGAAGACATTATGCTGAGTGAAAAATCTCAGTCACAAAAGGACAAATATTGCACAGGGCCACTGCTGTAAAACGGGACTGACATCAGGGTTGAGGGAAGACAGAAAAGGAGGGGAGGAATGATGTATACTGCATTGAAACAGATGAGGGAGAGAACTATTTAGAAAGGATATAGGATTAGATATTATTGTCATGACAGGAGTCTAGAATGAAGGCTGCATAGTGGATTCAACTTGGTGGGAGGGATTTTACTTTTCAAAGAGAAGAGCTAATGGGGGAGGGGTGGGTAAGGAGAAAAGTGCAACAGTGAATGAATGGAAATCCAAAGTCTCAGTAAACTTTCACTAATATTAATAAAATAACCTTAAAAAAAAAAGAAAAGCCATTTTTTTGGAGTGAAGCATGTGTCTTCCTGGATCATGATTTCTGTAGTTCACATTTTGGGGTTTGCTGTCATTCTACTGTCAACAATTTCATCTTGCTTGGGTTCACAATCAACACCTTTGGTACCAGTAGACAGGAGATGTACTGAATGGGGAAATTATGCTGTAAGAGACCTTTCCACAGTACTGAGGAGCAATGGTGTCAGTTTAAAGACTAAGGTGGACCTGACTTAGGCTATGGTCAGTTGGTATTTTATCTGAGAGCTGGATAATGGATAAAGATGACAGAAGAACAATCAACGCCTTTGAGTTGTGTTGGAGAAGAGTACTATCTAATGGACTCCCAAAAGAACAAATACAAATGTCTTGAAGAATGATTCACTGTTGGTGGGAGTGTAAAATGGTGCAACCCCTGTGGAAAGCAGTATGGCGCTTTCTCAAAAAGTTGCAAATAGAGATACCATTTGACCCAGCAATTCCACTACTGGGAATATACCCTGAAGAGACCATAGCTGACATCCAAGCAGATATATGCACACCCATGTTTATTGCAGCTTTGTTCACAATAGCAAGGAGTTGGAAACAACCTAAGTGCCCATCAACAAACGAATGGCTAGAGAAGCTGTGGTATATTCGCACAATGGAATACTATGCTGCATTAAAAAACAAGGAACTCATGCAATATTATTCAAAATGGTTGACTTTGGAGAACATTGTGCTGAGTGAAATATCCCAGTCACAAAAGGACAAATATTACATGATGCCACTGTTGTAGAATGGGACTGTCCTTGGGGTTGGGGAGAGACTGAGTAAGATGGGTTCAATAATGTATACTGCACTGAAACAGAGGAGGGAGAGAACCGTCTAAAAGAGAGATGTAACTGGGTATCTCTGTCATCACAGGAGACTAGAGCGAGGGCTGCATGGTGGAGGGGACCTGGGGGAGTGTTTGTAAAACAATGAAAGAATCTTTTCTTTTACTTTTCCATAATTTTTGGACTCATGTACTTATAACTTGTTAGTCAAATTTGTGTCTTCTAGTTTGCAACACCCCCATGGTACATCTTGAAGGATATGTACATGTACAGCCAAGCACAATCAATAAGAGTGCATCTGAATTCCAAAATCAATCTCCATAATAGTCTATGTGTTTCCTACTGCCAAAGGGGCCCTTTAGAGTAGTAAGAGAAGATCTTCACCCTGAAACCCACAGTGTCCCTTTTCAGCAGGAAGTAGCTAAGAGAATACGCCGTCCCCTTTTCCTTATGACTCAGGGTGAAGTCTCTCTCAGGGAGGAGTGATAGGGAATGGCAAAGGATACACTGACAAAGAAGATTAATCAGAACTGGCTTTGACAAGCACTGTGGCATTTGGACAAGAACAAACTGGGAGGAGGGTGGAGAGAGTGGTGCAGCAATGAATGAGTGGAAGCCCAGAATCTCTGTAAATGTTTATGAAAATTAATAAAATATAATTATAGAAAAAAAATGTCTTGAAGACATTTACAAAGACAAAGACAAATACAAATACAAATGTCTTGAAGAAGGTCGAGTGCTCCTTAGAGACAAAAACAGTGAAGCTTTGTCTCACATGTTGTTGAACCACCTGCCAGTGGGTTTTTTTGTTGTTGTAGTTTTGGTTTTTTGCCAGTGGGTTTTTAAAGGCAGTAAATCACAAAGGAGTTGACTGCCTATCATTCTCCCACAGAGCTGCAGGTGGATTTGAACCATGCGCCTTTGGGTTGGCAGCCCTACTCCTTACCACTAAGTCATCAAAGGGTGGGGGGTGCATGCTTCAAAATGTCAGCAAAGGAAAAGAGGTGGACTGACACAGCGACTGCAGTGATGAGCTCAAGTATGTCAGAGATGATGAAGATGGCACAAGACAGGGACACGTTCCAGACTGGCTTATGACTTGTACTCGATTCAGTGGCACCTAAAGTGTCTAGGAGCAGAAACTGATGCTGGCAATAGTTCATGAAAATGTTAAGTGTTTTTTTAACGCATCTGCCTCAGGAAGTTGTAAAGAAAGACTCATGAAGTTCACCTGAGATCATCTCATCAGATGGCGTGTTCCAGCTTCACTGTTGTCCTGTGTGTTCCCGTCCTAATATTCTCGTGGTCCCATTTATTCCAAATACGTGTCCTCACTTTCATTTTAGACATCACTAAATAGTGTATGTTTACCACCTAGTTGGTTTTGGAACCCAGAGATGCAAATCAAAACATTATCATCCCACCCTAGCAAAAACACTGTGGAATAACTTGACAGACAGCAAATGCCAGCTCACAGGTATGCAGTGATTAGAATTCACAAACTACTAGTTGTTGTTAGGTTCCACTGGGTCAAGTATGATTCTAGTGACCCTTTGAACAATGGGTCAACCATGTCCTACTCAGTGGCATCTTCCTCATCTGACATACTGTGCCCGTGGCTGCAGTCTTGTGTCTGTCAGTCTGTCTCCTTGAGGATCTTCCTCTCTTTTGCTGACCGTCCACCTTCACCACCATACTGTGAGTGGCAATGTAAAATGATGCAACTATTATAGAAGGTAGTTTGCTGGTTTCTCAGAAAGAAAACAGAAGTACCCTTTGATCCAACAATCCCACTACCAGAAATACACCCGGAAGAAGAGCTGGGACGCAAAGTGACATACACCTCTGTTTATTGCAGTATTATTTACAATAGGAAAAAAATAGGGACAACTCAGGTGTCCATCAACAGAAGAAAGGCTAAACAAAGTAGAAAATATTTACACGATAGAGTGTTCTAGGTCACTAAGAATTTATTAAATACTGTACAACATAGATGAATCCAGAAAATTATGCTGGTATTCATTTAAAAAGAACAATTATGGTAGAAGACTGAATACAAAAAGCTAAGGAAAATTTACACACACAATCAATCTTGAAGAGTTAACAGGCATGAAAAGGGAGGTAGAGGGGAGCAAACGTTAATAAATAAGTTTAATAGAGGGCAACAGAATATAATTGATTAGACAATGTAATAAATTAATCAGTTGTAATTATTGTTATAAAACAAAGGGTGTATGAATGATTGAGGGAAAGACCATTATCTGAACTTTAGTTCGAGTAAGTTTAAATACACACCTAAAAGGGAGCTCTGACGGCTTAGTGCTAAGGAGTTGCACTGCCAACCACAAGGCCCGCGGTTTGAATCCACTGTCTGCTCAGCAGGAAGAAACCATCTGTCTCCTCCCATGTGATTTACTGCCTTGGAAAACCCCCTGGAGGGTCAGCTATGGGTCAGTTTCAACTCCACAGTCCATGACACCTATATACAGGATATAAATATATACACAGACACATGCCAAAAAAAGTCCAATGTAGCTTATCATTTTGACCAAAACTTTAGCTAATCATCAAAAGTTTCGAGCATGCTCTTCCCTTTTGTTTAACTATATTATGACCTTGAGTGTGTATTATTGACAGATTCTATGGGCAGAATCTTGCATGAAGAATAATGTGAGAGCAAGATTGGAGACTTAGCCTGCGTTACGCAGAGAACACAGCTTTGCCTGCAGAAGGTGACTAACACTTCCCATGGTACTTCAACAACTACAGCCGTAATTATGGGTTGCTGTTGTTGTTATGTGCCATCGAGTCGCCTGCAACTCATAGCGACCCTCTGTACAACAGCCCTAAACTCTGCCCTATCCTGCGCCAATCTCACCAAACCCAACACACCTACCCCAATTAAACCCAGTCACTGAATCAATCCATCTCGAGGATCTTCCTCTCTTGCGCTGTCCCTCCACCCTCCCAAGCATGACATCCCTCTCCAAGGATTGGTCCCTCCTTGCAACATGTCCAAAGTATGTCAGACGAAGCTTCAGAATCCTTGCCTCCGACTGGCTTCATCCTCTCCAGGACAAACCTGTCTGTTTTCCTAGCAGTCCATGGTATATTCAATAATCTTCTCCAGCACCACAGGTCAAAGGCATCAATTCTTCTCTCATCCCTAGTCATTGTCCAGCTCTCTGATGCATATGGGTTACACTGGTAAAACAGAAGGCTCCAACAGACGATGGAATACCAATTCACATGATCCAACAAATGCAGCTCTGGACGTGCTCATCAGTCTGTGCCAGAAAATTCAGAAGACAGCTACCTAGCCAGATTACTTAAGAGATACATGTTGGTTACCATCCCCAAGAAAGGTGATCCCACAGGATGTAGGAATTACTAAAGAATTTCATTAGCATTGCAAGTAAAGTCTTGCTGAAGAACATCCAGAAAAGGATGGAACTGTACAGTGACAGAACTGAATTTAGAAGAGGCCATAATGCTGGGGATATCAATGCTTATGTCAGATGCACCTTTGCCGAAAGCACAGAATACCAGGAGGATGGTTTTCTGTATTTTCTAGATTACGCAGGTATCTGACTGTATGGATGATAAGCTAGGGCTAACATTGAGAAAAGAATGGGAATCCCAGAACACTTACTCATGCATAGTCAAATGTACTCATGCGACACCCGTATCTAGACCAGGAGCTGCTGTCTGATTAATTAGATCAAGGTTCACAGCATGGCTTAAAATCTAGAAAGTACATCAAGATCGTTTGAAGACTAAGATGCCTCTGATTCAAGGTAGAATTTTTAAAATTGTTTCCTGTAAACATTCTGAACACTAAAGATGACAGAACAGTTGATGACTTTGAGCTGTTGTGCTTCAGATGAGTACTGAATATGCCATGGTGGCCAGAATTCTTACCACTGGACCAACAGGCAACATCATGACAGAGGAGAAAAGACTGAAGTTGTCAACAATTTCATCTTACTTGGATCCACAATCAACATCCTTGGTACCAGCACTCAGGATATCAGGAGACATACTACACTGGCAAGGTCTGCAGTCAGGGACCTCTCCAAATTATTGAGGAGCAATGATGTCAGTTTAAGGACTAAGGTGTGCCTGATTCAGGCCATGGTCTTTTCAATTATTTGTTTTGCATCTGAGAACTGGGCAATGAATAAGGATGACAGAATTGGTTCCTCTGAACTGTGGTGTTGGAAAAGAGTGCTGGATATCCCATGGACAGCAAAAGAACAAATAAATACATCTTAAAAGAGGGTGGTGCAGCCAGAATGCTCCCTGGAGGCAAAGATGAAAAGCTCTGTCTCATATATTTCAGGCATGTTTCCAGGAAAGGCTATTCCTTAAGACAGGGATGTCGTGCCTGAAAAGGTGGAGTGTCAGTGAAGACAGGAAGACCCGCAACTATATAGATTGACAGGGACTACTACAGTAAGCTTGAGTGTTCTGAAAGTGTGAGGACAGCACAGAGTAGGACAGAGCTCAGATCTGTACCTAAAATAAATAAAAAGGAGAGCACTGGTGGCTTAGTGGTAAGGAGTCAGTTACACTGTCAACTCAAAGGTTCAAATCCACCATCTATCTGCTCCACAGGAGAAAGAAGGGCAGTCTACTCCTGTGTGATTTACAGCCTCTGGAAACTCACCAGAGGATCAGCTATGAGTCAGTACTGACTTGATGGTATAATAGTAAACAAAGGGAGCTCTTAAGGAGTTGCACCATCAGCCCAATGGCACATACCTAGAATCCACCAACTGCTCCCCTGTAGGACGGGCAGTTTCCTCACAGGTGATTTACAGCCTCCGAAAACCATCTGGAGGGTCAGCCATGAGTTGGTTCCAACTTGAGAGCAAAGAACAATTTTAAAACTGAAATCTCAAGAGGAATGGCGGATTAGTGCCACCATGATGGAGCTGGAGAATGCAGAGGTGGCATCACAAGAAAACAGATGGGACACTGGAGAATGACAACTGATTATTACAAACTTAACCAGACGGTGAAGCCAAGCGCAGCTGTTCCAGATGTGTACGTCTCCAGAGAGCCAGCAGGCAGCTATTTATGTGGCCTTTCTGCAGGACCAGCAGCAGCAGATGGCTTTCAGCTGGTGAGGCCAACATGACACTTTCACAACCTTCCCTCAGAGGTGTACTTGAAGGCCAGCACTGTCATAATTCAGTCAGCAGGGACCTGAACCCTTCTCCTTCCCACAAGACTTCACACTAGTCCATTACATTGATGACATCATGCTGTCTGGATCTAATAAGGTTGAAGTATCAAGAATTCCAAATTTTTAGGAAAGTTAGGGGTGGAAAATGAACCTAAGAAAAATCCATGCACCTTCCACCTCAGTTAACACTTCTAGTTTAGTAAAGCAGGCCAGGTCACATATTCCATCTAAAGTTATGGATAAATTACGGAATCTGGTCCCACCCAAGAAGGCACATTACTTGCTGGGCCTCTTTAGATTTTAGGTATGCTATAGTCTACTTGATTGTGCTTATGCAAAACCTATACCTGGACCAGGAAGCAGTCCTCAGAACAGAGCAGGGAAACACTGCATGGTTCAAAATCAGGAGAGAAGTGCATCAGGGATGCATCCTGTCTCCATCTCTTTTCAATCTATATGCAGAATATTTGGGAAGCGGGGCTTTATGAGGAGGAATGTGGCATCAGGATTGGAGATAGACTCATCAACAACCTATGTTATACAGATGATACAATTTTGCTTGCTGAAATTGAAGATGACCTGACGTGCTTGCTGCAAAAAGTCAAGTGCTGTAGTCGTCAATATGGATTGAAGCTTAACATCAAGAAGACAAAGATTCTCACCACTGGGACAATGGGCAGCACCACGATAAATGGAAAAGAGATTAAGGTTGTTAACAATTACAGCTTGCTTGGCTCCACAATCAACCCTCATAACACCATCCATCAGGAAATCAAAAGATTAATTGCTTCAGAAAAATCTGCTGTCAGGGACTGCTCCAGAGTGCTGAAATGCAACAATGTTAGTCTAGAGACTAAGGTGTGTCTAATCAGGTCATGGTCTTCTCAATTGTTTGCTATGTACCAGAGAGCTGGACAATGACTAAGGATGACAGAACAACAGATAGATGCCTTCGAACTGTGGTGCTGGAGAAGAGACTTGAACATACCATGGACCACCAAGAGAACAAATAGGTCTGTCTTGGAGACAGTGAAACCAGGTTTCTCCTTGGAGGCTAGGATTTTGAAGCTTTGTCTCACATACTTTGGGCACATGGCTAGGAGAGACTGATCCTTAGAGAAGGAACTCATGCTTGGAAGGGTGGAGGGACAGAGCAGGAGAGCAAGATCCCGGATGAGATGGATTGATACAGGGCAGGGCAATGGAGGTTGGTGTGTCAGAATTAGCGAGCCTGGCTCAGGACAGGGCAGGGTTCAAAGCTTCTGTACGTAGTCGCTATGGGTCACAGGCAACTCGACAGCACCTAACAACAATGGCCTACTTATCAAGTGACTATTTCTGAGCTGATGGAGCTGTTGCTACAGCCTCCCTCTGCTTATGGTTACAGGAAGTTGAACTACCCTTTCTCACATCATGTACAAAGACAAGCTCAAAATGAGTCAACATCCTGAATGTCAGAGCAAACACTGGAAAGCTCTTAGAATAAAAAACTAAGGTAATTCTGTGGTCCTGTTTCTTAAGAAGGGATACCAATTATAACCAAAAATGAATAGATAATACACAGAATGGGATGACACATTAGAAAAATCATACCTCTAATGAAGGTCAGACCTATCAGGAGTTCTGGGGGGGTCTAGTGGTAAGAAGCTGCACTGCAATCTCAAAGGCACATGGTTCAAATCCACTAGCTGCTCCATGGGAAATGTGTGAGTAATGGGTAATCTCCTCCTGTGTGATAACTGCCTCTGAGAACCCACTGGATAATCAGTTATGGGTCAGTTCCAACTCAATAGTATACAACAATGAAGGACATACACCCAGAATAAATGTGGAAATGTTACAGTTCTTCTGGGTAAAGCTTCCCATGGACAACAGGTGCACATAAGGTTTCAAAATTTGGATGTCTCTTCAGATGTCTGCTGAGATGTGACTTCTGGATAAAGCCTCGCCCACACACTTTACAAACATAAGGCTTCTCTCCTGAGTGTGTCCTCTGGTGTGTGATGAGATGTGACTTCTGGGTAAAGTTCTGCCCACACTGCATGCAAACATAAGGCTTCTCCCCTGAATGTCTCCTCTGGTGTGTGATGAGAGTAGACATCTGGGCAAACCTTTGACCACACTCCTTGCAAACATAAGGCTTTTCTCCTGAGTGTCTCCTCTGATGTGTAGTGAGACTTGACTTATGAGTAAAGCTTTGCCCACACTCTTTGCAAGTATAAGGCTTCTCCCCAGAGTGTCTCCACTGGTGTGTGACGAGATAGGACTTCCGGGTAAAACTATGCCCACACTCCTTGCAAATATAACCCTTCTCCCCCGAATGTCTCCTTTGGTGTGTGATGAGAGTTGACTTTGTGGTAAAGCTCTGCCCACACTCCTGACAAATATACGGCTTCTCTCCTGAGTGTGTCCTCTGGTGTGTGATAAGCTTTGACTTCAGGGTAAAGCCTCGTCCACACTCCTTGCAAACATAAGGCTTCTCCCCTGAGTGTCTACTCTGGTGTGTGAGGAGGGTAGACTTCCTTGTAAAGCCTCGCTCACATTCCATGCAAATATAAGGCTTCTCTCCTGAATGTGTCCTCTGGTGTGTGATGAGATTTGATAATTGGCTAAACCCATGCCCACACTCCTTGCAAACATAAGGCCTCTCCCCTGAGTGTGTCCTCTGGTGTGTGATCAGAGTTGACAACTGGGTAAAGCCTCGCCCACACTCCTTACAAACGTAAGGCTTCTCCCCTGAGTGTCTCCTCTGGTGTCGGGTGAGATGGGATAATTTGGTAAAGCCTTGCCCACACTCCTTGCAAACATAGGGCCTCTCCTGGAAAAGAAGCCTCAGGTTTGTGGTAAAGTTGAATTTCAGGCCACAGCCTGGGAATGCCTCTCGATACATGACTGCTCCAAATCTTGAGGTTTGTAATTCCTTCCAACTTCGGTTTATTTCCAAAGAGTTCATCCTTGGTTCCAAGGTAGGCTGCAGTCCTACTCCCGAGTCTTCTCTGGGGCTTGCAAACTGTCTTTCAGGTGGGCTGGCAAATACCCTTGAAGCCTCTCTCACTCCTGTTTGCCTACACAAAGGTTTGGAGACAACTTCTCTCTCCTGGCCCTCTATCTTTGCACTCCAGCAAGGCTCAGGAGAATCCTGCGCCTCTTGCAGCTTCTGAGGCCCCAAGCTGGACTCTCCTTGGTGGACAAGATGATCTGTACATAAGTCTGGGAAGATCTGTAGCACATGTTGGCTGAGGAATTGTTGACAGTAGAAAGCCAGAAGGCAAGAGGAACAAGAGTAGATTTCGGGCTTTGTTTCTGCTGAAGAAAGAAAGTTTTCCATCAGAGGGGCTATAACTGGGTCTGCCTGAGAAGTTTTCCTCCTCTTAGAGCAATGCTAGTGTCCCTGAGAGGCATAGACATTTACGTGCTTGACTAGAAGCCAAAAGGCTGCCAGTTTTAAGTGGGATCTGGTGGCCTACTTCAAAAAGGTCAAAGCCTTCACTATCCTACTATGCACATGTGGGATCCCATGAGTCGATATGGACCTGAAGGCAAGTAAAACAATCTTATTGCCACACACGGAGCAATTTCTATAGCACAAATTATTTCCCACCAACGTCTCATTTACAGCCCAGTCTTACAAGTTACACTTTCCACTGCAATCTGGAATTCCTGACACGCAGACTTTACAGCATTTGGCTGCTAATGGAAAGTTTGTAGTGCAAATCTCTCAGCCTCACAATAGGAGAAATCTGATTCCATGCAGATGTACAGCCTTCTAATCTGTATGGGACATTTATGCTGTCCCACAGGGTAGCTATGAGAAATAAACCCAGTGAAAGTAGGTACTGCAATCCAGGTAATTCACACCAAGAACTTCTCCAGTGAAGTCAGTGAGACTAGGAACTTTCTAAGTAAGCTTCGATACTGCTTCTGCCTGCTAAACAGGACCTATTAAAGTGAGCCGTTTCCTTTTACTAAAACCTAAGTCACAAACAGACGAACACAGTGAACCCCTAAGATTTAGTGATTACATAGAAATTCCAATTCTACAAGCTATGTGACTATACCCTTTGTTACTTCTCTACCAAGGGACAGAGGGAAAGAAAATCAATCTGCCCAACATGCAATTATAGAGGACAATTTTTAAGTCTGAAAATAATAGTAACTGAATCTACATGAATGGTGCAACGGTCAAGATCAACCTAAAGCTGATTCTCATGACATGGACATCAGTGAGACACCCTACCCACCCTCCCTCTTATTTGCGAGCTGTGACACCACCCATCATCCCATGGTAGTCTTTTATGCTCTTCCACGTTCAATAAATCACTGTAAGACCACACAGTACTCACACACTGTCCTGAGAGTAAAGTGGTTTATTAGGAAGGAAAAGGGCACAACTCGGGACCAGGATCCACAGATTACAATTAAGGGTCACAAGTAGGAAGGTCTCCCCTCTTCAGTGCACTCAGTTCTCTCAGCTCCTCCAAAAACGTGAAGGTTAAAAATGTAGATAGAACCGGGTGATACAAATGCACTATTTTCAAGTAAAAGAGTGCAGGCTGCTTTCACCACCCAGGAATTTAGGTACATAGAAAAAGAATGTGCTAAAAAGCTGATTGAGGCTCCCAGTAACACTCAATGACAAAGAAGTACCCTACGAGGATTCCAAGGCTGTAAACCTTTATTTACAGAAGCAGACTCTGACTTCTTCCTCCTGTGGTCTGGCCGAGCGGCTGGAAAGCCCAGCTTTTCTGCCAGCAGCCAAGTGAACCATCACTGGATCCCCAGGGCTCCTCTGGCACATGGTAGGGACCTAATACCTATAAAGGGAGTTCATGAAGCAGAAAGAGCAGATACCTACCCAAGAACAGCAGATTCTTATACATCTCCAGCATCACTTCTCTGTAGAGATTCTTCTGCTCAGAGCTCAGTGTGTCCCATTCTGCCTCTGTGAAGTTCACACTGACATCTTCAAATGTAATAGCTTCCTAGAAAAAGTCACAGCAATTCAACCATCAATTTTTACAATAAGCCGAGTTTTCCACGGTCCAGAAGAGTCTGCATCTGAGACGTTCCATCACTCTTTTTCGGAGAACACCGTTCTACAGATTAAATTCTTCGGTTTAAGACCATAACTGGATCTATGATAAAGTCTGAGGGGAGCGATAGTTAATGATCAAAACCTCCCTGCTCTCATGCACCTGTGACTTGATTGGTGAAATGACTTGTGAAACACTTAGTAAGCCCTGTGTGAGAGTGCACTGAAGATTCCACGGACTGCCAAAATAACAAACAGATAGGTCTTGGAAAGGTGCAGCTAGAGTGCTCCTTGAAGCCAACGATGATAAAGCTTCTTCGTCTCATATATTTTAGACATGTTACTAGAAGAGGCATGTCCCCTGGAGAGACACATCATGCCTGAAAAGGCAGAGGGGCAGCGAAAGAGAAGGAGACTCTCAACCAGATGGTCTGACACAGTGACTGCAATAATGGGCTCAAGTAAGTCAGACACTGTGAGGATGGCACAGGATAGGACAGGGTTCCCATCTGCTGTTCGTAGGGCTGCTATGAGACATAATCTACTTGACAGCACCTAATAAAAAGAACATGAAAGCAGTAAGAAATGTTTAAAAAAGGTGACTCTGGGATTCATAGGGAGGAACTGAAAGTTGGCAGGGCAAAGGTTAGGAGAGGAAAGAACAGTGTGTAAAGCAAACAGGCACAAACTTCCTCAGGAAGGGAAGAATTAAAGAAGATGGAAGGAAACATCAAGTAAAAAGTAAAGTACGCATGCAGAGCTGGTGGTGTGTGGATCAAGTATTCTGAAGGGTTTATTTAAGTCAGTATGATCTGTAAAATCTTTGTCGTGTAATCACCTTTTCTAAGTCCTTTACACTTGATTCATGTAGAGTATAATCTACCTAAGCAAAAACAGTAGCAGAGAGAAAAATATTGTAGCAATAGGACATTTACACATAGTAGCATCAACAGAGTTGGTGTCAAGCAGTGCAGTAAGTCATGGTGTCACACCCTGTCCCTCCAATTGTACACAGGGCCAGCCAGGTGGAAACCTACCCCCACTGCTGGACCACTCCCTCATGGAGCCAGGCCAACATGTGCTGCTCCCCCCAGCCCTGACTTCCAAAGGGGCCCTGGTAGTGTATTAGACTATAGACTAAGTGTTGAGCTTCTAACTGAAGGGTCAGCAGGTCAAACCTACCAGTTGCTCTGCAGGGGGGGGAAAATGACTCAGTGGCTGCCATAAATATTTACAGCCTCACTTAACACTCCGGGGCAATACTGCTCCATCCTGTAGAGTTGGTTATGAGTCACAGCCTACCTGGCAGCAGTGGTCTGAACTGACAAGTACTTTATGAAAGGAGCTGGCACGGGCTTTGGCCATCTTTTATGGCTTCATTTTTCTTATTTTGTTTCTTTGCCTAGCAAATAACACACACTTAAACTATATAAATGTAATCTTGCAAATACAGAAATGGTACGTACATTTTGTCCAGCTTACCCTATTAAATAAATTAGAATGAACAAGTCTTTTCTTGAACTCTAAGCCAATGGTTAGAGGAGGTCAGGAAGGATTAGCTGGGTCCCCAGTCTCTGAGGGCATGAAACTCCAGGGACGCTTCTGAAGCATTTGAACAAACTAAGTGAAGGCATTTTAAGTAAAAACAAATTAAGATGCTATCTTACTGGGCATTCAGTGCCATCAATTCAGAGCGACCCTGTGAACAATAGATCCTATAATGGAACCCTGCCCTATCCTGTGCCACCTCATCCCATCTGTTACCTTTGAGGTCACTGTTACAGTCACTGTCAATCCATCTCACCGAAGAAATTCTTCTCCTTTGCCGACCCTCCACCTTTCCAAGCATGTCCTTTTCCAAGGACTGACCCCTCCTAACAACATGTCAAGAAATCGGTAATGAAGTTTCACTGTTCTTGCTTCTAGGAGCATGCTAGTCACACCTTCTCCAAGACATACCTGTTTGTTCTCTCTTATTATAGTTATCAGGAATTAGTAGACACTCATCATAAAATAACTGCACACAAGCAGTTTCTACTATACAGGAATTTAAAAAATCAGAACAATTATAGGGAGACACACCTGAAGTGAAAACAATAAAAGGCTCTGAACAAATATACACTTAAAAAACATTTATTCTGTTTTGTGGTGTATAGCCTAAAATAATTCCCACATCTGATTGGTGTTATACTGATAAGAGGTCAATAAGGATGTCAACACTCATTTGTTCTTATGCCACAAGTTGGGGGAAAAAATATACACCCTCTCTGCACCTCTCAATATGGTTAGGTTCCAGAGACCAAGCTGTGATGAAAATTGGTCCCAGGTGAAAATGGAGAACGAGAGTCTCAGATCCCAAAATGGACTATGACTAAATTATTACCTAACTAGCTAATTATACTGCCATGTAACTCCCTAACTGCTAGGAATCAAGGCCCTGTCAATTTGCACATAAACCTTAACCACCACAGGTAATGTTACCCTAACCTTTTACTGTGGTATTGATTACTGCCAGAATTGAGTGGATAAAGTGCAAAATATTCTAATAGCACATTTTTCCCTATCTTCCCAAAAGTGAAACATCTAACAAGATAGAGTCCAAGCATGAGAAGATTGTGTGTGTGTGCATGAGTGTATATATATGTATAAACACACACATACTCTCCCTCTTTCAGGTATTGTGTAAATTTATTCTTTATAACTACATAAAGCATTATGCAAAAGACAAATTTTGTTAAGTTTTACCAAAAAAGAGAATTTGATATAATCAAGGTTTTTATCTGACTAAAATTTCACAGGTTAATTTAGAAAACCTTAAATCACTTTAGTTTTATGAGCGGAACAACTTGGTGTGTGAAAAATAACAAAATTCTTCTTGAGTACTAACTTGAAAAGTTAACTTACTCTTTAGCTAATCCTCCTGGAAGACTAAGGATCAGGCACTAATTAACATTCTTTCTTTTTTAAATTTTTTAGGGTTAGGGCCAGGGTTAGGTTTTCTAATTAACATTCTTGAGACAAAAGTAAGCTTTGAAAACCTCTGGTTTAAATTTCTCATTTCCCAGTGGCTTGTAAGAAGATCCTGCCAACTGTGAAATGTTACTATTTCTTTCTTGTTTATACACAAAAGAGGTTTATTTAATGTTATGAATTACATGAAAGGTGTTTGAAATTTGAAATAATACTAGATTTTATGTCAGCAATGTTTGCCTGCCACTAAACAACCCAGAAACAATATTATGCCATAATTCTTACTATTTCAATAGCTAACTTGGTTGACACTTTTTCTGAGGCTGGCATCCTCAACTCTAACTGGTTTTTGTTGGGTTTTTTTTTCTTTTGTTATCCAGGTTTGTTAGAAACCTGGTTGTGGTTTGTTTGTTTGTTGTTTTTTTGTTTGGTTGGTTCTTTTTTAAAGATTTTAATGAAAGTTATAAAGAACTTGGATTCCCATTCATTCATTGTTGCACATTTTCCTCCCTGTCTCCCTTTCACCCCATAAACCTGTTTTAACTGGACTATTCACACTATTTACCCAACGTATATCTATTTTTTAATTATTATTACCATTCAACTGTTTACTCTGTGTGTATGTATAAACTTGTTTATTCATTTACTTTTCACTGCGATGTGATGGAAAGTTTACAGAGTAGATTGGTGGGGTTTTTAAAAAAAATCTTCGCCTTTATATTGGTTTGCATACACTGTGTTTCACACATTTCCCTCCAGAACAGACTGGTTTTCCCATCAACTTCTTCTCGCACTTTTTTCGTAACATCAATGACAATACGTACTAAATAATCCCACTTTCCCCATTTCAGATCAATTCTGTTTTCCATTAATTCTTTGATCCTACGGATCGCTGCCTTCAAGAACCTATCGCTGGGCTATTGCTGTTCTTTGGACATTACATGACAGGTTATTTTACGGAGTGGGGGCCTCGCTGATTGTTCACTTTATCGTTATGGTGGTGGTAGTGGTGGGTGCTGTCGAGTACGACTCACAGCGACCCTAAGAACAACCGATCCTGTCCGGTCCCGTCCCCACCCCCTCGGACACGCAAGTCCACCTTACAGCCTGTTTCCTGGAGGAAATCGCACACATCCCCCTGAACGACACCGGGACGCATGGCCGGGGTAACCACCTCTATTCGCTCTGGACCCGACTGATCTCCTGTCCTTCTAGAAAACCATTCCAGACCCGGCCCGGGGAGGACCGGGCCCCGCGGGCGCCGCCACCGGGAATTGGGGGCCGCGTCCCCCCGGAGCGCCGACCGCCGGGGCTCCGCCTCCCCCCGCCGTCACCTCGACTTCGCCTCGGGCCCTCACGCCCGAGTCGACCTTCCCCGAGCATCCTTTCCGCGCGGGGAGGGACAATCGAGGCCCCAGGACCCGCGATGTTCCCGCTCTTTGAAGGCCCCCCAACCGCCGCCATCAGACCCTGTCCGCTCGGGGTCCCCTTATTCCAACGCCGTCACAAACGCCCCTTCTCACCCACTAGGTTCACTTACCGGACAAGTGCCATTGTGGTCACAGTTGCTCTTCAAATACGAGTTCATCACCCTGGTAGCGGTTTCCGTGGGAACCGTGCTCAAGGCCGCCTCGGAGACGACAGCGCAGAACCGCCGACTTCGCAGCTTGGCGGAGCGACTTCCGGGCCCGCCCTCCGGCGCCTGCGCTGACGCACGAGCCACTTCCGGTGGCCGCGCGCGCCCCGCCCAGCTGGGTTTGCAACTGTGCCTTTTGTTCCTTGCAGGTTAGAGGGCATGGTCAGAGAGATGCATGACTTGAAAATTGCCAGGATCTGCAAAGATCCCATTTGCAGCTTCCATATTTCAGAAGGAGACGTGCTATCATGCCTCCGGCATTAATAACGTCCACTATCGAGGAACCTGGAGAGTTTCTATGTGTAGACCTTTCCATAACATCATTAAGTGACCACCCACTCATTCATAGCTAACCCTTCCAGGGGTTTTTCAGAGGCAGTAAATTACAGAGGAGAAAGTTGTCAATCTTTCTCCCACAGAGCAGCTGGTGGATTCGAATCGCTTGCCTTCGGGTTGGCAGCGCAACTCCCTAACATTCCCACCGAAGCTCCCACCTCTGAAGTTTACTGGAATTTTAAATAAGGGATGGAGTTGCATAGCGGTCTTGAAGTCCGTCTGCAATTATGTTGTGATCTGTGAACAGAAGAACCAATAGAGAAGTTTGTATTTTGAGCAAAAATATTTAGTAAATACACTGTTGCAACTAGTAGTAGAATAATTTTGCTGAGAGACTGGGGTTACTTGGCAAAATTATGGTAGCTGAAATTCGTGGATATTAATTTCTTTAGAGTTGATGTCATCCATAAACCAGCACAGTAATTTTTCAAATCCATCCGGATGAACATGTGTGCAGACAGTTGGACAAGCCACAGAATGGAGAAGTGGTTGTTCCAAGCCTTCAAGCCAAGTACCACTCACGGCGACCCTATGAACAACAGATCTGAATCCTGTCCGGTCCTATGTCATCTTTATCATCTCTGACACACTTGAGCGCATTGCTGCAGTCACTGTGTCAATCCTTCTTTTTTGCTGAACTTACACCCTTCCAAGCACAATGTCCCTCTCCAAGAGGGGACAGGAGGGTCTGTGATGTAAGCAGGGAGACAGGAGCTGTCTCTGGAGGGCGGAGCTGGGAGGAGCATTCCTGACTGGAACGGAGCTAACTGGACCAAGGTAGCCTGGAATGACTCAGCTTCAGGGATTGGCTGCCCCATTATATAAGGAGGCTGGGTTTCTAACTAGTTCACAGCTGGGGACAGGGTGACCTCATAAATTACTGAACTATTTGACAACATCCACGCTGATGCCATTGTGTGTAAATGGCCAGTTTCTGGAATATTCACGTTTTCTCTAGCAAACATTTTTGCATAAAGTACATCATTAGTGAAGTGACAGATTTTGTTTAAAGAGGTGATTAAAATTCATAAAGAAAATAATTTTATAGATAACAATGAGTGTGAACAAATAGGTTAGCAAAAAAAAAAAATCAACTTTTCTCCACAATTGAAATTTCAGTCCATCTTCCCCTTTAAATCTTCCCTATTCTATCTTGCAGAAGTCCAACTTTCATGACACCCTTTGTTCTTTTCTAGACCACTGTATACTTTTTCATCTTTTCATTCTTGTTAAGATTTCTCAAAGTGACTTTCTTGAATACTGCTTATTGCTTTCACATATCATTTCTCCAGTAAAGTCACATATACTTGAGGGCCAAGATGTGGCGCTCTGGTGACCTAGTGGTAAGAAGCTGTGCTGCAATCCCAAAGACACGTGGTTCAAATCCACAAGCTTCTCCGTGGGACAAGGATTGGCAATCTCCTCTTGTGCAACTGAACTGCCTCTGAAAATCCACTGGAAGGTCAGCTATGAGTCAGTTCTGACCCAAGAGCATAAAACAACTACTGCTGCCTATATACTTTAACAAAAGAAAAGCAAGCACCAGAGCAGACTATGGGGAAAAGCATGCACTTTCATATAGGTGAGAAAGAGTCAAAAGGAGTAGGATTCAAGGCCAGAAATATGCATGATTTCTGGGAAGCTGAGCTAGACACTGACACCCGATCAGTCTCAGAAGTGCACATAGGACAACTGCAGGAGGAAGGGATCTGACACAGTTGTGTGAGGAACTCGGGTGAATAAATGCCTCCGTGAATAGGATGTACAGTAGCTGAGTTTGCAACGTGGAGGTGGAGGAAGAAGTTCCTCAGGAAGACAGAGCACTGATGTGTACAGAGCACAGAGGCATGTGGGTGGATAGCTTCAGTTAACCAGCTTGATGGGAGACCCCACCACGCTGATGCATGGGGGGCCTGGAGAATATCTCTTCACCTGAATTAGGACACCAGATACAGTCTGAGTAACAGAAGTCTTTTTTTTCTGAAATATTATTTTGTAAACACTGAGGTGACCTCTTCAAGGACATTATATATAGTACACTGACCAAATGGCATTCACTTCCTAAATAACATGCCTCCCGAAACCCTATGAACTTGGATAAATGTCAATAGAGGGGCTTCAAGCCTTTTGTTCATAGGGTCACTATGAGTCGTGCTCAACTCGAAGGCAATCAACAACAAAAACCAAGGAGAGTGGTGGCCTAGAGGTACGAAATTGCACTGCAATCCCGAAGGCATGTGGTTCGAATCCACCAGCTGCTCCATAGGATACGGATGAGCAATCTCCTCCCATCTGGTTAACTGCCTCTGAAAACCCTCTGGAGGGCCAGCAATGGGTCTGTTCGGACTGGAAGGTACTCAACAACCACCATCAAGAGAGACACTTAGGGCAGTTGCTGAACTCATGTTTCCAAGTGGAAGCAAGGAACATCCTCATAGTAGGAAGGGATAAATTCCTCTGTTTGGTACCTATTAAACATGTGCGTTTCTGTCTATTGGCTGTAGATGCCTTCTAGTCAAGAGTCTATTGGTCCATCGAGTCAGCGGAACTACATCAGAACTCTCCTGTGCCTCCCATTGGCTGTCACGAACCCTGCTTCAGAACACGTGACAGTAACCATTGTCACGCTGTGGCCACTCCCTCCCCAGTGTCTCTTCTGAAAATTCTCGAGGTCTGGAGCTGCACTGACAAGCCAAGGCTGGCACACGTAACTACCTCAGGCTGGTGGTGGCTTCTGAGTGACATCTTCAAAACAATTCACCAAGTTTTCAAATTCACAAAGATTTTCACTGTTGAGTCTTTAACTCAACTCCCGACTCACTTTACCTTCCTGTTGGAACTGACTCACAGCTGAAGCTCCAGCGGGTTTTTAGAGGCTACAAATCTCACGAGGAGACTGGTAACTCCAGCAAAGTTTCTGGATACTATTATTTCTTCCTAAAGGTAATGGTCTCTACACCATCACAATTAGTAATTACATAAGAAAATTAATATTCAGCCTAGAGCATTATGCTGAGTGAACTAACTCAGGCTCATAAGGACAAATACTGCATAAGACCATTATTGTAAAAACAGAAGGGTAACTAGTAAGGTGTTTATGGATATCCAAAGAGGGAGGGGATGGGGACAGGGGAGCTGGGGGGAATCATGGGGTCTCAGAGTTGGGTGGGTAGAGGGAGGGAGTGAAGGAATTAGGAAAATATCCAGTGGGGATCTGAAAAGATGAGGTAATAGTGGGCATGGATCAATATTGATTAATTTTATAAGAAACGGGGAAACCCCAGTTTTTTTTTAAAAAAAGAAAATACTCAGGTTTTTTCTCAAGCCTATTACTGTTATTCAGGTCTTTCGTTCACAGAGTCGCTATAAGTCGTCTACAGCTCGACGGCACTTAACAACAACAACATTACTGTTAATAGCTCTGGTGGTTTATTGTTGTTTTGTGTTATTGAGCCAAGTATGCTCATAGTGACTGCTCAATAAACTTTCCTTTTAATAAATGTGTCTTTCACTAATAAATCTGATGCTGTTTGCTTTTTTGGTGCATCTGTTAGAGGCAGTCTTCTCCACAGAGAACTTGCGATGCTTGCAGGTCTATCAGTTCTGGTCATTCTGAACATCTAATAATAATGTTGTGTTGTTATTGTACACCATCGAGTCAGAACTGACTCATAACTGACCCTCCAGCGTTTTTTCAGAGTCAGTAAATCACATGGAAGGAAAGTGCCCATCTTTTTCCCATGGAGCAGCTGGTGGGTTCGAACCGCATACCTCTGCATGGGCAATGCAATTCCTTGCCATGAAGGATGTCTTAGAGAAAGTGCAGCCAGAGTGCTCCTTGGAAGCAAGGATGACAAAGCTTCATCACACACTTCATCACACATACTTTGGACACGCTAGGAAAGGCTGCTCCTTGGAGAGGGACATCAAGCTCGAGAAGTTGGAGGGTCCGTGAAAGAAAGGAAGACCTTCAACAAGATGAACTGACACAGTGGCTGTGGCAATGAGTATGTATGTCAGAGATTGTGAGGATGGCACAGGAAAGGACAGGGTTCAGATTTGTTGTTCATAGAGTCGCTATGAACTGGAAAGGAGGAGTGGGCAGGGGAAAAAGTGCAACAATGAATGAATGGAAATCCAAAATCTCTGTAAATTTTCATTAAAATTAATAATTATAGATTTTTTTAAAAATACATTGCTTATATGCAAAGTTCTAGCATCCCATTTAGGGAGATCTGGTGGCCCAGTGGTAAAAAGTTGTGCTGCAATCCCAAAGGCATGGAGTTCGAATCTATAAGCTCTGCAGGAGAATGGACCGTCTCCTCCTGTGCAATTTACTGCGTCTGAAAACCTGCAGGAGGCTCAGCTATGAGGGTTTTTTTCTTCTCAGCTCACAGCAACAACAGCCTCCCATTTGGCCATTTTTCTTGTTGTTGGTAAGAACCATCAAGTCCTATCACCTCAGAGCAACTCTGTGCAAAGCAGATCCGAATTTTGTCCCATTCATGACCTCTGTCCTGCTCAAACCCACGGTGGTAGCCACTGTGTTAATCCATTGCATTGGGGGTCTTTCTCTCTTTCATTAACCTTTTCCCTTTCCCAGCATGATGTCTCTCTCCAAAGACTGGTTCCTCCCAAAAATATACCCAAAGTGAGTGAGGCAGAGTTTCACCACTTCGCTTCTAAGGAGCACTTTAGTTGTGCTTCCCCCAAACAGATTTCATTTGTTCTTTTAACAGTTTGCAGTTTATTCAATACTCTGTCAACACCACAATTCAAAGACAGCAATTCTTATTGAGTCTCCCTTATACGTTGTTCAGCTTTCACTTGAATATGAAGAAGCAACTGAAAACATCATCATGACTTGTGTCACATGTGTCTTGTCTTTAAAATGACACCCTTGCTCTTCAGGAGTCTGGAGAGGTCGCTGACAGCCGACTGCCCCATGGAACACATCTTTTGATTTCTTCACTGCTACCTTGGGTGTTGGCTGTAGCTCCAAGTAAAATGAAATCATTAACAGTTTTAATCTGCACTGCAGTCCCGAAGGCATGGAGTTTGAGGCTACCAGCTGCTATGCTGGAGAAGGACAGACAGTCTCCTCACTGTCTCTGAAAACCCACCAGAGGGTCTGCTATAGGTCAGTTTAGACTCTACAGTACACAGCAAGCAAGCAACAACATCACAGTGTTGCCAGCTGATCCATTTGTAAGGCCTTCTGTTTTCTTGATGATGAAGTGTAATTCCTATTGAAGGCTGTGGTCTTTGGTTTTCTCACCTAGTTTTGTTTTGTTTTGTTTTTCTCACCTAGTTTTTAAGTCTTCTCTTTGTGCAAGCAAGGTTGTGTCATCTGCATAATGCAGGTTGTTGTTGAGTTTTATTCTTGCTAGTATGAGGAAAAACATCGGGCCCTTTGCTGGCAACATGGTTAAGGGTCATCATTTTGGTTTCTCCTGGGTGTTGAGAACAGCAGCTTTCTTGGGCACTTTCCTGACTAAGAGTAATTTAAATGCTTCCTGTGCTTACCTGAGCACCTGTAGACAGAGTCACCTGTTGTCGACCGAGGGTAAAGTATTAATAACAAGAAAGTATAAGTAAAGAGAAGTAAAGCAGGAGGCGAACAGTTCTTTAACAACTGAAGCTCCATCCCAGCTTCCCTGTGCCTTTATTGAAAATTGCCAAGGAGCAAATCACAAAGAGAATTCTATGCAAATGCAGCTAAGCTCTTTCTATTATTTTTTTATTAAATTTTATGTGTGTACCGTCATATCGGATCTGACTGGTACAGGAGGAGACTGCCCCTCCCTCTCCAGCAGAAGATCTGTCTGGTGGACTCGAACCGCGTACCTCTGGGATTGCAGTGCAGCTTCTTGCCACTAGGTCACCAGAGCTCCCTTAAGCTCTTTCTATTGAAAACCTTATGCTTGACTCAGAAGGGAGGGGTTAGCAAATACTAGAATCGTGTAAAACTTAAGGTTTCTATCCCTGTAAACATCTGAAGTCTGCCTAAGTGTTTCAGGGTGAATTCCAGCATGTGTCCATGCCTCCTTCATATCCTGATATAGCGTGATTTGGCTTCCCGCATTCAGCTGTGACTGAATAGATCTTCTTTTGCGCCTCATGATACATTCGTCCTCCCAGCCCAGATAAACCAGTGACTGATGAGGCTCCTCATGCAACAGGAAATTGGTCCCATTTAGGCTGGTCCAGTCTCCAGACGGATGCAGTAACTTGTCCACTTCTGTGGGGTGACCTGTATCCAACACCAGTGGATGTGAGACCTTGAAGCCGTTGAAGAGCCCTTCCAGTTGGTTCTGGCAACAACTTTGGAGATAAATGTCTGGAGGTGACATCTCTTGTATTGTGGTTGGATGTTCCCTAGAGCTCCCAGTCCGGCAAACAGGGCAAGTGACCCCAGTCTAACTTACCTCATTGCCAGTGAGTCAGGACAAACTCCTGGTTGACCCTCCAAAGGGGTTTTCAGGAGCTGTCAATTGCATGGAAGCTCCTCCATTTTTCTCTAGTAGCCTATGTGGTGGATCTGAGCCACCTGCCTTTGGGTTGGCTGTTCAACTCCTTACCTGGTGGAAGCTCAATTTATTAACCTGAAAAACTCGGGAAGTATTTAACACTGTTTCCATCCAGAAAGTGTCTGAGAACCTAATGTTTGTCAGAGGCTGAGTTCTTATTATGTATGCATTCAGGATCGTGAGGGAGACACCCAGGGTGTTGGTATGGCATGAGACAGTTATAGGAGTCTCTAAATTATCATACTTCAATGCTATGTCTGTTTCTGGCTATTTTGTTATCAATAAGGGCACCGTGGTGGCCACTTTTCAGATTAGTCTAGTGGACAGATACCCTTTTAACTCTGCTATTAATTATTTGCCATCAGTTCTGAACCAACTCATAGTTGGCCTCCAGCAGGTTTTCAGAGGCTGTTAACTGCATGGAAGGAGAATGCCTATGTTTCTCCAGAGGAGTAGCTGCTTGATTCGAACTCCCTGCCTTTGGGTTGACTGTGCAACTCCTTACCTACGAGGCCACCAGCCTTCCCTTCTGCTTGGACTTGTGCTGTGTGGCATCTGCTTCTGGTTCTCTGGTAGGAGGAGTGAATAGACTACCACAAGAGAAACAGCTAAGTCCATGTCCAAGGTTGGGA
Source organism: Elephantulus edwardii (assembly GCF_000299155.1). Classification (NCBI taxonomy): domain Eukaryota; kingdom Metazoa; phylum Chordata; class Mammalia; order Macroscelidea; family Macroscelididae; genus Elephantulus; species Elephantulus edwardii. The sequence continues at coordinate 1,724,132 of NW_006399986.1, read as the reverse complement.
AGCAGTCCCTGATGCCCTACTGCTGGTTTGATGAAGTGTAATTATCCTCTGGATAGGATTTATTATGAACAGTCAGCTGAAAGGGAATTTTTATTAAGGGTGCGCCCTGCTTTGAAAATCTTGATCCTATGTCATCGTTTGCCAGGTGTTTTTTCTTTTTTTTTAAATTTGGAGGCCACACACATCTCATTTGTGTACGCTGCTCGAGAATCACTATCAAGGTACTCCACAAGTTGCTAGGTTTGAGTGGGGCCGAAGAGAAGGCTCTCCTGGTTCAGGATGCTGTGCGAGTTGCTGTCACGAGTCACGCGATGTAGTTGATTCAATGGTGCATCGAGTGTCAGTGGCAGGTGGAGATGCTGCTTGGAGTCTCATGGATGAATCACGGCGCAGACCCAAAAGATTATGGTTCAGAGCCTTGCTGTCTTATGCAGCTAACTACTCTTGAGCAATGGCACTTGGCTTGCTGCTGGATCTTGGGGGCAAAATGAGCACCTAAGCATGGGCCATGTTACTGTGTGGCCTGAGCAGCCCATCATGAACTGGGTGTTGTCTGACATACACCACCCACCCCACCCCCGGAGTCATAAAGGTGGACGTGCCTTGCGGTTCCCCCAGAATGCAGAAACCTTGTGGTTCAGAGTCCAGACAAGGACTGAGCTCCCTCTGTAAACAGAGAATTCTGCCCAGCCCCCAGGAGGAGATACTGGATGCCCACTGCAAACAGAGATTTCCACCCAGCCTCCCACCTGAGGGGACGTCGCGTCTGAGCTTTGGTCTGAGTTTAAAGATTAAGCTTACCCATTGTTATGTTGGCAGCACTTAAAGGTAAATTATAGTCTCTGGAGATTGAACTTTTTTTAGGATGATTGGCTGAAACTAAATAAAAACCATAAGGAAACTAAGAAAGGGTCCTTTTCACAGTGCCATGCTGTGAGAGGGCCTCTGCCTTAGCCTTCCCTGCTTTTCAGAACTCATTTCCCTGTGTCCCTGCTTTCTTTCTGCATCTGGTTTGCAACAGTGCCTAGCGGCACCGCCTCATTAAGTGGAAGTGCTATATACACTGTCAGGCCCCACAGGCCCTGAAGGCTCACGACCGTTACACGAGTCACTGGCTAAAGTGAAGATCCACTCCTGCCACGTTCCCTTCTGCCTCACAGGAGGCTTCTATAACCTCATCGGATCAGCTGACAGTGGAAGAGCGAGCACGTTTATAGACGTGGTTTACAGAAGGTTCTCAATGGTATGCAGGCACCACTCGGAGGTGGGAAGCAGCGGTGCTTGTTCCAAGATCTCCCTGAAAAGGCAGAGGAGGGAGGTGCTCCCAATGGGCACAGAACTTTGAGCAGCGCACTTGGTTGTGCGTTTTATGTTACAGAAATAGCAAGATGTTGTTTACATGCAGATTCATGGGCTGTGGCCTATAGTTTGGCTGAATGGTCAGGTACGTGGAAGGAAAATGACTGGAAATCTGGTGACTGGGAGGTTTAGGGAACTAATACGTAGAAAGACCACTCTGAGTGGCTAAAGAAATGAAGGTATTTGTATCTTACGTGAGCGCTCACCATGGGGTGACCTTGGCAGAGGAGGATTTTAACAATCAGGCTGATTTAAGATAGAACCTACGGCAATAAGCCTCTTTCTCCAGCAACTCCTGTCACTGTCCAAGTGACATTGGTGGAAGGATGAAGGTCAGGCATGGGCTCAGCAAAGTGGACCTCCACTCACAAGTTCAATTTGGCTATAGCCACTACTGAGTGTCCAATTTGCCAGCAGCAGGAACCAATACTGAGTCCCTGACAAGAAACCGTTCTTCAGGGTGATCAGCCAGCAATATGATGGCAGATTGATTACACTGGACCTTTGGACTGTGGAGAGGGCAGTGTTCTGTTCTTACTGGAAGAGACATTATTTTGGATATAGTTTACCTTCCCAGTGTGCACACAAGGCACTACCATCCATGGACTTAACACAATGCCTTATCCCTGTCAGGGTATGCAATGCAGCATTGCCTCGAACCACAGCAAATGAGTGTGGTAATGGGCCTCTGCTTGTAGAATTCACTGGTCTTACCATGCTCCCTGTCATCCTAAAGCAGCTGGCTTGAGAAAATGATCGAATGGCCTCTTTGGTTCCACGCTGTTTTGAGAAGCTGGAACTGACTCACAGCCGACCCCCCAGTGGCTTTTCAGAGGCAGCTTAATCTTACAGGAGGAGACAGACCATCTTTTCTCCTGTGTAGCAGCTGGTGGATTAGAACTTTGTGTCTTGTGGGAGGTAAGCACAACTCTTTTTAGCACTAGGCTACCAAAGCTCCCTATTTCCCCCCCCTTTTTTAAGGAAGAAAGGGATCCCTTCAAGACATAAACTAAAACTAATCATCCTGGGATAAGACACCATCAACATGGTGTTGAAAGATATACCGTGAATCATGGCCGTGGCTTTCATGTAAAATATCTCAGGAGCACACAGCATGTCTTTTTATTATTATTAATTTTTGTGTGTGTGTGTGTACCGTCGAATTGGATCCGACTGGTACAGGAGGAGACTGCCCCTCCTTCTCCAGCAGAGCATCTGGTGGATTTGAACTGTGTACCTCTGGGATTGCAGTGCAGCTTCTTGCCACTAGGCCACCAGAGCTCCCTCACAGCATGGTCTTTTAAAGACACAACACATGGGAATATAAAATAACTATGGACAGCAGTTTGGTACTTCCTTAGCAAGCTGGGAATAGAAATGCCATTGGATCTAGAACTGTAACACAAACTAACATGTACACACCCATGTTTACTGCAGTATTGTTTACAACAGCAAAGAATTGGAAACAACTCAAATGTCCATTAACAAATGAATGGCTACAGAAAGTACTGTCCATTCACATCATGGAGCATTAAAACAAAGTGCTATTGAGTCAGTTCTGACTCTAAAGCTTGAAAATGGCCCAGGAGGAGACTGCCCATCTTTGCAGGACAGAGGCAGGAGTGGATTTGAACCTCCAGAGAAACACAGCCTCTGGCTATTACTAAAAAAATATCAAGAATCCACGAAACATTGTACAATGTGGATGAATTTACAACAGCGTATGCAGTGCGTCAGTCGCAAAAGGATAGCTATGCTGGAAGGTCCCTCATAAAGCGAAGACAAGGTTTATGTGTGGATAGATTCTACTGTAGAGGATTAAAAGGGATGAGACGGGTCAGAGGGGAACAAAAACTAATAAAAACATAAGCTGGGTGAAAAGAAAGGCAGTACACACATTTGATCATAAATTAGAATTCATTAACCACATGAAACCATGTTATAAAACAAAATCCCCGTGAATGATTAAATGAAACACCAAAATGATCTGTAAACTTTCAAATTTTAAGAAAAGGCACACTTAAAGAGTGTCAGTGAAGTGACAATACTCTGCAGGGTGGGGGCAATGTCCTCCAGGGGGCTGTGTATAATCTAAACCAGCCTCCAGTATGTGAAGTTGCCAGGAGTAGCAGGTCCAGAAATCAAAGGGCAGAAAGGATATCACTCCAGTGCCCTGCTCACAGAATTACTGCTTCCTGTCCCTGCACCCGAAGCTCTGTGGCTTTGGAACTCTTAATTGCCAAAAGGAAGAACACTCCCAGCTGGACGCACAAGCTCGATTCCTCCGCTAAACTGGAAGTTAAGGATGCCACCCGCCCCTTTGGGCTGCTCAAGTCTCTGAATCCAGAAGCAAACAAATGGACGACAATATTTTCAGATTGACTTATCCTTGTTCCCAAGCAGAAACTGCATTGATATTCCATAATGAAAGTAAAAAAGGACTACATTTGGGATTTTTTTTTCAATTTTTATTTTATTATTTTTGTGTGAGTGTACCGTCAAATCAGATTATGACTAGTACAGGAGGAGATTGTCCCTCCTTCCCCGGCAGAGCATCTGGTGGATTCGAACCGCGCCTCTGGGATTGTAGTTGCAGCTCCTTACCACTAGGCCACCAGAGCTCCCCTTACATTTGGCATTTAAAGACTCCTCGGGTCATTTCAATCTGTATGTGGAACAGATCATCCAGGAGACTGGGATCTATGAGGAGGAATGTGGCGTCCGGACTGGAGGAAGACTCATCAACAACCTGAGTTATGCAGATGACACAACCTTGCTTGCTGAAACTGAGGAGGACCTTAGGTGTTTGCTGCAGAAGGTCAAAGACTGTAGTCTTCAATATGGACTGAAGCTCAACATCAAGAAGACAAAGATTCTCACCACTGGGCCAATTGGCAGCATTGATAAATGGAGAAGAGATTGAGGTTGTTGACAGTTTCATCTTGTTCAACTCCACAACCAACACTCTTGGCACCAGCAGTCAGGAAATCAAAAGACAAACTGTACTGGGGAAAATTGGCTGTCAGGGACCTTCCCAGAGTCCTGAAGAGCAACAATGTCAGTCTAGAGATTAAGGTGCACATGATCCAAGCCATGGTCTTCAAAATTACTTGCTATACATCAGAGAGCTAGAAAAATGACTAAGGATGGCAGAAGAAGAATCAATACCTTTTGAGTTGTGGTACTGGAAAAAGAGTACTGAACATACATTGATTGCTAAGAGAACAAACAGGTCTGTCCTGGAGAGGGTGAAATGGAGCTGCTTCTTGGAGAATTCTGAAGCTCTGTCTGACATATTTGGGGCAGGTTGCCAGGAGGGACCAGTCTCTGGAGAAGGACATCATGCTTGGAAGGGGGAAGGGACAGTGCAAAAGAAGAAACCCTGGATGAGATAGACCGACTCAGTAACTGGGGTAATGGAGGTAGGTGTGTCAGAGACAGCGAGATTGGTTCAGGGTAGGACAGGCTTCATAGCTATTGTGCATAGGGTTGCTATGAGATGTAAGCAACTCGATGGCACATAACAATAACAGCTCGTTACCTAGTACTATCATGCCCTGTGATTAAAAGTGGAAAACTGAAGCACTCCAGTTCTGATATGATTAGTGGCTCAGATCATTCAGGAATGGAAGCTGACTGCTCTACCAGGCAAAAGGCTATGAGCAGCTGAGGTACTTGCTAGGGGGCCAAAGAAACACCAAGCAGCTAGTAGAAGAAGGTAGATCTAAACATCAGTTATGACCACATGACCAGCTGCAGAACCCAGGATTAGAACTTCTGGAAAAACCTCTTCTTTCAATGTGTGCATGAAATACTTTTCTGTTCACTTGTAAACTCTAAATGGAGACTATGCACTTCTGATGGTAAACATGTCGACTGTATCATGTCACGTGCAAGTATGATTTTATAATTGCATGAAATACTTTGGCCACAAAAAAAAATGTGAGAGGAGACTGCTCTTATTTTACTAAAACACCTCCTCAAAGATCCCACCAATGCCTGATCCCTCCCACAGCTCTTCCCGGGGGGCTCTGAAGTGTGCCCATTTCCAAAGCTCTTGCTCAATATCCCGGCATATGTAGAGCTTCTAGTCTTGTGTTCTCTTCTTGGATACAGAGTGATTTCAGTTACAACCTGCACTACATCCCTAAGACTTCTCCCCTGAATGTGTCTGCTGAGCTCTGACTTTCATCTAAAGCCTGGACCAATCTCACTGTAAACGTACCTGTCTTTGGTGGTGTGCAGTGAAGTCTTGCTTGTGGGTAAATCATGTGTGTCAGCGTCAGGCTTGCCCACAAGTGGTGGTGATTTCTGGATAAAGCCTCAGCCACACTTGTTTTGTTGTTGTTGTTATGTGCCATCGAGTCGCTTGCGACTCATAGCGACCCTATATGTACAAGAGCTCTAAATGCTGTTCTATCCTGTGCCAACCTAGCCATCACAAACGCACTTTTTCCCACCACTCCAGTCACAGAATCGATCCAACTCATCGAAGGTCTTCCTCTCCTTCGCCACCCCTCCACTCTGCCAAACATGATGTCACTCTCCAAGGACCAGTTCCTCCTTGCAACATGCCCAAAGTATGTCAGAAGAAGCTTCAGAATCCTTGACTCCAAGGAGCATTCCGGCTTCACCCTCTCCAGGACAAACCTGTTTGTTCTCCTAGCAGTCCACGGTGTATTCAACACTCTTTTCCAGTGCCACAGCTCAAAGGCATCAATTCTCTTTCTGTCAACCCTATTCACTGTCCAACTCTCTGATGCATAGCACGCAATTGTGAAGACTATAGCCTGGATCAGGCGCACCTAAGTCTCCAGTCTGAGGTCGTTGCTCTTCAGTACTCTTGAGAGGTCACACTAAGGGCCATGTAAGGCCTTGCCCCCGGCCGTGTCCTCTGACTTGTGCTGAGATGAATCTTCAGGAGAAAACTTTGCACACGTTTCCTGCAAGCGTGTGGCTTCTCCTGTGTGTGTCGACTGGTGCAGCTGGAACTCTGACTTGGAGGTATAGCCCCGACCGCACTCCAGGCACACAAAAGGCTTCTCGCCCCAGTGTGTCCTCTGGTGCGTCCGGAAGCTGGAGTTCCAGGTGAAGCCCCGCCCACACTCCATGCACACGTACAGCTTCTCACCCAAGTGCATCTTCTGGTGCGTGAGCAGGGCCACCTTCTGCCTGAAGCCTCGACCGCACTCCCTGCACGCGTACGGCTTCTCCGTGGAGTGTGTACTCTGGTGTTTAACCAGGGCCGACTTCCAGGTAAAGCGCCGGCCGCACTGCGCGCACTGGAAAGGCCTCTCCCCTGAGTGCGTCTTCTGATGCCGGATGACCGAGGACTTGCGGGAGAAGCCCTGGCCGCACGTCCTGCACGCGTACGGCTTCCCGCTGCTGTGGGACCGCTGGTGTCTGATGAGCTGGGTCTTCTGCGTGTAGCCCCGCTCACACTGCAGGCACATGTACACTTTGTCCGCCGAGTATGTCCTCTGGTACATGACGAGGTGGGCTTTCCCGCCGTCCTGCTCGCGCCTGAGGAACACGGGAGAGCCCTGGGCTGCGTGTGCCTTCTGGTGCGTGAGGAAGGGGCCCCTCTCTGCGAATCTTTCCCCGCACTCGTCGCACTTGTATAGCCACCCTGCCACGTGCGTCCCCTGATGCCTCACCAAGTTGGACTTCCAGGCAAAGGTGCGCCCGCAGTCCCTGCACTTGAAAGGCTTCTCCCCCGAGTGGATGCGCTGGTGCCTGGACAGGGAGGCCCGCTGGGTGAAGAGGCGCCCGCAGCATTTGCACCCATACGACTTCTGCTCCAGCGAGTGCGTCTTCTGGTGTGCGAGGAGGTCTGCCTCCTCCATAAAGGCTTGCTTGCATTCCAGGCACATGTAAACCCTCTCCCCTGGGTGTGTCCACTGGTGTTTGATGAGACTTGACTTGCAGTAAAAGCTCTGGCCACACTCGCTACACACAAAGGCCTTCTCCTTGACGTGGGCTGCGGGCTTCACGGTGAGGCTTAATTTCAGGTCACCATCTGAGGTGCCAAACCTTGGGGTTCCTAATGCCGTCCAGCCTTGGTCCCCTTCCATTGGGGCTGCATGGCCTTCTCCAGGGCGTGCTGTCTGATTTGGGAGAGGGCTAGAGAAGCCCTTTGAAGTCACTCCCGTTCCTGTTCCCTTACACCCGGGTGTGGAGACTTCACTCTCCTCATCGTCAGAGTTCCCACTCCAGCAGCTCTCCCTGGAATCCCGCTCCTCCTGCAGCTTCTGCCTGAGGACCGGAACCCCCGGGTGGAAGTGATGATCTGAGCCCAGGCCTGGGAAGGTCTCCAGTACGTGCTGGCCCAGGAACCTCCGACAGCAGAAAGACAGAAGGCAGAGGCGACAGGAGTGGAAGCCTGGCTTTGCTTCTGCTGGAGAGAGAAAGTTTTCCATTAGAACGGCCGGGACGGGGTTTGCCTGGACTGTCCTCCGTCTCTTGAGACAGGCAGCCTCTCGCCTCTGATGGGCATGATTAAGCGCTTCACGGCCACTCTGTAGCCACGGGGTCAGAAGCAGCTTATGAGTACCCCATGACTGCACCTGCACAACACAGTAGCTCTCACACCACTAATTCGTTGATATTCCATTTTTACCATTTGCAGCGGAGCTCTGGTGGCCTAGTGGCAAGAAGCTGCGTCGCAATCCCAAAGGCACACAGTTCGAGGCCACCAAGCTGCTCTGCAGGAAAGGGTAGGCAATCTCCTCCCATGCAATTAACTGCCTCTAAAAATCAGCTATGGGTCAGTGCTGACTTTCTGGTACACAACAACTATCACTGTTATAGGAGGAACTTTGGTGATGCAATGCTTAAAGCACTCAACAGTTTACCAAAAAATGCCAGTGGTTTGAATGCAACAACCACTCTGTGGGGAAAGTGTGTGGCCGTCAGAGTCCATTAAGATTTATGGGCGGAGAAACCCCCAGGGCCCTAACTGAATGAAGTGGCTGCAATGTTTGAGGATGACAGACCACACTAAAGCCTTTTCAGCATGTCAGTCAGACTAGAAGCTGCTCAAGGAAGCTCCAGACGCTGCTTCTGCCTGATAGACGCTTTAAGAGAAATTCACTTCCCAAGTCACACTGATATGTAAAGATGGACGGAAACGGCAACTGTTAACAATGGGCCCGAGTGAATCAGAGACCAGGAGGATGGCACAGGGCAGGCAGGGTTCAGGCCACTGTTCAAGGGCTGCTGTGAGGCACAGGCGATGCAACAGCACCTCATAGCAACCACTCAAAACACCTTGCTACTACCTAGAAATACCAGTTCTATGACCTCTGTGGAAGGGTCCTTTGTGACTTATTACATAAAAAAGAGATTGAGAGACATTTAAAAGAAATCATTCTAAGGGAGTTCTGGTGGCCTAGTGGCAAGAAGCTGCACTGCAATCCCAGAGGTATGCAGTTCGAATCCACCAGGCGGGGTAATCTCCTTCTGTGTACCAGTCAGATCCAATTCAATGGTACACACACACACACAAAATAATAAAAATTAAAAATAGGGGAGCTCTGGTGGCCTAGTGGTAAGGAGCTGCAACTACAATCCCAGAGGTGCACGGTTCAAATCCACCAGATGCTCTGCCAGGGAAGGAGGGACAATCTCCTCCAGCACCAGTCAGATCTGATTTGATGGTACACTCACACAAAAATAATAAAATATATTAAGTATGAATTTAAAAAAAAATTAAGAATAAATCATTCTAGCAGCTATTATGTCTGGTTCTCTAGAGCTGTTAACATTTGAGATTCCACAATGGGATATTGTTAGGAAACCACAATTTACTCTATGGTCTTTGCAATCACTTGTGCATCAGAGAGTTGGACAATGATTAGGATAGAAGGAGAATTGATGCCTTTGAGCTGTGGTGCTGGAGAAGAGAATTGAATGTACCATGGACTGCCAAGAAAACAGATTCATCCTGGAGAGGGCTGCTCCTTGAAGGCAAGGATTCTGGGGCTTCGTCTGATATACTTTGGATATGCAGCAAGGAGGGACCAGTCCTTGGAGAGGGCCATCATGCTTGGTGGGGTGGAGGGACAGCGCAGGAGGAGAAGACCCTCTAGGAGGTGGATTGATTCAGTGACTTGGGTAATCGGGATGGGTGTGTCAGAGGCAGTGCGACTGGCACAGGATAGAGCAGGGTTTAGGGCTGTTGTACACAGGGTCGCTATGAGTTGCAAGCGGCTCGATGGCACATAACAACAACAAACATAAAAGAGGCTCCCAAACACCTCCCTGTGGACTACACCCAGAGCTCCCTTCTGATATTCAGGAAACTGGGACAACGACTTGTAGTCAGGGGATTATAACTCACAGCCTCTCCAGAGACAGAACTGCTCCCCAGCGACTCCGAACCTCGAGATCTCTACTGCAGCCTCCACCTCCTGTGGAATCACCAGCTGCTAGATTTGAACAGCTGACTTTCTGGTTGGCAGTGGGATGCTCAAGCACCACCAAAGCTCCTGGAGCACCCGGCAGGTGGCCAACACATGACCAGTGATAAAGGAAGGAACAGAAAAGGGGGGCGCAGCCTCACCCAGCGAGAGCAGGTTGAGGTACGTGTCCACCATCACCTCTCTGTACAGGTTCTTCTGCTCGGAGGTCAGGACCTTCCACTCTGCCCTGGTCACGCCCACAGTGACATCCTCGAAGGTGACCGGCTCCTAGAGTCAGCAAGCAAAGGCGACCACCATCAGTTTTCCCAATGACAAGCGTTTAACGGGGACCCCCCAAAAAAAACCTGCATCTGAAGTGGTTAATGCGATTCTTTGCTGAGAAGATTGTTCTCCACAGGAAGTTCCTCTGGACTGTGCTGTATTCTGGACTTTGTGATCAAATCCACGGGAAGCCCCACCACAAGCACAGAACACCTTCTAGAACACAGAGAGAGACCTGTGAGAACCGCAGCAGCACGCATGTGAGTGACCAGGAGAGTCCATGATGGAGGATTACCAGTACGATGGGCTAGCCAAGGGCACAGGCCGCATGGTCGTGCTGTCTGGTTTGGGAGCAGGCTGGAGAATCCCCTTGAAGTCACTCCCGTGCCTGTTCCCCTTGTCACTGTCCAGTTTTCTGATACACAGCATGTAACTGCAAAGACTATGGCCTGGATCAGGTGCACCTTAGTATCCAGACTGACGTCATTGCTCTTCAGTACTCTGGAGCTGTCCCTGATAGCAGACTTTCCCAATGAGTCTTTTGATTTCCTGGCTGCTGGTATCAGAGTGTTGATAAGGAAGCCAAGCAAACAGAAGCTGTTAACCATCGCAGTCTCTTCACCCCCTATCAAATCAACCCAGTGGTGAAAATCTTTGTTTTCTTGATGTTGAGCTTCAATCCATATTGAAGGCTGCAGTCCTTGACCTTCTGTAGCAAGTGCTTCAGTTTCAGCAAGCAGGGTTGTGTCATCTGCATAACGCAGGTTATTGATGAGTCTTCCTCCAATCCTGATGCCACATTCCTCCTCATAGAGCCCAGCCTCCCAGATAATCAGTTCTGTATACAGACTGCATAGGTATGGAGATGGGCCACATTCCTGGCGTACACCCTTCTGAATTTTGAACCATGCAGTGTTTCCTGGCTCTGTTCTGACAGCTGCCTCCTGGTCCAAGAATAAATTTCACATCAGCACAATCATGTGTTCTGTCATTCCCACCCTTCTCAGAGTCAGCCACAATTTGTTGTGATCCACACAAACATCTTTGCACAATCAATGAAACACAGATATATATTCCTTTAGTGTTCTCTGCTTTCAGCCAAAATCCATCTAACGTTAGCTGTAATATCCCTAGTACCATGGCATCTTCTAAATCCAGCATGTACATCTGGCAGTTCTCTGTTGATGTGCTGCTCTAGTTGGTTTTGAATAATTTTCAGCAGAATCTTGCTTGCATGTGATATTAATGATATTGTTTAATAATCTGTCAGGTCACCTTTCTTTGGAATGCGAACAAAAATATGGATCCCTTCTTGTGCCAGATTTCTTGGCACAACTTGATGAGTGCATCCAGGGCAGAATCTGTTGAAATATATCAACTGGTATATCGCCAATTCCTGGGGCCTTGTTTTTTGCCAATTCTTTCAGAGCAGCTTGGACTTCTTCCTTTATCACCACAGGCTCTTGCTCATACATTGTTTCATAAAATTCTTCTGTCAGCCAATTCCTTTTGGTACAGTGACTGTATACTCTTTCTATCTTCTTTTAACACTTTTTAATACGTCACTTACTATTCTGCCCAAATCATGGTTAAGTATTGCAACTCGAGGCTTCTCAGATAATTTGCTCAGCATACAGTCTGAACAGGTATGGATATAGAATACAACCCTGACACACTCCCTTCCCAATTCCAAACCATGCAGTGCTCCCCTGCTCCATTCACACACTCTGTTCGCACAACAGCCTTCTGATCCAGGTAAGGTTCTTGATGAACACCATCAAGTGCCCTGGGATTCCCATTCTTCTCAGTGTCAGCCACAACTTGTCATGGCCCACACAGTCAAGCGCCTTTGCACAGTCAATAAAGCACAATCAGACTTTCTTCTAGTATTCCTTACTTTCAGCCAGGATCCATCTGACATCAGTAATGATAGCCACGCAGTCCATTTAATACTCTTCTCCAGCACCACCGCTCAAAGGCATCAATTCTCCTCCTAACATCCCTAGTCCCTGTCCGGCTTTCTGACGCAGAGCCAATCCCCAATTACCCAGAGCCTGGATCAGGCGCACCTTAGTCTCCAGATTGACACTATTGCTCTTCAGCACTCTGGAGAGGTCCCTGAGAGCAGACTTACCCCAGGTAAATTGTCCTTTGATTGCCTGGCTGCTGTTGGAGTGTTTTCCAAGAGTGTTGATTTTAAGTAACAAAAATATTACTCATGTTTTAATTCCCTGGAGTTTTAATACTAATCCTGGGTCCATTTTCCAGTATGAAAAAGAAAATGCAGAAGCCCTTCAAAAATGCATAATATGGACCCTGACAGAAAGGCAGGGATGCTGAAATGCCAGTGGCCGCTTCCCTTCCCAAGAAAGAGCATTCTAGGCTATTTTCTGAAATGGGCAGCACTTCTGCCACTTCAGGGGAGGGGGTCCCAGCTCACCAGATCTCGGAGCTGCTCTTCTTGGCGCCAGTCAGGAACCTTGGAGAATAGATCTACGGGGAGGAAAGAAGGAAAGGTGTGGGAACGCTGACCTCCCATCTCACTCCCTGCTCCCCGAGCCACACGTGTGGACCAAAGCTGGGGTGCCCGGAGGATCTTCAGCTGAAACTGGAGCTTGGTGCCCCGTCCCTCACGGCCTCCTAACCCTCAACAGCTCTTACCATCTGCCTCACGCTCCTCAGTCAACTTCGCCTCAGTCGCCATATCTGTCCTGCTCTTTGAAGGCACAATCTTCCAATCCCAGGCTCTCCCCCGCCACGAGGATCCGGCGCTGTGATAGCCACGAGGGTTGGTCCAGTTGACTGCCCTGAAATCCAGCCACGGGGCCAGCTGGAGGTCATGTCATCTCCACACACGCTTCTGCTGTCGCCTGGGGTGGTTTCTTCAAACTCCAGGAAGGACCTCGCTTCCTTCCGTGCATCCAGGACCTGCGCGATGCAGAGTCAATGTGATGTTACTGTTCACACAGGCCCCCCTTAGGAGAGACCCAGCTTCTGACACCCTCCTCACCGAACCACCACAGAGATCTGCAATCTGTAGGGAGTCTCTGGATTTTCTACCTTTATTCGTGTCTTCCCTAAAGGCCCTCAACTCTGTCCCTTGACTCGCTCTCTTATCAGTCAAAATTTACTGCATCCTTCTTATCCCTAACACTGCAGAGTCAGGCTCCACGTCCCACAGCAGTTCCTGCTCCATGAGTCAGAACAGACAGGACATAGGCGAGTGCATACTGAGTAAAAGGCTCCTCCTTCTCCCTCCAGACCAACCAGGGCATGTGGCCCTCTGCTGCTCACGCACAAGCCCAAGCGTCCAGCTGCATTCAGCCCCTGTGGCCCTAGACTCTGAGGACTCCTAACTCAACCAGCGCCTGCAGGGCTCAGGACGGCCTTGAAAGGGTAATACCCCAACTTTGCTTTCTGTGTATGTCACGGGATCCAGCTGCCAGACAAGAAAGTGACAGGAAAGGAACCTTTTCAATGCCCTGTAATAAGGTGAAGCTAACACTTTATAAAAAATAATTTAAAAGGAAGAAGTGCTGAGTGAAATATCTCAGTCACAAAAAAAAATACTGCATAGTGCTACTGTTGTAGAATGGGACTGACATCAGGGTTGGGGTAAGACTGAGAAAAATTGGATAAATTATGTATACTGCATTGAAAATGATGAGGGAGAGAACAGTTTAAAAGCGATATATGAGTGGGTGTTATGGTTATGACAAGAGTCCAGAATGAAGGTTGCATAGTGGAGTGTACTTTGTGGGGGAGATTGTATACCGATGAAAGAATTTTACTTTTCAAAGAGAGGAGCAAACTGAGGGGGAGCGGTGGGCAGGGAGAAAAATGCAATAAATGAATGGAAATCCAAAAGCGCTGTAAATGTTCACTATAATTAATTTAAAAAAAATAAAGGAAGTGTCCTTTTAGCCTACAAGGACAATTGAGGACACTTTGTGGTTTGCTTCTGCACCCTGCAATCTATAGCTGATATTCACTCCCTTTTCAGTATCATAATAGACCCTCTGACCCTGTATCAAAGATGCCCTTCTCGGTGAATAGGAAGGCAGAACCTTAACTGATTTATTGCTTGCTGACTTTTCCTGTTTTCCCATTTTGCTTTCCTCTTTACATGACATGCTTTCTTTTTACATGACTACCCTTCTTTTTCAGTTATTGTTAGGTGCCATCGAGTCCAATACGACTCAGTGACCCCATGCAACAGACCTGAACCCCGCCCTATCCTGTGCCACACCAAAAACAAGCAACATGTCCAATGTATGTGACGTAAAGCCTCATCATTCTTGCCTCCAAAGAGCACTCCGTTTGCACTCTCTTCTAATAGGAGGTCTCAAAAACCTCTGCTTTTCAGCCACTTCAGTATCCTGGCCATCATCAATCACAAAGGAACTCCAGTGGCTTAGTGGCAAGAAGCTGCGCTACAATACCAAAAACACACAGTTCAAATCCACCAGCTGCTCTAGGGTAGAAGGATAGGCAGTCTCTCCTCCTGCATAATTAACTACCTTTGAAAACCCACTGGATACAATCCCAGAGGCGCACAGTCCGAATCCACCAGATGCTCTGCCGGGGAAGGAGGGACAATCTCCTCCTGTACCAGTCAGATCTGATTTGACGGTACACGCACACAAAAATTTAAAAAAAAAGAAAAGAAAACCCACTGGAGAGTCAGCTATGGGTCGGTTCCAACTCAATAGTACACAACAAGAATATTAGTTATAAAGCAAATCCTCCCCACCACCGACCAGTGTTCAGCCAATCCCCAATTACTCAGGGGATGCCAATCAAGTCGAGGCTTGTTAATTACCAGTGGAGAACAGACTAAAAGCATGAAACTGTTTACAGTTTATCAAGAAAACATCCACTCCAGGAATCCCTTGAATAAAAAGTAGCAACCCTCCAGAGGTAAGAAATAAGCCAAGAGCTATGTCTCCAACTTGCTGCTACAAGGAAGCAGAGCTTGGTGCCTGCGTGGGGAATCTCCCAAGTTATTTTTCCAAAGTGCCAAAGTAAAGTATTGGACTACACACAGGCTCTTCAAAATTCTACCTTGAGACACTACTGGCCAGAGCTCAGTGGCAAAATAAGACACAAGATCCTTCTTGAATTCAACAGGCTCAGATTGTGTCTTCATAGGAGAGGCCACACAAGAGGGATGTAAAAAATATCTGATATATCTATAGATGTATCAGGCCTTTTGTTCATAGGATTGCTATGAGTCATGCTCCACTCGATGGCAATCAACAACAATATGTCTATCTCAACAACATATGTGTAACTCAACATATGTGTATCGCAACAATATATATATCTCAACATATATGTATATATCAATAACATGTTTATCTCAGCAACATGTATGTATATCGCAACAACGTATATCATATATATATAAATATATATAAAAGCAGGAGTGGCATCCACTTCCAAAATAGCTTGCCTCCAGAAACTCTATGAACCTGGAGAAAGGATGAAAGTTATACAAGTGTCCAGGTCTTTCGTTCACAGGGTCGCTATGAGTTATTACCTATGACTCCATGGCACTTAACAACAACAAAAATATACATACACACACACACACACACACACACACATATATATATATATATGTGTGTGTGTGTGTGTATATAAATATTTTAGGGAGCTCTGGTGACTTAGTGGTAAGGAATTGTGCTGTCAACCCAAAGGTAAAGAGGTTCATGGTGAGCTCTGGTGGCCTAGTGGCAGGAAACTGCACTGCAATCCCAGAGGTGCGCGGTTCAAATCCACCAGATGCTCTGCTGAAGAAGGAGGAACAATCGCCTCCTGTACCAGTCAGATGCAATTTGACGGTACACACATAAAATAAATAAATAAATAAAAATTATAAAAAAAAAAAAGAGGTTCAAATCCATCAGCTGCTCCATGATAAGACTAACGGGCAGTGTTCTCCTCAGGGATTACAACCTCTGAAAGTTCGCTGAAGTGTCAAACAACATAGCACTTAGGAGCTCCGGTGGCATGGTTAGTGGTAAGGATTTGCGCTGACAACCCCAAAAGCAAGTGGTTCGAATACATCAGCAGCTTGGCGAAAGAAAGATGGACAGTCTCCTCCTGTATTATTTAAAGCCTCTGAAAACCCATGGGAGGGTCAGCTATGAGCCGGTTCTGACTAGACAGCAGATAACCACCACCCATCTCGTTTAACCGGATCTTTCCGGATACCACCATCTCGGTTAACCGGATCTTTGATACGTAAATTCTGGGGTTTTCACTGTAACTCAGAATTGCAGGCTCAAGTACATACGCTCCCTAGCAGGGAAGCCATGGCGCTTGGTTTATGTACAACCTAAGCCGAGCCCCTAACAACAGAGGATTGGAATATATGCCTGATTGAACCATCCCCACTCCGCAATTACTGCGGGGAATGGACAACGGCAACAACCTTTTCTCTTGCGGAAATGTTTGTACTGGGTCAATCCCACCGCCATCCAAATAGAAATTCCAGGCCACTTTCACCCCAGCCCCAACCCTGGATTCTGGGGCTCCGCGACGTGCCCTGCAACTCAAGGATTCAAGGTTGCGTATCACCCAGTTTCCTCTCCACAAATATGGGTCTTGAGCCACCGCAACCTCTGCTCTAAAACTAAACCAAGAGGACACTAAGGTGCTAAGCGGCCAGGTGGAGTGGGGCTCCCGCCGAGGGCCCTAACAATCAGCCCGGACTTTGATACTCTGTCCCATGCAGAGAACACACCGCTGTGCAACACTCTTGGGGCCTAAGTTTGGAGACCACGCTTCAAATCCCGCCGCGGGGGGTTGGCAGGACCCCGCTGGGGATCCATGACCCTGCTGACTTCCCCTCTGCCTCTTTACCCTGCTGGAAAAGGCTCTTTAGAGCCAAGGAGCCCCCCTGACCTGCGTGCTTTAAGTTAGAAAACCACCCTGCAACTCTCCCACCCAAACCTCGCGGACTGCAGCCCCGCTGGCCCACCCGAGGGTCGCTCCTCGCCCACGCGGTGGATGTAGCCGACGTCAGCCATGGTGGCTCGGCTTCTCCAGTCCCCTTAGGATACCTGTTTGTTTATTTATCACATCGGTAGCTAAACCCCTAATAGGGAAGCCTCGCTTGCTTGCCCACCACGGCACAAGTCCAAGCAGCCTTTTTTCGGCAAGTTCCCAGGCGACTTCCGCCTCCGCCCCTCCTTCCAGCGTGATGACGCAAGACGTTTCCCGGTGGGCGGGGACTGCTTGGCCACGTGCAAATAGTTCTAGTCCATAATTCCTAGGGTAAAGGGCCCAGTATGCACCTTCCCGTTGCTGAACTGCATAAAGGTCTGGCAGCTGGCAGGCTGGCAGGCTGGGACTCGTTCCAACGGAGGTACTATTGGAGCAAAACTTGATTATGCAGAGACAGCTCCATAATAGATACAGAGTGTAAAATGATGCAACCACTATGGAAAGCTGTATGGTGCTTTCTCAAAAAGTTACAAATAGAAATACCATTTGACCCAGCAGTTCCTCTACTGGGAATATACCCCAAAGAAACCATAACCGCCACCCAAGCAGATATATGCACACCTATGTTTATCGCGGTTTTGTTCACAATAGCAAAGAGTTGGAAACAACCTAAGTGCCTATCAACAACAACAACAAAAAATTGGATGGAGAAGCTGTGGTATATTCACACAATGGAATACTACACTGCAGTGAAAAAACAAGGAACTCATGAAGTATTAACACAAAATGGGTGACCCTGGAGGACGTTATGCTGGGTGAAATATCTCAGTCACAAAACAATAAATACTGCATAGTGCCACTGTTGTAAAACAGGACTGACATCGGGGTTGGGGTGAGACCGAGAAAGATCGGATAAATTATGTATATTGCATTGAAACATGAGGGAGATTGAAAGATGAGGGAGAGAACTGTTTAAAAGGGATATATGATTAGGTATTACTGTCATGACAGGAGTCCAGAATGAAGGCTGCATAGTGGAGTGGACTTGGGGGAGGGATTGTATAACAATGAGAGAATTTTTCTCTTTTCAAAAGAGAAGAGCGACCTGGGGGGAGAGGTGAGCAGCGAGAAAAATTTTTTATAATATTTTATCTTTTTAATAATTTTAATGAACACATACAGAGAATTTGGATTTCCATTCATTCATTGCTGCACTTCTCTCCCCGCCCAGCCCTCTCCCCCCGCCCCCCAGTTCGCTCCTCTCTTTCAAAAGTAAAAGAAAGACTCCCACCCTGGTACACAATCCCCCCGCACTCCT
The DNA here is from genome assembly GCF_000299155.1 of Elephantulus edwardii. NCBI lineage: Eukaryota > Metazoa > Chordata > Mammalia > Macroscelidea > Macroscelididae > Elephantulus > Elephantulus edwardii. The sequence goes on along the minus strand of NW_006399986.1, from coordinate 1,705,817 downwards.
TCCACCGCCCCAAGTACATTCCACTATGCAGCCTTAATTGTGGACTCTTGTGATAACCATAATACCCTATCATACATCACCTTTAAATTATTCAGTCCCTCATCTGTTTCAGTGCAGTACACACAATTTATCCAGTTTTTCTCAGTCTTACCCCCACCCTGATATCAGTCCCATTTTACAGCAGTGGCACCATGCAATATTTGTCCTTTTGCTGCTGAGATATTTCACTTAGCATAATGTCCTCCAGACTCACCCATTTTGAATACTATTGAATGAATTCCTTGTTTTTCAATGCAGCGTGGTATTCCATTGTGTGAATATACCACAGCTTCTCTACCCATTCGTTTGTTGATGGGCACCTGGGTTGTTTCCAACTCCTTGCTATTGTGACAGAGCTGCGATAAACATAGGTCTGCATATATCTGTTTGGATGTCAGTTATGGTCTCTTTGGGATGTATTCCCAGTAGTGGAATTGCTGGGTCAAATGGTATCTCCATTTGCAACTTTTTGAGAAAACGCCATACCACCTTCCACAGTGGCTGCACCATTTTACATTCCCACCAACGGTGAATAAGGGTTCCAGTTTCCCCACAACCTCGCCAGCATTTGTTGCTTGCTGTTCTGTTAAATTTTGCTATTCTTACTGGGGTGAGATGATATCTCATAGTTGTTTTGATTTGCATCTCTCTTAGAGCTAGGGATTTTGAACATTTCTTCATGTGCTTGTTGGCCATCTGAATGTCTTCTTTGGGGAAGTGTCTATTCATATCCTGTGCCCATTTTTCTACTGGATTATTTACCTTTATCTTGTGATGGAGGAAATTTTTAAAAATAAATTTTAGGTAGGAAAAGGACATGTGCTTGTTATCTTATCGTGGGCATGGACTTCTTTTTTTATTTTTATTATTATTTGTGTGTGTGTACCCTCAAATCAGATTTGACTGGTACAGGAGGAAATTGTTCCTCCTTCTCCAGCAGAGCATCTGGTGGATTTGAACCGCTCATCTCTCAGATTGCAGTGCAGCTTCTTGCCACTAGGTCACCAGAGCTCGTTGGGCATGGACTTCTGTAAATCATTGCACATGTAATATTTAAGATGGAGTCCGTTGTAAAGGCTTCTGGAGTTGCTGGTATCTTATTCTAGGACGTCGCATTTCCTAGCTCATTTAGGCGCTGATAACATCCTCAGCCCCACCTTCATTCCAACCATTACATCCATTCCAACTCCTACCCACTTCGACCCTTGGAGAAAATCACCCAGTGATTAGATCACAATAGGAGGCATTGCTCACAGTAGGAGGCACTGCGCATGCTTGGAAAACTGGCTCAACCCTGTCTACAAAAGCCCACCGGTATTCCTGCAAAGCAAAGCTTTTGGTGCCTGAAAAACCAGTTTTGCATACGGGATTGGATGGGGGAAAGCGAATTTATTATATATCGGAGCCACGTACAGGGAAACTAGATTTTAAAATACTGTTATAGGTTGAAACTAACATTCCTCAAACAACATATTAAAATTTAGAGTCGAAGGTAATAGCAGGTTCAAGTCCTTAATTTTAGCCTAGAAGGATAATTGAGGAATTCTTCCTTATCAAGATCAAGTCCTCGGGTGGTTTCCTCTCCACACTGATCCTGAGCCGAGATCCACTCTTTTTCCGGAGCTGATAGAACCTTCTGACCCTTCAGCAAAGACAACTTTTTCAGTGATTTGGAAACTTTAACTGAACTACTGTTAGATTTGCTCAGACACTCAGACTTTCTTCTATTTCCGTGCTGATCTATTTTTTTTTCTCTATTAATGCACTGAATAAAACTACCTTTTGTTTCCTAAAAAAGTATATTCGCAAGGCAGACTCCCCTAGGTGTCCTTTCTAAATGACCTCTGGCATTACTAACAACTTCTGTTTCCGTGGTCTAATGAAGGAAGTAAGAAAAAAAGACACGGCAGTCACAGTGACTATCTATCTTGTGATAAGCCCTAACCCCCACTGTGAAGGAGGAAAACCTCCAGCGCGTCCTGTGATGACAAAGCCTAACCTGCAGGTGCCACCTTGGGGTCCGCTGTAGGCATCCCCTGTTTGCAGCGCTCTCCTTTTCGAAGGTGCCCCTCAGAGTCCAGGATGGTGAAAACTTCATGCCATATATTTTGGGCATGTTGTCTGGAGGGTGCATTCCTTGGAAAAGGACATCGTGTTGGGAAAGGAAAGGTGGATTGACACAGTGATATTTTTTTATATTTTTTATTATTAGTGTGTGTGTGTGTGTGTGTGTGTGTGTGTGTGTGTACCGTCAAATCGGATCTGTCTGGTACAGGAGGAGATTGTCCCTCCTTTTCCCGGCAGAGCATCTGGTGGATTTGAACCGTGCACCTCTGGGATTGCAGTGCAGCTTCTTGCCACTAGGCCACTGACACAGTGATTTTTGTTTTGTTTTGTTTTTTGTTTTTGACACAGTGATTTTAACAATGGGTTTGAGCATAGCAGAGATGCTGAAGATGGTGCAGGATCTGTTCAGATCTGTGGAGCAATAGGTTGTAGTCGACTTGACAGCACACAGCAACAAACACAACCTTTTCCAAGATAACCCTGCCCTTCCTTCCTAAAGAATTCTAAATAAACATGTGTTCCCGCCCCAGATCCTGAATTGGTAGGTTAGCTAAAAATGCTCCCTCAAAACCTTATCTTAGGGAGCTCTGGTGGCCTAGTGGCAAGAAGCTGCACTGCAATCCCAGAAGTACGCTGTTCCAATCCATCCACCAGATGCGTTGCTGGAGAAGGAGGGGCTATCTCCTCCTGTACAAGTCAGATCCAATTTGATAATACACAATAAAAAAAAATAATAATTAAAATAAAAATACCCTTCTCTTGCTGAGGCAGATTTGCGAAGTTCATAGCCCATTTCCTATACAGCTTTATATAACACATCTCCTTTTTTCTGTTATTGTTGTTCCAACCCCCACCTCTAAGATTTCCCACCACTCTATCTGATGGGAAAATGGTAGTTTTTCTAGTAGCAAAGTTACAGAGGAGACTGAGATAGGCCTGAGTTTTCCAAATCTGTTTCCCCAAGGGAGGTTCTGAGGGAGTATTTTTGTTGTTGTTGTTACATGCCATCGAGTTGTTTGTGACTCATAGCGACCCTATGTGCAACAGCCCTAAACCTTGCTCTATCCTGTGCCAATCGCACCGCCTCTGACACACCCATCCCGATTACCCCAGTCACTGAATCAATCCATCTCATAGAGGTCTTACCCTCCTGCGCTGTCCCTCCACCCTCCCAAGCATGATGTCCTTCTCCAAGGACCTGTCCCTCCTTGTAACATGCCCAAAGTATGTCAGACAAAGCCCCAGAATCCTTGCCTCCAATGAGTAGCTTGATTTAACCCTCTCCAGGGTGAATCTGTTTGTTTTCTTGGCAGTCCGTGATACATTCAATACTCTTCTAGGTTGGGTTAAATGTGTGGGGAAGGGCTCCTGTTTCTTTAGGACTTTGAAGTGAGCTCTGGTGGCCTATAAGGAGCTGCACTGGAAACTAAAGGGTGTGATTCTTTTTAAAAATTTTTATTTTATTAATTTTAATAAACATTTACAGAGATTTTGGATTTCCATTCATTCATTGCCGCACTTTTCTCCCTGCCCACCCCTCCCCATCAGTTCGCTCCCTCTCCGAAAAGAAAAAGAAAAAAGTTTCCTTCATTGGTATACAATTCCCCCATCCCTTCCCCCCCATCCCCCACCCCGAGCACGCTTCTCTACGCAACCTTAATTCTGGATTCCTGTGCTAACCATAATAATCATATATTGCCTCTAATCTGTTCTTTCTCTCATCTGTTTCAATACAGTATACATAATTTATCCATTTTTTTCTCAGTCTTACCCCAACCCTGATGTCAGACCCATTCTACAACAGTGGCACCATGCAGTATTTGTCCCTATTTCACTCAGTATAATGTCCTCCAGGTTGGATCTTGGCTGAAAGCAGGGAATACCAGAGGAATGTCTATCTGTGTTTCATTGACTATGCAAAGGCATTTGACTGTGTAGATCATAACAAACTATGGCTGACTCTGAGAAGAATGGGAATCCCAGAACACTTGATCGTTCTAATGCGAAACTTATACTTGGACCAGGAGGCAGTCGTCAGAACAGAGCAAGGGAACACTGCATGGTTCAAAATTGGGAAGGGCGTACGCCAGGGATGCATCCTATCTCCATGCCTTTTCAACCTATATGCAGAACAGATTATCTGGGAGGCTGGGCTCTATAAGGAGAAATGTGGGGTCAAGATTGGTGGACGATTTATCAACAATCTGCGTTATGCAGATGACACAACCCTGCTTGCTGAAACTGAAGAGCACCTGAAGCGCCTGCTGCAGACTGTCAAGGACTGCAGCCTACAATATGGATTGAGGCTCAATGTCAAGAAGACAAAGATTCTCACCACTGGACCAATTGGCAGCATCAGGATGGATGGTGAAGAGATTGAGATTGTACACAGCTTTAGTTTGCTTGGCTCCATAGTCAACAGTCTTGGCACCAGCAGCCAGGAAATTAAAAGGCGCATTGCCATGGGAAAGTCTGCTGTTAGGGACCTCTCCAAAGTGCTGAAGAGCAGTGGTGTCTCTCTGGAGACTAACGTGCTCCTGATCACGTCTTCGCCATGGTCTTCGCGATCACTTGTTATGCATCAGAGAGTTGGACAATGACCAGGGAGGATAGAAGGAGAATTGATGCCTTTGAACTGTGATGCTGGAGAAGAGTATTGAGAATACCATGGACTGCTAGGAAAACAAACAGATTTGTCCTGGAAAGGGTTAAACCAGGTGGCTTCTTGGAGGCAAGGATTCTGAGGCTCCATCTAACATACTTTGGACATGTTGTGAGGAGAGACCGGTCCTTAGAGAGGGACATCATGCTTGGGAGGGTGGAGGGACGGTGCAGGAGAGGAAGGCCCTCTATGAGGTGGATTGATTCAGTGACTGGGATAATTGGGATGGGAGTGTTGTAGACAGTGCGACTGGCACAGGACAGAGCAGAGTTTAGGGCTGTTGTACATAGGGTCGCTATGAGTCGCAGGCGACTCGACGGCACATAACAACAACAACAACAATGTCCTCCAGGGTCACCCATTTTGAATAATATTGCATGAGTTCCTTGTTTTTCAATGCAGCGTAGTATTCCATTGTGTGAATATACCACAGCTTCTCTATCCATTCGTTTGTTGATGGGCACTTAGGTTGCTTCCAACTTTTTGCTATTGTAAACAAAGCTGTGATAAACATGGGTGTGCATAAGGCTGTGATTCTTATTTACAAAAGCAGATGGCCAGGTCTTTCTTCCGCAGGGCCGCTGGATGGGTTGAAACCAACCTATCTTGTTTGCACCACCCGGTAACCTTCGGCACATACCTAAACCTACTCTCAGGGCCCTCGAGTCAAAACTGACACATAGCTGACCCTCTACTGGGATTCTGACATGGGAGGAGATTGCCTCCCTCGCTCGCAAAGCCTCTGGTGGATGTGAAACACACAGGCAAATATATTAGCAAATGGACATCAGTGAGTCTGAATTTTTTTTAAATGAGTGCTTGAGGAGGAGAGGTGTCGACAGACCTAACAGCGACTTGTATGGAGAACTATGACAGAGCTGAGAGTTCCACCCCAGGATGACGCAGGCCGATGCAAACAGAAGGGTAGGGCACAGGTACAGTTGGAAAGACAGGTGTTTGTAAATCCCACCAGGAAGCCCATCTTTCCACTAGGATTACACTAGTAGCTTTTCTTTGGGTATATGAGCAGGAGTTGTCCCAGGCAGTCTCCCTGCTGGAACCCCCTGCTTGCTCTGTGGGGAAAAATATGAGGCTGTGTGATTCCACAACGGTCACAACTTTTAGCAATCCTATGATGGCAGTTCTGTCCTGTAGGGCTGGTATCAGTGAAACGGACTCAAAACCAACGGGTCTGAGGATTATTAGTCATCTCAAACACACTGCCACTGATTCGGAACTGACCCACTGGAAACTGCATGAGAGGAGACTGGCTGTCCCTCTCCTGAGGTGTCACTGCGGGATACAAACCTCCAGGGGTCATGGGCTTTGGGTTAGCAGTGAAAATCATAAGAATTTACAACAAATATATCAACAAATACAAGGGGGCCAGGCAATGAACTTCTCAAGCAAGCCTCACACTGTTTTCCACTGTAAGTAGTAGGTATGAAAGTTAGCCTTTTCCTTTTATTAACACTCTAAGTCATACACACATTGATAAAGATTGCTCAAAATACTTTGTTGTTGTTCTGTGCTGTCAATTCTCCTGCGATTCATAGAGACCCTATGTACAGTAGCTCTAAACCCTGCCTTATTCTGAGCCAGTCTCACTGACTCTGACACACCTACTCCTATCCTCCCAGTTACTGTGTCAATCCATCTCATCTGGGGTCTTCCTCTCCTATGCTATTCTCCCACCCTTCCAAGTATGATGTCCTTCTCCAAAGACTGGTCCCTTCTGGCCATGTGTCCAAAATATGTGAGATGGAGCTTCAAAGTCTGTGCCTTCAAGGAGCAACTTGGTTTCACCCTCTCCAGGGTTTAACTATTAATTATTTTGGCAGTCCATGGTATGTTCAGTACTCTTCTCCAGCACCACAACTCAAAGGCATCAATTGTTCTGTTATCCTTGGTTCCTGGACAGCTCTCTGATGCACAGCTCTCTGATGCATAGCAAGGAATTGTGAAGACCATGGCCATGAATCAGGTGTACCTTAGTTTCTAGGCTGACATCATTGCTCTTTAGCACTCTCAAGAAGTCCCTGACAGTGGATTTCCCTAATCAATTCCTCTTCTGATTTCCTGAGTGCAAATCTCCTCGTTCACTTAGTATAAAAAATGGAATGACAAGAAAATGTAATGACTGGGAAAAAACATTTGGCAATACTGTTTCAGACAAGGGTCTCATATCAGAAGTTTACAGAATGTCTTCTGTAAATTTTCACTGAAATTAATAACAAATTTAAATTAAAAAAAAAGAATTAAGTTAGAGTAAGAATGGCAATGGAACCACCTTACCACTGTAACTTGATTTGTGCCACTATTAGAACCTCTACTCAGAATATTATTGCTTTTCAATTTTTGACTCATGCACTTTTAACTTGTTAGTTAAATTT